>NC_133037.1:20330000-20630000 GCF_048771995.1 Taeniopygia guttata | reverse complement strand
TAACATTTAATTTTCATGTATTCTTTTCTGCTTGGGTTGTGGGCTTGGGTATTTTCCCTTCAAGTAATAATTAATAAACCTATTTTCATGTCTTGCAAGCTATCTTTATCAATTTTCTTGCCTGTACTGGGGCACATATTATTTAGACCATTATTATGTTATGATACACATTTAGTAGGATTTGTTTTTATTGCTACAGGCATTGCTGCTATCTAAAGCCAAACACAGTATCAGTGAAACAAAATAGTGTTCAAAATCAATCCTAGTAAACATTTAAAATGAAAGCAAACATCAATAATGAAACTGCAGACTGTGTGTGTTTGCACAGGAGCAGGGTGGAGGACTGAGGTCACCTGCCTCAGGCACATCACAGTTTTGATGAACCACGAGGGGAGAGTTTGGTGAAGTTGATGTTTGGAGCTGTGGAACAGATGTTGAGTCAGGAGACTTCAGAGAGAGATGTCAACACAGCTCTCCTCCCCACACTGCACATGGGTGAGAGCTGGTGTTTGGGGGAAATAGCTCTGCCTTGGCCTTGCCTAATAATGGGCAAACCAAACTTCCATTTCTTGTGCATGTTTGCTGCTATTGGTAGCAGGGTGAAGGAAGGATTTGATGTTGCTGTTAAAATTTGGTAAAATAATAAAGATACTGAGAATATTTACTCTACTTTTTAGAAATAGGCTAAAATTTTGTTATTTCCCCAAGGACTTAGCAGTATAAACCTAAAAAGCTGCTGTCAACAGAGTTGGAAAGTCTATGTGCAGCAGAACATTGCAAACATGTTTGAAGACAGGTTATGTTGTTGAAGGCTCTATACTAGAGCCAGACATATTTCTTGAGTAAATTCAGCTATTTTTACCTCTTTGGAACTGAGACATTAATTTTACTCAGCAATCTGATATGTTTCTTGTCAAAAAAAAAAAAAAAAAAAGGTTAATTTTAAAGGTGTTAAAATTCTGTTCAAAAGAGGCTGTAGAGTTGCTGGATCTTGATGCCAGTATGGTGTCTTGTGTCTGCTGAATTCTAGTGTGTGGCCTTGCTCTGCCACACTTGGACACTGTTTATGGGGTCAACCCCAAATTTCTGGTTAGTATTGATCTGACCCTATATGTCTTTTAACCACTTTTAAATGCATGCAGTGTAAACCAGTTCGTCTGTGATCCCTTTTATTTTTGTAAGCTAATTATTTTATGTATAATTAAATCTCATTAACTTTATATGCCATTATATATAATTGAATAGTTAATGATTTACATATTTTACATTCTACAACATACCTGAATATATATGATTATTCAAACCTGGATGATCTACAACACACCTGAATGTATAGGAAGTTTTAGTAGGCTTAGTGTTCGAGATCACCACAGAATTTTTATTTTAGTCAGGCTTATATTAAATATGATTCACTGCACGTCATTCTTATGATTACAAAGGTGCCTGTGGTTTTTTTGGTTTTTTTTTTCTTTGGTGACAGAAAGGTAAATGGAAGAACAATTCAGATGTTCAAATATTAACTAGTTGTTTTCTCATGCTGTCAGTACAGTAAATTCTATTGCTAAGGTTAAATAGATGCTGTATTTTTTTATTGGTCACATTCTTCCAATGGTTCTGACTTGCTTGAAGATTAGAACAAAACTTTTAGAGGGACAGGTTTGCCATGTTTCCAACTACTTTTACTCAGCAAAATTTTTAAGACTGTGTTTGGAGGAAATTTCTAACATTTCTTCACTTTTGTCTGTAGGAAAGTGTGTTCTACATGCAGGTTTAGAACTGTGAGGAAGCTTTTATGAGCTGGTTATGCAGAGGATGGCAGTGATATAAATAATTCAGAGGAGGAAGAGGTAATTAGTTCCCTTATGGTTATCCAAACTTAGTTTCCAGGTAGGCACAGAGTAGAAGAGGGGAAGTCATTATTGGTCTCATTAAATAAGTCTTTTACCTGCTCAAGCTTTTAGGAAAAAGTATAGGTTCAGAAAAAAAATTTAGGGCAATTTAGGACTTCAGAACAATTGTTTATTATCTGTTAATGATATCCTTCTCCTCAGAATATACCTGTTGTGCAGGTCCTTTATAGCAGTAGGGCAAGCTCAGGTTGAGTGGAGGCTTTATACACTTTGTTTAAATGTAGATGAATACACTTTACAGATGGAGTAGTAAGTGTTAGTGGTAGTGAAAAAGAAAAAAATTAAATAGGAATGTGTCTGCGTCAAATCCATGTATTTACAACTGTCCTTTAGGGATCAAAGTCTTGATGTACTGTTTTAGTTTTTTATGTATCTTGGAAAAAAACCCACAGAATCAGAGACCTAATGTAATTTTGCAATTTCCTTTTCAGAATTTGTGGGAACACACTTCCTAAACATACAGGTCTTTAAAATGGTTCCTTTCTAGGCTTCTTCAGAAAGCAAGGTTCTTCTACCACCAATTCAGAGCACCTGATCTAGATTCCTGCTCTGAGTTGTCATATGGAGGATGGTTTTGTTTTGCATTAACTACAGGAAAAATTTGTTGCTTAAAGCAAATGCTTAGAATGTCTCCTTAAGTCTCACGTGGAAAAAAATCCCCTCTATTTTATTCCTCTAACTACAACATTGACTTGAATATTTTGATAATCATATCACTAGTTCCATTCAACTTATTTGAGACCAGACAAAGTCTGAGCAGAGCTGTTTCTGTGTGCGCATCTCCTGTATGGCAGAACTCAGAGGTGAAAGTGAGGCGATTCTTACCTTGTGTAGGTGCTGTTTACTGTTGTGGGTACTTTACCATCTTAAGTCAGATTTAATTAGCTGGCTGCAAAGCAAAAGGAAAAACTGCTAAGTATCTGCCCACTATCTGCATGGTTCTTAGCACAGGGGGGTCAGACTTAGCAGCTCACAGCTGCTGAAACAGGGAGCCACATCACCCCCAGTCTCCTTGTTCCTGTCTTCCTGCCTACATGTTCTCACTTGTGCCAGCTTTGATGCTTGCTGGAATGCTTCAGGTTTTGATTTAACTCTTGAAATATCAGCAAGGTATTCCAGGGGAAAAAAAAAATCAAACCAACACATCCAAACCCCAAACAACCATGGACCATTTTCTGCCTTTTTATTGAACAACACTGACTTAATAATGGGTTTCTGTGCTTGAGAGACATGGGATAAATGGAGAACACAAAAGGAGGGCAGCAAAAATTGTTCTTTTAGGCAGCTGAAGCTGTTATGATTGTTCTGATGTGTAGGAAAGAGCCTAACATGTGATGATTTTATCAAACTGGGTTTCAGTCACACGTGCAGCTCAAAAGGTTAAATTGCATTTGGCCCATTACTTTTTTAGCACCTGCAAATACATGTGAGTTTTAAGTCTGATGTTTGTGAGTGCTAAACTAGAGCCATGCATGTACTCACATATCCTCCAATGCTTCCTTTGGAGTTACATGTGTGTGGGTCTCTGAGTTACTCAAAGGACTGACTGCTGCACTTCATTGATCCAGCTGTAAACACTAAACTCGACTTAGATAGTAAATGTTTTCAGGATCCAGCTCCAGCTTGTGCTTCTGATGAACTGAGTTGTGGGTGGAGATTGGAGGAAGAAAGGATTTTGATATGCTCTCCCCTTTCAGAAACATTTAAGTCTTGAATTAAAAAAAAAAAAAAATCAGGAAACAATCACATCTACTTTGTATCTCATATTGAAAAGATTTTATTCCTTGAATCCTAATTCTTTTATTGGGTGTAACAAGAATTCCCCTTTTTAAATGGAGGACTACTTTGATAGGGCTTGTGATATTGCAGTAAATTATGGAATTATAGTAACACAGCAAAAAGCTTCAATGTAATCCTAATCTGAACTGAAACCTATTTAGTTCCCAGGAAGAAACAAACAAATGGAGACTCAAGCCCTGGGTCTGCTTCCAGGCAGGTTCATGTGCTTTCAACTGGCTGTGTTTGCACATGGATCCAAATGTTCCAGCTTGGATTCATCTCTCCTTTACTTTCTCATTTTCTCCTCTGAAACTTCTCCTGGTTTTGTCTTCTTGAGAATATCCTTCTGTTGGACATTCCGTCTGCTGTAATTTTTTGGATGCTTCTGTGTTCCTCTTCCCTTTTTCCCTTGTCTTTTCCTTTTGCTCTTCTTTTTTCCTTCTTTGACAGGTATTTCTTGATATACAAAATGCCTTTAGCTTTAGCTCAGCTTCTGGTGGACAAGTGGTCACAAGGGAAATGTGCAGATGGCTTAAACAGATGTTCCTGTCAAAGCCAAAATATTTAACTCCTGAATTCCTGCTAGACAGTGCCTCTGATGAACGCTGCCAGAATGGTGGCCAGGGACTTGTGTGGCTCCTTTTCACATTGCTTTACTTCAACCTCCACCTATGAGCTGCCAGGAGATGTGAAGGCTGCAGAGAAAAGCTTTTATTATTTTCATTGGCATGCTAGTCTGGAAGTCAGTTAGTAAAGGTCTGAGATTGTGCCAAAATGGGAGAACTGTTTTGTACTGGATGAAGGAATCCATCCCGAGTTCTCTCTAGCAAGGCCTGGGTGAGTTTAATTTTATTCAACATATGCAGATTGTCACTGTTCATTTGATTTTGGGTTTGTTTCTGGAGTTTTTGGTTTTGGGTGTTTTTTAAGTTGGTTTTTTTTCCCTCTGTGCCAAAACTGAAGATGAAATGTCAATATATTCAGAAAGGAAATTGTGTATGTTCTGGGGAATATTATTTGAATATAAATATATCCTTTCTGCAAGTTGTTTTTCATATTTTCTAATACTGTTATCTTTAAATCAAATTATTTTTCATAAAGTTGTGATTTGGATTATCAATTCTTTATTTAATCAGGGAAGATGTATAAATAATTAGTAACTGACAAAATACCTTAATAAAAATAGATGTACATGAGTACAGTTATCATGAGCTAAAAACGCAAGAATATGACTGATTTTTATCAAGTGCATTCCTTGTGAGTGCCTTTCAAGTTCTGGAAAATGTACAATTTCAGAGTTTAGATGCTTTAATAAGAAACAAGTTTAATACTTGAGTGAACTAATCTGTAGGCACAGCAGGAACTTGATGGTGTAGTAGGTGGTAAGATTCACTTATGATAAGTTATAATGGAATTTCCCTGGAACTATATATTCCACCTACTTAAATTCACATTAATTTAAAAGACTGACAATGTGCAGCAAATGCCAAGACATAAAAAAATTGCAATGTTATTGTAAAACATGGGACTAAGTATTTGCCTAAGCCACTGCCTGTAGCTCTTGGGAGTTCTGGTGGACCATGTGGACTCTATATGTTGCACTTGTGGTTCACATTTAAACATTTGTATTTGTCTAGAACACTGAGCCTGTGTGTGTTTTAATTCAGAGCATGGGGTCTGCACAGAGCAGGAAGTGCTGCGTGTCCTTCTTGAGGTGAAGTCACATTTGTTGTAGCCAATAACTGTGGTGATGGTTAGAGGCTTTCAGAATTCCTTTTTTTCTGTTTATTTTACAATTATAGATAAGCAGAAATTCCAGAAACATTCCAAGTTATTGGCATATTAAAGGGGCAGGGTTGATTTTAATGAATAGCAGTTGGTTTGGGCCACTTAGAACAAATTTCCTATTATTAATGGAATTTTAGTGCAGTGTTGTTGTACTCTGGACAATCTGATAGCTCTTTCAGCTTTTAAATGTCTCTGCAGATTGAGGGACACTTATTTGGGCATCAGGAATAATTATCACCTTAATCCCCTTTTTTAATACTAGTAATTCTAGTTTTGACAAAATGACTCATGTGCATTTTGGTTCAAGCAATTGCAAAAATTTCAGTAAATTGAGTCCTTCCAGGTAGTGATTTGTTGCCTGGAAATGTGCTCTTCTTTCTTCTTCAGAGCTTCATTAAAAGACAGGTTCTATAAATACTTCATTGAAGATAGTTCAAGAAAATAAAAACATTTAAAAGCTCAACAAAACCTCCCCAAGGCCACAGCAAAAACAAACAAAAAAAAAACGAAAAAAAAAAAACAACCGAACAAAAAAACCCTAAAGAAACTCTGGGATAAAACTTTTTTTTTTTTTTTCCCCACTTGATAATGTGCAATTACAATTTTACATCTTAACTTGTCTTGTGAGTGTTGAAGAATCATTCCAGATGATTTAGCTTTTCTTTTTGTGAATACAAAGCTGTTGTTCAGATCTTGGGAATATCATGGGCTACAAGTCTTGGCTCAAATTTCAGTAGCAGGTACATTTTTTCTGAGAAACTGGATGAATAAATGATATTGAAATATGTGATGTAAATATTAATACAGCTGATAGACTTAGGGGACATCTACAATATAGTATTACTGCGAAGAAAAACTAATGTAGATGGATAAATCTACTTCCCAAAGAGTCTTCAAATTGTTATTTTTAAGAACTTAATATCCTACAGCACAGAGGCAGCCCAATCTTATGGGGATTTCTATTAAAAATCTGCCTTATTTCCTGGTACATGTGAATGAGCAGGAATGATGGTTATGACTCTCAGGTGTGGGTGTTTAAAACTGTCCATCATTTCTCCAGTTTCAAGTTTCACTCTGCAAGGTGTTGAAACTTTGTGTGATCCAGAGAAGCAGGAAAGCTGCCTGCCTGAGGCCAGTGCAGCTCTGAACTGGGCACCACTTTGCTTTGCTCGATAATTCTGATTGATGTGCGTGGCTGCTGTTTAATTGTCATCTTCCTGGCATAAGCTGGTAGAAAGGATTTTCTTAGTTGTCACAGGGAATAGATTGAAAAGGTTGTGCTCATCTCTTCTTGATTCTCCAGCTCAACGTGCGGTTACCACAGCAATGAGGAAGTGGTCCCGTTTGGTGAAGGTGGTGGGAGTTTATATCTTTTATTTATTGGTGAGGGGGGTGGGATTGTAGGGAGAGTGTCACATCAGTAACAGAATAATGGTGCAGCTCAAATGTTAAGAGAAATTGTTTGTGCTGTAATCCCTGGGGACTGGTTGTGTGCCTAATAGACCCTCATCAAGCCCCAACCCTCTTTGTAGAAGAATATTTTCCCCACGGTCTAAAACCAATAGATCTGAATATGTTTCTCACCATTCTGACTTTGGTAGGATCATTAAGACTGTTAATTAACTTGACCAAAGTAACGGTTTAACTGGTACTCTTGTGCTGGTTTCTTACCAACTGGCCTTCATATCACATTTTGCCATGTTCTGTAAAAATGTTTGGTACTTCAGAACCTGCTTAAGAGAAGCAGTATGTTGTTCTTTGAGATTCTGATTAATATTTTATTTAACACTGCAGATGAGGAAGGTGCTGGTTGGCAACACTATTGTGCCTGATTTGGGAGAAATTGTCTCTGTGATCCCACAAAAATGGAACATGCTCTAAAGGATGAGGTGTTTGGAGACCAGGAGAGCTGTAATGTGATCACTTGCTTTTCCTGTAAGATGAAAATAATACAGCTACCTATTGTTTTAAGTGCATTGCTGTCTCCAGAGGAAATCTTTCCTTAGTGTTATATATTAATAGGCTAAGTTCAGCTGCAGGGCAAGCAGAATGAACTGCAAAGATAAAGAAGCCGTGCCTGGCTCCGTGATGGCTGAAATTGCTCCAGTTTGGGGCTGCTGCTTTTGGGAACTGTCCACCCATAAAGCCCAGGCTTGCAAGATGTGCTGTGTCTGGTTCCCAATAAACTTGCTTTTCAGAATAGCTTGCTACATATGGGGGATATTTGCATATATAACATAAAATAATTTAAGATTTTCTGATTTATATTTTCATTAAAGGCATTGCATATATTTAGTTGTTATAATCTGTATTAGTGAAAACTGTTAAGTACTGTAGAGTGCAAGAATGGACAGGGCTCTCATGTCTCTATACCCCTATACCTTTGTCCTCAGCTTATTACTAATAAATGATCTGTCACTTATAACTTTGGTAATTTCAAGCTATGTCCTGGACCACTTACTGTTCCAAAAAGAGTTGTGATGAAATTCAGTCATTGTTAGGTGTGGTCCTGAAAATACCAGGGCTCCCAGGCTTGAAATCCAGCAGCTACATGGTACAGGAGAGAGTTTGGAAAGCACACCTTTAAGGAAGGGATGTCAGTGTCACTATGAGAGTGTTTGAACCCGATTTTTGACAACATTGCAGAACACTCAGGTGAAAAGCTGAAATTCAGTGCTTAGGTTTAACTTTCAGGGTCATCATTCCTCAGTGAGGAACAAATCCCTTCTGCAATGGGGAAAACCAGCATTGAGAGCAGCAATGCACTCTGTCACTGTCCAGCTCAGCTGCAAACTTCACTTCCAAGTGTTGGAATATAGAGTAACTTATTAAGCTTTGGTGGTTTGTTAGCTCAGATGTAGGTGAATACAGGTAAGGAATTTCAGATGCAAAATCGTTCATGCAGAGAGTCCCCAGGGGATTTGAAGGAATGAAGTTCTTGACAAGTGCAAGCACCGTCTTTAGGCAAAAGGTCATGTGTTAGTGACCTTCTTTTGTTGTTTATTTGCATTATTATATCGCTCCATCCCCTCCCCCACCCCAAAAAACCCCAAAAACCCCAAAAAAACACCCCAAAAAAAAAACCCCGAAGTCGACTGTGGACCCCAAAAATGGGGGAGAAAAGGGGAAAAAGGGGGGAGGGAAAGGGGGAAATGGGGATTTGGGAATCTGGGATTTGGGGTTTGGGATTTGGGGATTTGGGGTTTGGGATTTGGGGATTTGGGGTTTGAGGTTTGGGGATTTGGGGTTTGGGATTTGAGGTTTGGGATTTGGGGGTTTGGGATATGGGGGATTGGGATTTGGGGATTTAGGATTTGGGGATTTGGGGGTTTGGGATTTGGGAATTTGGGGGTTTGGGAATTTGGGATCTTGGGGATTGGGATTTGGGGGTTTGGGATTTGGGGGTTTGGGATTTGGGGATTTGGAGATTTGGGATTTGGGAATTTGGGATTTGGGGGTTTGGGATTTGGGGGGTTGGGATTTGGGGGGTTGGGAATTTGGGATTTGGGGGTTTGGGAATTTGGGATCTTGGGAATTGGGATTTGGGGGTTTGGGGATTTGGGGTTCAGGGATTCAGGAGTTCAGGGATTAAGGGACTGGGAATTCGGGGATTCAGGAATTCGGGGATTCAGGAGTTCAGGGATTCAGGGATTTGGGAATTCAGGGTTCGGAAATTCGGGGATTTGGGATTCAGGGACCGGAATTTGGAATTCGGGGATTTGGGATTCAGGGACCGGGAATTCGGGGTTCGGGGATTCAGGGATTTGGGAGTTCGGGGATTTTGAGGGCTCAGGGTTCGGGAATTCAGGGTTCGGGGATTCAGGGATTTGGGGGTTCGGGGATTTGGGGGTTCGGGAATTCGGGGTTCGGGGATTTGGGGGTTCGGGAATTCGGGGTTCGGGGATTCAGGGATTTGGGATTCAGGGACCGGGAATTCGGGGTTGGGGATTTGGGGGTTCGGGGTTCCCACTCCGTACCCTCGATCCGGGTCCCGGTCCCGGAGCCGCTCCCGGAGCTTTCTGGAAAGGCCCCGGGCACGCCCCCATACCAGACCACGCCCCTTTCCTGGGAACGCCCCGCCCAAAGCCCCGCCCCTACACAGGCCCCGCCCACACCCCGGGCCAACCTATTTCCCGTCAAGCCCCGCCCCCTACCCAGGCCCCGCCTCTTTTCCGTCGCGGCCCCGCCCCCTACCTAGGCCCCGCCCACGGCCCCATCCCCCGCTAATGAATTAAGGCACGAATTAATGAACTCATAGATTGCTCAATCCCGGAACTGCCCCGGGAACTCCCGACAGGGGCACGGAGCGGGGGGGTTTCGAATATTATTTATTTATTTATTTATTTATTTATTTATTTATTTATTTATTTAATTCCCGGAACTGCCCCGGGGGGCTCGTAAATAATAATTGCTGAATTAATTAATTAATTTCCGAGCCGGCCCTGGTGGGGGGGGGAGGGGGGCGTGGGGGGTGTTGGCAAATTAATGGATAAATTAATTATTATTTCCCGACTAGGCCGCGGGGGTGTTCGCACATATTAATTAATTAATTAATTTATTTATTTATTAATTCCGGACACGGCCCCGGGGGGGGGGGTTTACAAATATTAGTTAATTATTAATTAATTAATTAATTCCCGACACGGCCCCGGGGGGGGGGGGGTGTCGCTAATTAACTAATTAAATAATTAATTAATGCCCGACCTGGCCTGGGAAACTGAGGCACGGCCGGGGAAACCCATCCCGGAGAGAAACTGAGGCACAGCCCAGGAACCCCAAATTCCCTGGGGAAACTGAGGCACGGCCCGGGAACCCCAAAGTCCCAGAGGGAAACTGAGCACAGCCCCGGAACCCCAAATTCCCGGAGGGAAACTGAGGAACAACCCAGGAACCCCAAATTCCCGGAGGGAAACTGAGGCACGGCCTGGGAACTCCAAATTCCCAGAGGGAAACTGAGGCACGGCCCCGGAACCCCAAATTCCCAGAGGGAAACTGAGGCACAGCCCGGGAACTCCAAATTCCCAGAGGGAAACTGAGGCACAGCCCGGGAACCCCAAATTCCCGGATGGAAACTGAGGCACGGCGTCGGAACCCCAAATTCCCGGAGGGAAACTGAGGCACAGCCCGGGAACTCCAAATTCCCGGAGGGAAACTGAGGCACAGCCCGAGAACTCCAAATTCCTTGGGGAAACTGAGGCACGGCCCCGGAACCCCAAATTCCCAGAGGGAAACTGAGGAACAGCCCGGGAACCCCAAATTCCTTGGGGAAACTGAGGCACAGCCCGGGAACCCCAAATTCCCGGAGGGAAACTGAGGCACAGTCCCGGATCCCTCCCGGGAACCCCAAATTCCCGGATGAAAACTGAGGCACAGGCCCGGAACCCCAAATTCCCGGGGGAAACTGAGGCACGGCCCCCGTCCGTCACTCCCGGAGAACAATGGCGGGAACCGGGACAGCGCGCGGGGGGCGGGGCGGCACCGGGACAACCCCCGCCACGCGGGGAATGGGAACGGGACCAGGACACGGAACGGGATCGGGAAAGGGACCAGGACCGGGAACGGGACCAGGACCGGGAACGGGCACGGGATCGGGACCGTCCCCGCCGCGCGGGGACACGGACCGGGAACAGCACCGGGACCGGGAACGGGAAAGGGAACAGGACAGGAACGGGATCAGCACCAGGAACGGGTCCGGGAACGGGATGGGCACCGGGACCGCCCCCGCAGCGCGGGGATATGGACCGGGAACGGCACCGGGAGAGGGACCGGGGACGGGACCGGGACCGGTAACGGGAACAGGACCGGGAACGGGATCGGGAACGGAACCAGGAACGGGATCGGGAAAGGGAACGGGACCCCGGAACGGGTACGGGACACTCGGGGGGCTGCGGGACCCCGGGAATGCGGGGGGGACCCCGGGACCGGGCCGGTTGCCGCCGGGTCGCGCTCCGCGGGGGGGTTTGTCGCAACACGTCCCGGGCCACGCGGGCACATGTCGCGACATGTCGGGACACGTCCGGCCGGGTTTTCCTGGCTCTGCTCCCGCAGCTCCGGCGGCACCGGGGACGTTCCCTGGGACCGGGACAGTGACGGGGAATCACCGGGACATCCCCTGAGACCAGGAGAGTGGGAATCACCAGGACATCCCCTGGGACCGGGACAGTGACCGGGAATCACCAGGACATCCCCTGGGACCGGGAATCACCGGAGCGGGGCCGGGACCGGGCCGTGACCTCGGTGCCCCCAGAAAGAGCCCGAACCTTCCTCCTCCTCGGCCCCAACTTCCACTTCCTCCCCCGGGCACGGAACCGTGGGGCCGCCGCCGCTCCCGGGACACCGTGGGGACGTCCCGGGACTGCCGGAGCTCCCGGGACACTTTTGGGACTGAGAAAACTCCCGGAACAGCCCCGGGACTGCTGGAATTCCCGGGACACTTTTGGGACTGAGAAAACTCCCGGGACAGCCCTGGGACTGCCGGAATTCCCGGGACAATTTTGGGACACTTTTGGGACTGAGAAAATTCCCGGGACACCGCGGGGACATCCCGGGACTGCCGGAGCTCCACACCTCCGGGACTGCCGGAATTCCCGGGACAGTTTTGGGACTGAGAAAACTCCCGGGACACTTTTGGGACTGCCGGAATTCCCGGGACACTCCTGGGACACCCGTGGGACACTCCCGGGACTGCCGGAGCTCCCGGGACACACCGGGGACACGCCAGGGACATCCTGGGACTGCTGGAACTCCCAGGGACCTCTTGGGACTGAGAAAATTCCCGGGACACACCCAGGACACGCCAGGGACATCCCGGGGACCTCTTGGGACTGCCGGAATTCCTGGGACACTTTTGGGACTGCCGGAGCTCCCGGGCCACCCGTTCCCGGTGTGGCCCCGTTCCTGGTGCGGCCCCGTTCCCGGTGCGGCCAGCCCGGGGCCATGTCCTGCTTCCCGTTCCTGAGGAGGAGGAGGCGCCCGGTGGTTTCCCCCGGCCCCGGGGGCCGCGGAGCTTTCCCGGGGGATTCACCGGGAGCCGGCCGGGACGGAGCCTGGGACACCGGGAGAGGCCGGGAAGGAGCCGGGGAAGCGCCGGGACGGCATAGCCCGGCAGGAGCAGCCGGAACCGGGGAACGGGCCCGGCGGAATCTGAGGCCTCAGGAAGGACTCTGGGGGTGAGGCAGGACAAGCCCGGAACGGGAACGTGGCGAGGGCCTGGCCCCAGGCCCCGCTGCCGCCCCAGATTGGGAGAGGTGAGGATGAGGAGGGAGAGCCCGGCGGGAATTCCCGGGACACGGACACCGGGAACGGGAATGTGCCGAGGGCTCGGCACCAGGCCCCGCTCCCACCCCGGAGATCTGAGGATGAGGAGGGAGAGCCCAGCAGGAATTCCCGGAACCGGGACACGGATATGGACACTGGCAATGGGAACGTGCCGATGGCTCAGCGCCGGGCCCCGCTCCCGCCCTGGAGAGGTGAGGATGGAGAGCCCAGCAGGAATTCCCCGGACACGGACACCGGGAACGGGAACATGCCGAGAATGAATTGACCCTGGCCCCTGGTCCCACTCCGGCGAGGTGAGGATGAGGATGGAGAGCCCAGCGGGAATTCCCGGGACACGGACACCCAGAACAGGAACGTGCCGAGGATGGATTGGCCCCAGCTCCCGGTCCCACCCTGGAGAGGTGAGGATGAGGAGGGAGAACCCAGCAGGAATTCCCAGAACCGGGACACAGATATGGACACCGGGAACGGGAACATGCCGAGGATGGATCGACCCCGGCCCCTGGTCCCACCCCGGAGAGGTGAGGATGAGGAGGGAGAGCCCAGCGGGAATTCCCAGGACACGACACCGCCAGCGGAGGTGCTGGGGCCTGCCCGCAGCCCCGGTGGGGAGCTGCCGGGATGGGCGCTGGCGGCCATGGAGCCGGCCCCGAGAGTGGCGTTCCCAGCGGGATTTATGGGAGTCTCCTGGGAATGCTGAGGGACAGCGGGAACGCTGAGAATGTGGAGGACTGGGAGCAGGGCCCCGGAGCCAGCCCAGAGCGCCACATTCCCAGTGGGATTAACGGGAGCCACCTGGGACTGCTGAGGGTCAGCGGGAACGCCGAGAGCACGGAGGAGGACTCAGAGCAGGGCCCCGGAGCCAGCCCAGAGCGCCAAATTCCCGGTGGGATTTATGGGAGTCTCCTGGGAATGCTGAGGGACAGTGGGAACACTGAGAATGCAGAGGAGGACTCGGACAGCGACGTTCCCGGTGGGATTAACAGGAGCCACCTGGGACTGCTGAGGGTCAGCGGGAATGCTGAGAATGTGGAGGAGGACTGGGAGCAGGGCCCTGGAGCCAGCCCAGAGTGCCAAATTCCCGGCGGGATTAACAGGAGCCACCTGGGACTGCTGAGGGACAGCGGGAGTACCCGGAGTGTGGAGGACGATTTGGGCTCGGGCTCAGATTTGAGCTCAGATTTGGGCTCAGACTCAGATTTAGATTCAGATTTGGACTCAGATTTGGCCTCAGATTTGGACTCAGACTCAGATTTGGGCTCGGGCTGGGGCTCAGCCCCGGAGCAGAAGCCGCCGGCGGTGCACGTCTGCCGGCTGCGCGTGGCCAGGCGCCTGGAGTGGCTGTTCCCGGCGGCGTGGGCACACTCCCGGCTGGACTGCGGCCAGCTGGTGCAGGAGGAGCAGCTGAGCGGGGCCCTGGTGCCCTTCCAGCCACCGCGCCCGCTGTCCCCACGCACAGAGCGGCGCGTGGCGAAGCTGCTGCCCAAGTACCTGCGCCGGGGGATCATCGTGGAGGGCGCCTCCAGCTCCAACAACCCCCTGATCCTCCACAAATGCCGCGGCTGCAGCAGCTGCCTCAGCCTGGACTGTGCCGCCCTTGCCGCCGCCACGCCAGCTGCGCTGCGGGAGCGCCTGAACCACGACGGCATCCTGACCTCTGTCAACCCCCGCAGCCGCTTCTTCTCGGTCCTGGATCTGTGCAGCGCCTGCCTCGCCGTCCCGCTGGCCCCCGAGTGCCGCGGCCGCTTCGCCTTCACCTTCCGGGGCCGGCAGTTCCAGTTCGCGCGGCTGCTGCCGACCTTCCGCGACGCGCCCTCCATCCTGCAGCGCCGCGTGGCCGCCATGCTGCGCCGCCTGGAGCCCGGCGCGGCCGCGGCATCTTCTACTACTCCGACGACATCCTGATCGCCGGCAAACAGCGCTGGCAGGCCGAGCACCGCACCCGCCGCATCCTGGAGCTGATCCAGAGCACCGGCTTCAAAGTCAACCGCGCCAAGGCGCAGCTGGTGCAGTGCCGGGTGGATTTCCTGGGCCGCAGCCTCGGGGCCGAGGGGCGCCGCCCGTCCGCCGAGACGCTGCGGCGGATCTGCCGCGCCTGCGAGGCCGCGGGGCCCTGGGACCCCGCCCGGCTGTGCTCAGTCCTCGGCAAGTTCAGCGACCTGCAGGAATTCATCCCCGACTACTGGGAGCTGGCGCTGCCGCTGCAGCAGCTGGCGGCGCCGCGGAAACGGGAACGGGACCGGGAACGGGAGCGGGTCCCGGAGCGGCTGCAGCAGCTGCGGGAGGCCCTGGAGGCTGCGCCCGCGCTGCTGTTCCTGGATAAATCCCGGCCCTTCGTCATCCGGCTGTCGGTGCACGCGCAGACGGCGGGAGCCGTGCTGCTACAGGAGAGAGCCGGCACGCTGCTGCCAGTGCGGCCCAGCTCCCACCGGCTCAGCGGCCATTGCTGGGGCCTGCCGGACGCCGCCTGCCTGGCGGCCGCCCGCACCATCCAGGATTTCCAGAAGCTGATGGGGCCAGCTCCCGTCATCATCTGTGGCCCCACCGGGCGGTTCCTGGTGCGGGGCCTGGATCCGCTGGACAGCGGCTCCCGGCTCCCGGAGCGCTGGGTGCTGCTGGTGGCCACCGTGGGCCCGGAGCCGCGGGAGTGCCCCACGGTGACGATCCCGGCGGCGCCGGAGCTGTGCCAGCTGCCCGCCGGCGTTCCCAGAGCCAACGTCTGGTTCCTGGCCATGGGGAAGGGAATGTGGTGGTGCACGACCGCGGGCTTCGCCGCCGGCAGCCTGGAGGAGTGCTGGCTGCTGGGCGCGGCGTGGGGCGCCGAGGGAGCGGCAGCGCTGGAGGCACTGCGGGTGCTGCGGGAGCAGCACCGCGGCCGTTCCCCGCTGTTCCTCTACACTGGCATCCCCGGGCTGGCGGCGCGGCGCAGGACGCGGTGCTGCATTGGCTTCACGCCTTCCCGGGGATGCTGCGCTTCCGCGAGGTGGGAACGCTCGGCGAGGCGGCGTCGGAGAAGACTCGATGGATCCGCAGAGCCGCCACCCGCACCGACGCCACGGCCGAGAAACTCTGCGCCATCTGGAAGAGCTGGGAGCTGTCTGAGTGGGAGCGGCAGGAGATCATGGCGCAGTGCCACCGGGGCCGGCACAGCGGCTACACTGTCACGCAGTGCCTCATGCGGGACATGGAGGAGTGGGAGGACGCCTGGCAGGACGTGATCCGCTGGGTGAGCGGCTGCCCCGAGTGCCACGGCGGCAGCGTCGAGCCCGACGCGGTGCCGCAGCGGCAGCGTGGGCTCTAGCTCAGCCTGCGGCTCGCCGTGTCCCCGGAGCTGCCGGCGACGCCGCAGGGATTCCGGGCGCTGCTGCTGGTGTGGGACGAGCTGTCGGGCTGGGCAGATGCCTTCGCACTGCAGCGGCGCAGCCCGGCCGAGGTGGCGGCGGCGCTGCGGCGGCTGTTGGGCTGGCTGGGCAGTGTGGGCGCGGTGCTGCTGGAGCCCGAGCCCGCCTGGCTCTGGGATTGCCTCCAGCAGCTGCCGCTGCGGCAGCGCTGGGGGCCGCCTGCGCCGTGCCGAGCCTGCCGGGGCCTTGGCGGGCACTGGGCGCCAGCTGGGACGAGCTGGTCCCACTGATCCGGCTGGGAACGGCGGCACAGTGGCTCCAGGAGGAGGAGCTGGGCCCGCTGCTCTGCGTGCCCACGCTGCCGCTGGAAGCGCGCTGGGAGTGCGGTGGGAGCGCAGATAACTGGGATAACTGGGATAACCAGGATAATGGGGATAACGGGGATAACGGGAGCGAGAACGAGCTGGCACGGCTGCACGGGATGCAGCCTCTGCCAGGATACCGGCAGCGCCTGGTGAACGTGCTCGGCTAGGAGCCGGGATCGGGAGCTGGGATCGGGAGCCGGGATCGGGATCAGGAGCTGGGATCAGGATCTGGGATTGGGAGCCAGGATCGGGAGCTGGGATCGGGATCAGGAGCCAGGATTGGGAGCCAGGATTGGGATCGGGAGCTTGGATCGGGATCAGGAGCTGGCATTGGGATCGGGAGCTGGGATCGGGTTCAGGAGCTGGAATATGGATCCGGAATCAGGATTGGGAGCCGGGATCGGGATCAGGAGCTGGGATCAGGATCCGAGAGTTGGGAGCCAGGAGTTGGGATGAGGATCTGGGATCTGGGATCAGGATCAGAATCTGAGAGCCGGGATTGAGATCTGGGATCAGGATCCAGGATCGGGATCTGGGATCAGGATCTGAGAGCTGGGATTGGGATTTGGGATCTGGATCTGAGAGCCAGGATTGGGATCAGGATTTGGGAGCTGGGATCGAGATCCAGGATCGGGATCCAGGATTGAGATTTAGGAACTGGGATTGGGATCTGGGATCCGGGATCGCAATCCAGGAGGCAGGATTGGGATCTGGGATCAGGATCCAGGATTGGAATTCGGGATCTGGGATTGGGATCCAGGATTGAGATCTGGGAACTGGGATTGGGATCTGGGGTCAGGATCCAGGACTGGGATTTTGGGATCTGGGATTGGGATCTAGGATTGGGATGTTGCTGGGTCCCAGCAGGGACCTGACTGGGAGAGATTTGAGTGGAACTGGAATGTTTTCCCCAGAATGTTTTCCCTGGGATGTTTTCCCTGGAATGTTTCCCAGGAATGTTTTTCCTGTGATGTTTTTCCTGGAATGTTTTCCCTGAAATGTTTTCCCCGGAATGTTTTTCATGGAATGTTTTCCCTGGAATGTTTTCCCTCTGTTTCCACCTCTCGTTGCCTTCATTAAAACCGAGTTTAAAACTCCACCCTTGACTTTTCCTCCTTTTCCCATCCCGATCCCACCGGCTCCGGGCGGGATGGGGTTAAATCCTTGGAGATCATCGGGAATTCTTTGGGAATTCTTTGGGATACCCTCACAGCCCCGAGGTCCTTCCTCCTCCTCACATTCCAGGGGGAGTTTTTAGGGAATTCGTCCCCAGATCCAGGGAATTTTGGGGGCTGGATCCCAATTAGAATTTTTCCAGGGGCTTTTTCCGAGGCTCCTTCCAAAGGTTCTGGATCCTCCTTTCCCGATTTTCCCCCGCTTCAGGCTCCCTGAGCCCCAAAATCCCCGGAATTCCGGGAAAAAGAGCCCTGAGGGATGGAAATCCCAGGAATCTCAAACTGGGATCCGCCAGCCGGAAAATCCCAGAGTGGGGTGGGGATTTGGGATCAGCTATGGCAGCTGGGAATTCTCCGGGATGGGGATGATGGGATAACAATGGGGAAAGAACGGGATAAGAGCAGGATAACAACGGGATAATAACGGGATAACAGCGGGATAATAACGGGGTAACAGCGGGATAACAGCGGGATAATAACGGGGTAACAGCGGGATAACAGCGGGATAACAATGGGATAACAACGGGATAATAACGGGGTAACAGCGGGATAATAACGGGGTAACAGCGGGATAATAACGGGATAACAGCGGGATAACAGCGAGATAACAATGGGATAACAGTGGGATAACAATGGGATAACAGTGGGAAAACAGCGGGATAACAACGGGATAACAACGGGGTACCGGGATAGCGAGGAACACAGGATAATGGGGTACGGGGATAACAAGATAACGGGGCACCAGGATAACTGGGTACCAGGATAATGGGGTACCAGGGCACCGGAATAACGGGGTACCAGGATAATGGGGTACTGGGATAACGGGGTACTGGGATAACGGGGCACCGGGATAACGGGGTACCGGGAATAACGGCCGCAGCCTCTCCCCGGCTCTGGCGGGAGCAGCTCCGGGAATGGCGCCGGACACCGGGAGCGGCTCCGGGAGACGCTGCCGGGGCAGGAAACACTCCCGGAGCGAATGGAGCCCGGCGGGGCTGGGAAAGCGGCTCCGGGTCCCACAACAGCGGCGGAATTCCCGGGGAACAGCGGAATTCCCGGGACAGCGGCGGAATTCCCGAGGGAGCGCTCGAGGGTCCCGGGGGATGTTCAGGGGTCCCTGGGGATGCTCCGCAACGAGATTCGGGAATCTGATCCCAAATTATCGGGAATTCTGATCCCAAATTCCCGCTCTGAGGTTTGGGACAGCAGGGAGGTGACCCTGCCGTGGCTGGAATTTCGGGAATTCCCGGTTTTCCTGCTGGGTGGAATTCCCGCCCATCCCGAATTTCCCGGGACCGGAGCATTCCCCGGCCAGAATTCCCGGTTTTCCCGGGACCGGAGCATTCCCTGGATGAAATTCCCAGTTTCCCGGGACCGGAGCATTCCCTGGATAGAATTACCGGTTTTCCGGTACCGGAGCGTTCCCGTTCCAAGGATCCCCTCTGGCGTTCCGGGGCCGCGGGGGGAGCGGGAGCGCCGGGACAGCGACAGCGACAGGGGGTACAGGGACAGGGGAAAAGGACAGGGACAGCGACAGGGGACGGCGGGGACAGCAGTGCCAACCCTGGGATGGGGACAGCGACAGGGGACAGCGACAGGGACAGGGACAGCGGGGACAGGGACAGGGGAAAGGGGACAGGGACAGGGGAAAGGGGACAGGGACAGGGGAAAGGGGACAGGGACAGGGGACGGGACAGGGGACAGGGACAGCGGGGACAGGGACAGCGGGGACAGGGACAGCAGGGACAGGGACAGGGGACAGCGGGGACAGCAGTGCCACCCCCGGGACGGGGACAGCGACACCAGGACAAGGGACAAGGACAGGGACAGAGGGACAGCAGCGCCACCCCTGGGATGGGGACAAGGGGACAAGGGACGGGGACAGGGACAGGGTCAGGGACAGGGGACGGGACAGGGGACAGGGACAGCGGGGACAGGGACAGCGGGGACAGGGACAGCGGGGACAGGGACAGCAGGGACAGGGACAGGGGACAGCGGGGACAGCAGTGCCACCCCCGGGACAGGGACAGCGACACCGGGACAGGGGACAAGGACAGGGACAGGGGGACACAGCAGTGCCAGCCTCGGGATGGGGACAGCAACACCGAGACAGGGACACTGACAGGGGGACACAGCACAGTGATAGGGGGACAGCAGCGCCAGCCCCGGGACGGGGACAAGGATAGGGGGACGGGGACAGGAACCCCCAGGGCCACCCCCAGTCCCAGTTCAGCCCCGCTGTCCCGTGGTGTCCCCAGAGTGTCCCTTGGGTGTCCCTGAGGTGTCCCCAAGGTGTCCCCAGGACGTCCCCAAAGTGTCCCCAGAGTGTCCCCGCGGTGTCCCGGCGCTGTCCCGGCTCAGTTCAGGTTCCCGGCGCCTCCTGACCGGGATTCCCTCGGATCCGGGAGAGCTCCTGGATCCTGATCCTGGCCCAAATCCCGATCCCATTCCTGATCCCGATTCCTGATCCCGATTCCCAATCCCGTTCCTGATCCTGATTCCTGATCCTGTTCCTGATCCCGATCCTGATCCCAATCCCAATCCCTGATCCCATTCCTGACCCCATTCCCGATCCCAATCCTGACCCGATTCCTGATCCCGTTCCTGACCCCATTCCCGATGCTAATCCCAATTCCTGATCCAATTCCTGATCCCTGATCCCATTTCTGATCCCAATCCCAATCCCTGATCCCATTCCTGATTCCTGATCCTGTTCCTGATCCCATTCCTGACCCCGTTCCCAATCTCATTCCTGATTCCAATCCCTGATCCCAATCCCCATCCTGATCCGATTCCTGATCCCATTCCTGATCCTAATCCTGATCCCTGATCCTGATCCCAATCCTGACCCAATTCCTGACCCTGATCCCATTCCCGATCCTGACCCAATTCCTGATCCCGTTCCTGATCCCATTCCTGATCCTAAGCCTGACCTGATTCCTGATCCTGTTCCTGATCCCATTCCTGACCCCATTCCCGATCCCAATCCCAATCCTGGACCCTAATCCCGGCCCCATTCCCGATCCCTGGGATGTCAGAGCAGTGGGAATTCCAGGATTCCCATGGATCTGAGAGCGCTCCTGGATCCCAATCCTGATCCCATCCCCGATCCCAATCCCCGATCCCATTCCTGACCCCAATCCTGATCCCAATCCCTGATCCCAATCCTGATACCATCCCCGATCCCATTCCTGACCCCAATCCTGATCCCAATCCCTGATCCCATTCCTGATCCCATCCTCGATCCCAATCCTGATCCCAATCCCCCATCCCAATCCTGATCCCATCCTCGATCCCAATCCTGATCCCATTCCCGATCTCCGGGATTTGGGAACAGCGGGAATCTGGACTGGGATCACTGGGAATCCCCTTTTCCCGGAATTCCCTTTCCCAGGAATCCCCTTTTCCCGGAATCCCCTTTCCCAGGAATTCCCTTTTCCTGGGAATCCCCTTTTCCCAGGAATCCCCTTTTCCGGGAATCCCCTTTTCCCGGGAATATTCCCAGATTTCCTTTGAGCCCGGCAGGATCCTGATCCTGGAGAAAGCTCTTCCCTTTTCCTGCTTTTTCCCATTTCTCCTGCATTTTCCCATTTATGTCTCCCAATTTATCCCACTGTTCTTCCATTTTCCCAGTTTTTCCTGGTTTTGCCCCATTTTTTCCCCCATTTTTCCCAGGTTTTCCTGGTTTCTCCCAGTTTTCCTCCCATTTTTCCTGTTATTTTTCTGTTTTCCCCCATTTTCCCACTTTTTCCTGGTTTTCCTCTGTTTTCCCCTGGGTGTTTTTTTTCCCATTTTTCCCCGTTTTCCCCAGGTTTTTCCTTTTTCCCCAGTTTATCCCCAGTTTTTCCTGTGTTTTCCAAGTTTTTCCCGATTGCCTCCCATTTTTCCTGCTTTTTCCTGGTTATTCCCCCTTTTTTTTCCCAGTTTTCCCCGGTTTCTCCCAGATTTTTCTCCAATTTTTAGTTTTTCCCAGTATTCCTCCCATTCCCCCCCACCCAGTTTTCCCTTTTTTTCCACATTTCTCCCATTTTTTCCCAGTTTTTCCTGGTTTCTCCCAGATTTTCTCCCATTTTTCCATTTTTTCCCAGTATTCCTCCCATTTTTTCCCAGTTTCTTCTGGTTTTCCCAGGTTTTCCCCCATTTTTCCCAGATTTCCTGGTTTCCCTGTTTTCTCCCATTTTGCCCAGTTTTCCCCCCTGCTTTTCCCAGTTTTCCCGGGTTTCCCATTTTTCCCCAATTTTCCTGGGTTTTCCCAGGTTTTTTCCCCACTTCTTCCCAGTTTTCCTGGGTTTTCCCATTTTTTCCACATTTTTCCCCAGTTTTTCCCATTTCCCCCCCCCTTTTTTCTCACTTTTCCCTGGTTTTCCCCCCATCTTTTCCAGTTTTTCCTGTTTTTTCCCAGTTTTCCCATTTTCCCCTGGTTTTCCCCAGTTTCCCCCCGGTTTCCCCCAGTTACCCCAGTTTTTCCTGCTTTTCCCAGTTTTTCCCTGATTTTCCCTGGTTTTCCCCATTTTCCCCAATATTTTCCCCATTTTCCCTCTTTTTCCCCATTTTCCCCTGGTTATTCCCTGGTTTTCCCCATTTCCCCCATTCTTTTCCCAGTTTTCCCCCATTTTTCCCTGTTTTCCCATATTTTCCCATTCTTTTCCCAGGTTTTCCCATTTTCCCCCATTATTTTCCTATTTTTTCCCATTTTCCCCATTCTTTTTCCAGTTTTCCCATTTCCCCCATTCTTTTCCCAAATTCCCCCATTCTTTTCCCAATTTTTCCCATATTTTCCCATTCTTTTCCCAGTTTTTTAATTTTTTTCCCATTTTCCCCAATTCTTTCCCCATTTTTTCCCTCCAAACCCCTCCCCGCTCCCACCCCCACATTCCCAGCTGGAATTCCGCGCGCTCCGGCAGCAGAATTCCCGGAATTCCCGATCCCCTCCCCCGTTCCCAGGGGAAGAATTCCAGAGGCGGCTCCGGCTGCTGCTCCCAGGCTTTGTTGGCTCCGGCCTTCCCGGGAATTTCGGGAATTCCGGAATTCCCGTGGCTCCCCAGGAGCAGGGCCGGCCCCGAGTTCCTTTTCCCGGGAATTCCGGCCGGGAGCCTCACATGAAATCGTCGGAGTCGTTCCCGTCCTGCCGGAAAAGCAGGAATGGGGCTGGGAATGCGGGAGTAGAAATTGGGAATCTGGGAATCTGGGAATTGGGAATTTGGGAATGTGGGAATGGGGCTGGGAATGTGGGAATAGAAATTGGGAATTTGGGAATGGGGGATTTGGGTATTGGGAATGGGAATGTGGGAATAGAAATTGGGAACTTGGGAATTTGGGAATGGGGCTGGGAATGCCGGAATATAATTCCCGGAGTTATCTCAAAAAATTCCCAGAGTTATCCTGTTTCTTTCCCAGGGAATTCCCAGAGTCATCCCAGGGAATCCCAGTGTTATCTCAGGGAATTCCTGGAGTTATCCCAGGGAATTCCTGGAGTTTTCCCGCCAATTTCCCAAGGAATTCCCGGAGTTATCCCGCCCCTTTCCCAGGGAATTCCCGAACTTTTCCCACCCTTTCCCAGGGAATTCCCGGAATTCCGGCCCCACCTGGTTGGAGGACATGTTCTCGGCCTTCATCAGCGAGGAGTAGCTCCTGCGGGGAGAATTCCCGATGGTCCCGGAATTCCCAGGGATTCCCCCTCTGGAAATCCCGGATTTGGGATCCCCAGCCCGGATTTCCCAACCCGGATCCCGGGAAAAATCCCAGAATTCCTTAAATCCCAGGAAACCCCCCGGAATTCCTTCAATCACGTTTTTTATGGAGGTCAGGGAAGCTCAGCTGGGAATCCCAGGAATCCCAAATTCCCAAAATTCCTGAATCCCCCGGGGTGAATTCCCGGCACATCCCGGCCTCACGTTCCTGGAATTCCGGGGGGAGCAGCAGAAAACCTGGAAAAGCTCCGGAATTGCCAGGGGGAAATTCCGGGGGAAATTCCAGAGGGAATTCCAGAGCAATTCCAAAGGGAATTCCAGGATAATTCCAGGGCAAGTCCAAAGGGAATCCCAGAGAGAATTCCAAGGAGAATTCCAGGGGTAATTCCAAAGGCAATTCCAGGGAGAATTCCAGGGGGAATTCCAAAGGGAATTGGGGCAATTCCAACGGGAATTCCTGAGAAAATTCCAGGGGGGAATTGAGGAATTCCAACGGAATTCCATTGAGTAATTCCAACGGAATTCCATTGAGTAATTCCAGAGAGAATTCCAGGGGCAGCCAGGGTTGATTCCAGACCAGACCCAACTCCAAGAGGAATTCCAAAGGGAATTCCAGAGGGGATTTCAGGACAATTCCAGGGGAAATTCCAGGGAGAATTCCAGGGGGAATTCCAAAGGCAATTCCAGAGGGAATTCCAAGAGGAATTCCAAAGGGAATTCCTGAGGTAATTCCAGGGGAAATTCCAGAGGGAATTCCTGAGGGAATTCCAGAACAATTCCAGGGGAAATTCCAGAGGGAATTCCAGAGGGAATTCCAGAGGGAATTTCAGGACAATTCCAGGGGAAATTCCAGAGGGAATTCCCGGGGCAATTCCACCATTCCCAGTCCCACTCCCTGACTGGAGCCGGGATTCTGCCGGAAAACCCCCCAGGAGCTCCGACCCCGGAATTCCCAACCAACATTCCCAGAATTCCCAGCAAACTTTCCTGGAATTCCCACCAGACGTTCTCGGAATTCCCAGCAAACATTCCCACTAAACATTCCCACCATTCCTATCAATCATTCCCAAAGATTCCCGGAATTCCCACCCAACATTCCCAGCAAACCTTCTTGGAATTCCAACCCAACATTCCCACCAAACGTTCCCAACATTCCCAATGTTGCCAACATTCCCGGCATTCCCAAACCCCCAAGCTCCTCCTCCAGCTCCTGTTTCTGCTGCAGCTCCTGACACCCAAAATTCCCGACATTCCTGGAATTCCCGGCATTCCCGGCTCTCCCACCTGAGCTCCTCCAGCTCCTGCCTGCGCTGTTGCCACCACCCAACATTCCCGCAATTCCCAGAATTCCTGGAATTCCCACCGGAGCTCCTCCAGTTCCCATTCCCGGCGCATTTCCAGGCGCTGCTGCCACCCAACATTCCTGGAATTCCCAACGGAGCTCCTCCATCTCCCGTTTCTGGCGCTGCTCGTGGTGCACCCAAGATTCACGACACCCCGACATTCCCGGCATTTCCAACATTCCCGACATCCCTGACATTCCAGGCCCTTCCAACATTCCTGGAATTCTGAATGCTCTCAGAATTCCCAAACATTCCCGGAATTCCCACCGGAGCTCCTCCATCTCCCGTCTCCGCTGCGTTTCCAGGCGCTGCTCTCCATGCTGCTGGTCCCCAACATTCCCAACACTCTCAGAATTCCCAAACATTCCCGGAATTCGCAAACACTCCTGGAATTCCCACTGGAACTCCTCCAGCTCCTTTTTCCGCTGCGTTTCCAGGCGCTGCTTGCACCACCCAACGTTCCCACCAAACGCTGCCAACATTCCCAACATTCCCAACATTCCCAAACATTCCCAGCACTCCCGACACTCCCGGAATTCCCCCCGGAGCGCCTCCATCTCCCGTTTCCGCTGCATTTCCAGGTGCTGCTCGCGCAGCTCCCGGCGCTGCCGCCACCCAACATTCCCAACATTCCCGACACTCCCAGCATTCCCTGAATTTCCAAACATTCCCGGAATTCCCGGAATTCCCACCGGAGCTCCTCCATCTACCGTTCCCGACGCGTCTCCAGGTGCTGCTCCTGGTGCTGCAGCTGCCCAACATCCCCAACATCCCCGACATTCCCAAACATTCCTGACTCTCCCAACGTTCCCGACACTCCCAGCATTCCCAGAATTCCCAAACATTCCTGGAATTCCCACCGGAGCTCTTCCATCTCCCGTTCCCGCTGCGTTTCCAGGCGCTGCTCGCACCACCCAACATTCCCACCCAACGCTACCAACATTCCCAGCACTCCCAACATTCCCAAACACTCCCAGCACTCCCAGAATTCCCAAACATTCCCGGAATTTCCACCCACCGGAGCTCCTCCATCTCCCGTTCCCGCCGCGTCTCCAGGCACTGCTCCTGGTGCTGCTGCTGCCCAACATCCTCGACATTCCCAAACATTCCTGACTCTCCCAATGTTCCTGACACTCCCAGCATTCCCAGAATTCCCAAACATGCCCCGAATTCCCGGCATTCCCGTCATTCCCACGCACCGGAGCTCCTCCATCTCCCGTTTGCGCTGTGTCTCCAGGCGCTGTTCCCGGCGCTGCTCCCGCAGCTCCTGGCGCTGCCGGCCGCGTTCCCGCCGGTCCCGGCTCAGCCGCTCGGCCGCCAGGTCGGGGAAGCGCTCGACGCGCGTCCGCTCCAGCCGGCGCAGCTGCTCCGGGGCCCGTCGCTCCACCCGCACCGAGCGCACCTGGGATTCCAGGGAAAACACAGAAAAACAGGGATTAAACCCAGCCTGAGGCTGTGCCGCTCCACCGGCACTGAGAGCACCTGGGAAACATGGAATTCCAAGGAAAAACATGGAAAAACAGGAATTATGGCAGAAAAATGGGAAACACTGTGGAAAAATGGGAATTATGGTGGAAAAATGGGAATTACAGCGGAAAAATGGGAATTATGGCGGAAAAATGGGAATTATGGTGGAAAAATGGGAATTACGGCGGAAAAATGGGAATTACAGCGGAAAAATGGGCCATGCCGCTCCACCGGCACCAAGCACACCTGGATTCCGGGGAAAAACAGGGAAAAACATGGAAAAATGGGAATTAAACCGGGAATTAAACCCGGAATAATGAGAATTAAACTGGAAAAAATGGGAATTAAACCGGGAATTAAACCCGGAACAATGAGAATTAAACCGGGAATGACACCAGGAATAATGGAAATTAAACCAGGAGAAAATGGGAATTAAACTGGGAATTGAACCGGGAATTGAACTGGGAAAAATGGGAATTAAACTGGGAATTAAGCCGGGAACAAGGGGAATTAAACTGGAAAAAGTCCTAATTACACCAGGAATTAAACCAGGAAAAATGGGAATTACGCCGGGAACAAAACCAGGAAAAATGGGAATTAAACCACAAATGAAACTGGGAAAAATGGGAATTCCCAAATCCCCATTCCCAGATTTCCATTCCCCATTCCCAAATCCCCAATCCCCGTTCCCAAATTCCTGTTCCCCATTCCCAAATCCCCATTCCTCATTCCCAAATTCCCGATCCCCATTCCCAAATTCCCATTCCTGTTTTTCCCAAATTCCCATTCCCCATTCCCAAATTCCCGTTCCCAATTCCCAAATCCCCATTCCCCATTCCCAAATTCCCAATGGTTGTTCCCATATTCCCAATCCCCATTCCCAAATTCCCGTTCCCCATTCCCAAATTCCCGTTCCCCATTCCCAAATTCCCATTCCCCATTCCCAAATTCCTGTTCCCCATTCCCAAATCCCCATTCCTCATTCCCAAATTCCCGATCCCCATTCCCAAATTCCCATTCCCCATTCCCAAATTCCTGTTCCCCATTCCCAAATCCCCATTCCTCATTCCCAAATTCCCGATCCCCATTCCCAAATTCCCATTCCCCATTCACAAATTCCCAATCCCCATTCCCAAATTCCCGTTCTCCATTCCTGAATTTCCGAGGTTCCCATTACCATTTTTCCCATTCCCACATTCCCAGGGTTCCCATTCCCAATTCCTGCTGTTCCCATTCCTGTTCCCAATTCTCCCATTCCCATCCCCAAAATTCCAGATTTATTCCCAGATTTATTCCCAGATTCCCAGATTTATTCCCAGTCCCACATTCCCATTCCCAAATTCCCGGATTTATTCCCAAGTGTCCCTCACGTTCTTGTTCCAGCGGAAGTCGATCTGCTCCCATTGCTCCCATTCCCATTCCCAGTTTTATTCCAAAATTCCTCGGTTTATTCCCAAATTCTTGTGTTTGTTCCCAGATTTATTCCCAGGTTTATCCCAGGTTTATTCCCAAATTCCCAGATTTATAACCAGGTTTATTCCCTCTCTCCCCTCCTCGCTGCGGTGGCAGCCGATCTGTTCCCATTCCCATTCCCGTTCCCATTCCCAGGTTTATTCCCAGATTAATTCCTGGATTTATTCCCAGATTAATTCCCAAATTCCCAGGTTTATTCCCGGGTTCATTCCCAGGTTTATTCCCAAATTCCCAGATTTATTCCCGTGTTTATTCCCTGCCTCACCTCCTCGCTGCAGCAGCAGCCAATCTGTTCCCATTGATCCCACTCCCAGATTCCCATTCCCGTTCCCATTCCCAGGTTTATTTCCAGATTAATTCCCAGATTTATTCCCAAATTCCTGGGTTTATTCCCGTGTTTATTCCCGTGTTTATTCCCTCTCTCCCCTCCTCGCTGCGGCGGCAGCCGATCTGTTCCCATTCCCAAATTCCCATTCCTGTTCCCATTCCCAGATTCATTCCTGGATTAATTCCCAGGTTTATCCCCAGATTAATTCCCAAATTCCCAGGTTTATTCCTAGGTTTATTCCCAGGTTTATTCCCGGGTTCATTCCCGAGTTTATTCCCGTGTCTCCCTCCCCTCCTCACTGCGGTGGCAGCCGATCTCCTCCTGTTGTTCCCATTCCTGTTCCCACATTTATTCCCAGATTTATTCCCAATTTCCCACATTTACTCCCATTGCCATTCCCGGGTTTATTCCTGGATTAACTCCCAAATTCCTGGAATAATTCCCAGATTTATTCCCAGATTTTCCTCCCTCACCTCCTTGCTGCGGTGGAAGCCGATCTGTTCCCGTTGCTCCCATTCCCATTCCAAGATTTATTCCCAGATTTATTCCTGGATTAATTCCCAGATTCCCACGTTTATTCCTGGGTTTATTCCCAGATTAATTGCTAGGTTTATTCCCGGATTTATTCCCAAATTCCCACATTTATTCTCAGGTTTATTCCCAGGTTTATTCCCCAATTCCCGGGTCTGTTCCCGGATTTATTCTCTCTTTCCCCTCCTCACTGCAGTGGAAGCCGATCTGCTCCCATTGATCCCATTCCCAGATTTATTCCCAGATTCCCACATTTATTCCCATTCCCATTCCCATATTTATTCCCAGATGCCCATGTTTATTCCCACTGCCATGCCCGGGTTTATTCCCATATTAATTCCCAGATTCCCATGTTTATTCCTGGGTTTATTCCCGGATTTTTTCCCTGGCTCACCTCCTTGCTGCGGCGGCAGCCGATCTGTTCCCATTGATCCCATTCCCACATTTATTCCCATTGCCATTCCCCGCTTTATTCTTGGATCAATTTCCAAATCTTGGGACTTATTCCCAGATTTATTCCCGGGTTTATTCCCAACTTCCCGGGTATATTCCCGGATTTTCCTCACCTCCTTGCTGCGGTGGAAGCCGACCTCCCCCACGTCCATGTCGGGGGATTTGCGCAGGTTGGTCCAGGGGGTGTAAACCACGGTCACGGAATTCAGCTTGCAGCCTGAAAATGGGATAAAAACAGGGAAAAACGGGAAAAACGGGATAAACCCCAGAAAACCGGGATAAACCACAGTCACAGAATTCAGCTTGCAGCCTGAAAACGGGATAAAAACAGGGAAAAACGGGAAAAACGGGATAAATCCCAGAAAACCAGGATAAACCACGGTCACGGAATTCAGCTTGCATCCTAAAAATGGGATAAAAACAGGGAAAAACGGGATAAATCCCAGAAAACCGGGATAAACCACGGTCACCAAGCTCAGCTTGCAGCCTAAAAATGGGAAAAATCCCAGAAAAAGGGGAAAAATGGGATAAATCCCCCCATTTTCCCAGTTTTTCTCTCTTTTCCCCCATTTTTCCCAGCTTTTTTCCCATTTTTCCCAGATTCTATCCGGAATTTTCCCCTTTTTTTCCCATTTCCCCATTTTTTCCAGGTTTTTTTCCCGGATTTTATCCCATTTTTCACAGGTTGTTTTCCTGGTTTTTTTCCCGGGTTTCTCCCATTTTTCCTGGGTTTTTCCTGTGTTTTTCCCCACTTTTCCCAGATTTTATCCTATTTTTCCCAGCTTTTCCCCAGGTTTTTCCCATTTTCCCTGGGTTTTCCCCCATTTTTCCTTTTTTCCCATTCTCTTCCAGGTTTTTTTCCCATTTTCCCTGGGTTTTTCCCATATTTTCCCCCATTTTCCCCAGGTTTTTCCCATTTTTCTTCCCATTCCCATTATTCCTGTGTTTTTCCTGGTATTTTTCCTGACTTTTTCCCAGGATTTTCCCATTGTTCCCAGGTTTTTTTCCTGGGTCTTTCCTATTTTTCCCGGATTTTCCCATTTCCCCTGTTTTTTTCCCCGGGATTTTTCCCATTTCCCCCGGTTTTTCTCATTTTTCTCAAGTTTTTCTGATTTTTTCCCATTTTTTCCCCAGTTTTTTTCCCATTTTCCACATTTTTTTCCCCACTTTTCCCCTTTTCCCTTGGTTTTTCCTATTTTTACCCAGGTTTTTCTGATTTTTTTCTGCGTTTTTCCTCATTTTCCCCATGGTTTTTCCCAGGTTTTTTATCCCTTTTTTTCCCCAATTTTTTCCCATTTTCCCATTATTTCCCAGATTTCCCCCATTTTTTCCGTGTTTTCCCAGGATTTTTCCCATTTTCCCCTGATTTTATCCCTTCTTTTTCACGTTTTTTCTGATTTTCCCCATTTCCCCTGTGTTTTCCCATTTTCCCCTGGTTTATCCAATTTCCCTTTGGTTTTTCCTATTTTTTCCCTGGATTTTATCCCATTTTCCTGTTTTTTTCCCACAGGTTTTTTTTTTCCATTTTCCCCTGGTTTCTTGCATTTTTCATGGATCTTATCCCATTTTTCCCCAGCTTTTTCCCATTTCCCCCGTTTTTTTCCCGTGATTTTTCCCATTTTCCCTGATTTTATCCCGTTTTATCCTGTTTTTTCCCATTTTTCCCCGCTTTCCCACTTTCCCGCCTACCCTGGATGCTGTTGGCCTTCACCAGGTGGGCGCAGTCGCTCAGCACCTCCTTGGGGATGTCGTCCATGCCCTGGCCCTGCCGAGCCCAAAATTCCGGGATTTGGGATCCTCGGGATCGCCCCCGGCCATTCCCGAAAATTCCCGGAGCAATTCCCGCCTTTTAACAGTAATTCCCAAAAATTCCCGGAGCAATTCCCGCCTTTTAACAGCAATTCCCGCCAATTCCCAGAGCAATTCCCGCCTTTTCCCAGAGTAATTCCCGACAATTCCCAGAGCAATTCCCGCCTCTTAACAGCAATTCCCAAAAATTCCCGGAGCAATTCCCGACAATTCCCAAAGCAATTCCCGCCAATTCCCAGAGCAATTCCCACCTTTTCCCAGAGCAATTCCCGCCTTTTCCAGCAATTCCCAACAATTCCCGGAGCAATTCCCACCTTTTTTCCTCATGTTTTCCCCATATTTTCCCATGTTTTATCCTAGGATTTTCCCAGTTTTTCCCATTTTTTTCCCATTCCCCCCCCCAATTTTTCCCATTTTTTCCCAGGATTTTCCCGCATTTTTTCCTGTTTTCCCATATTTTTCCATTTTTCCCCAGTTTTCCCCAGGATTTTCCCATTTTCCCCCCATTTTTTTAGCTTTCCCAATTTTTTTCCCATTTTTCCCCGTTTTCCCCCATTTTTTCCCCTTTTTCCCATTTTCCCCCAGATTTTTTCCAGTTTTCCCCATTTTTTTCCATTTCCCTATCACTTTTTCCCGTTTTTCCCCATTTTTTCCCACTTTCCCCAGGATTTTCCCCCATTTTCCCCCGTTTTTTCTATTTTTTCCATTTCCCCCAACTTCTTCCCAGGATTTTCCCATTTTTTCCCAGTTTTCCCCATTTTTTCCCAGGATTTTCCCATTTTCACCCCATTTTTTCCTGTTTTCCCATTTGCTCCCAGTTTTCCCCAGGATTTTCCTAGTTTCCCCCATTTTTTCCCATTTTCCCCCAGGATTTTCCCATTTTTCCCGTTTTTCCCCAGGATTTTCCCGTTTTTCCCGGTTTTCCGGCGGCGCTCACTGGCTGCAGCCGCAGGTAGACGTGAGCGGAGGAGAGCTTGTCCACGTGGAACCTGCACAAATTCCCGAAATTCCGGAATTCCCAAAATTCCCAAATTCCTAAAATCCCCAAATTCCCCAAATTCCCCCAATTCCCAGCCCGGAGCCACCCCCCCCAAATCCCGGGAATTCCCAACCCCAAATTCCTGGGAATTCCTGGGATCGATCCCAAGGATTTCCTGGAATTTCCTGGGAATTCCCAAATCCCAACCCAGAGAAATTCCCGGGAATTCCCAACCCCAATTCAAGGGAATTCCTGGGATCGATCCCAAGAATTTTCTGGGAATTCCCAACCTCCAATCCATGGAATTCTGGGATCAACCCCCAGCTTTTCTTGGGAATTCCCAATCCTGAATCCAGGGGAAATCCTTGGATCAATCCTGAGAATTTTCTGGGAATTCCCAACCCCAAATCTGTGGGAATTACTAGGATCAATCCCAGGAATTTCCTGGGAATTCCCAACCTCCAATTTATGGGAATCTGGGGTCAATCCCAGGAATTCCCAACCCCAAATCCGTGGGAATTCCTGGGATCAATCCCAAACTTTTCCCAGGGGATTCCCAGGAATTCCCAAGCCCGATCTGTGGGAATTCTGGGATCAGTCCCGAGCTTTTCCTGGGAATTCCCAGCCCCCATCCCATGAAAATCCGGGATCATTCCCAAAATTCCCGACCCCTCCCGAAGGGGAGAATTCCCGGGAATCCTGAGGGGAGGGGAGGGAGAGGGAAAAATGGGGAGAAAAAGGGGGAAAGTGGGAAAAAATTGGGAAAAATGGGAAAAGGGGAAAAAGGGGGACAAAGGTGGGGAAAAAATGGGAAAAGTGAGGAAAAGAGGAAAAATGGGAACGAAGGGAAAAGTGGGAAAAATGGGAAAAATTGTGGAAGTGGGAAAATGGAAAAAATCTGTGAAAAAGGGGAAAAGGGAAAAATGGAAAATTTAGAAAAGTGGGGTAAAAGGGAAAAGTGGGAAGGATGGGGAAAACTGGGAAAAATGGGAAAAGTGGGAAAAGGAGAAAAAATGGGGAAAGTGGGAAAAAAGGGGGGCAAGTGGGAAAAAGTGGGAAAAAAGGGGGAAAAGTGGGAAAAGTGAGATATGGAAAAATGGGAAAAAGTAAAAGATGAGAAAAAATGGGATAAGTGGAGAAAAAGGGAAAAAGTGGAAAAGAGGGAAATTTTAGGAAAGTGGGGAAAAAGGGAAAAGTGAGAAAAAGGGAAAAATGAGAAAAAATGGGAAAATGAGAAAATGGGGGAAATGGGAAAAGGGGAAAAATGGGAAAAAAATGAGAAAAATGGGAAAAATGGGGAAAATGGGAGAAGTGGGAAAATGGGAAAGGAGGAAAATGGAAAATTTAGAAAAGAGGAAAAATGGGGAAAATCTGGGAAAAATGGAAAATTTAGAAAAGTGGGAGAAAAGGGAAAAGTTGGAAGGATGGGGAAAATTGGGAAAAGTGGAAAAAAATGAGGAAAAGTGTGGAAAATGGGAAAAATGAGAAAAGTGGGGGAAATGGGGAAATGGGAAAAAATGGGGGAAGTGGGAAAAAATGGGGAAAATGGGAAAAGTGGGAAAATGGTAAAGAAGGAAAATGGGAAAATGGGAAAAGAGGAAAAATGGGAAAAATTTGGGAAAAATGGGAAAAATGGAAAATTTAGAAAAGTGGGGGAAAAAGGGAAAAGTGGGAAGGGTGGGGAAAAGTGGGAAAAAATGGGAAAAATGGGAAAAGCTGGAAAAGAGGGGAAAATGGGGAGCAAAGATAGGGAAAGTGGGAAAATGGGAAAAGGGGAACAAAGGGAAAATTGGAAAATGGGAAAAATAGGAAACTGGAAAAGCTGGAAAAGAGAGAAAAATGGGAATAAAGGTGGGAAAATGGGAAAAAAAGCGGGAAAAATGGGAAAAAAGGTTGGGAAGGCAGTGGGATCCGGGGAAATCCGGGATTCGGGATCCCAGGGGAGCAGCCCCAGGGTCTCCCCCGGTCCCACATTCCCGATTTTTGGGAATTGGGGAATTGGGGAATTGCGGCGCTCACCAGACGTCCTCGGGCCAGCCGTGCTTGATCAGGTCCTCGTCTGCGGGAGGGCAGGACAGAATCCCGGGATTCCGGGCAAATTCCCAAAATTCCCAACCGCGATCCCACCCCAAAATCCCAGAATTCTGGCCAGAATCCCGGAATTCCCGCCCCAAATTCCCAGATTCCAGCCAAAATCACGGGATTCCCACCCAAAAGCACGAAATTCCCACCCCAAATTCCTGGAATTCCCAACCAAAACCCCACCCATAAATCCGGGAATTCTGGCCAAAATCCTGAAATTTCCCCACCAAAATCCTGGAATTCTGGCCAAAATCCCGGAATTCCCACACCAAAATCACCAAATGCCCAACCAAAATCCCAGGATTGCCACCCAGAACCCCACCCCAAAATCCCAGATTCCAGTCAAAATCCTGGAATTCTGGCCCAAAAATCCCAAAATTTCCCACCCCAAAATCCCAGAATTCTGGCCAAAATCCAGGGATTGCCACCCAAAATCCTGGAATTCCCACCCCAAATCCCAGAATTTCAGCCAAAATCCTGAAATTCCCAGCTGAAATTCCTGGAATTCTGGTCAAAATCCCATTATTCCCAACCAAAATCCTGGAATTCCGGCCAAAAATCCCAGAATTCCCACCCCAAAATCCAGGGAATTCCACCCAAAATCCCAGAATTCCTCCTCAAAATTCTACCCAAAATCCAGCCCCAAATCCCCAAAATAATTCCCCTGAAATTCCCCAGAACTCCCAAAAAATCCCCGAAACTCTGAAAATAATTCCCCAAATTCCCAAAAATTTCCCAAAATTACGAAAAAACTTCCCAAAATCCCTAAAATAATCCCCAAAATTCTGAAAAAATCCCAAAAATTTCCCAAAATTCCCACAAAACTTCCCAAAACTTCCCAAAATTCCCCCAAATGTTGGGAATTCCGGACTCACTCTCGTACTTGTCCTTGCCCATGTAGATGGTGTACGGTGCCGCCGCCGCTGCGGGAAAATCCAGGGAAAAACGGGAATAAATCCAGGGAAAAGTGGGGAAAATTCCATTGAAAAATCCGGAAAAATTCCATGGGAAATGGGGAACAAATCCAGGGAAAAATCCATGGAAAATTGGGAATAAATCCATTGAAAGTTCAGAATAAATCCACGAGAAAGTCCAGGATAAATCCAGGAAAAATACATGGAAATCCGGGGAAAATTGGGAAAAATCCATGGGAAAATCCGGGAAAATTCCATGGAAAGTTTGGAATAAATCCAGGGAAAAATCTGGGAAAATCCATAGGAAAATGGGAATCCAGGGAAAAACGGGAATAAATCTAGGGAAAAATGGAAAAAATCCATGGAAAAATCCAGCAAAAACCCGGAAAAAATCAATGGAAAATCAGGAAAAAATCCACAGAAAACCCAGGAAAAATCCAGAGAAAAACTGGGAATAAACACGGAAAAATCCATGGGAAATTGGGAATAAATCCTAGGAAAAGCCAGGAGAAATCCATGGAAAAATCTGGGAAATTCCCGGGAGATATCCAGGAAAAACCCAGAATTCATCCAGGGAAAATCGGGAAAAATTCCATGCAAAAATTCCAGGAAAACCTGGGAATAATTCAATGGAAAACTGGGAATAAATAATTGAAAAATCTGGAAAAAAACCCAGGAGAAATCCATAGAAAAATGGGAATAAATCCAGGGAAAAGCAAAAATAAATCCAGGGGTAAATCCATGGGATAATGGGGGAAAATTCCATGGAAAATTGGGAACAAATCCAAGGAAAAAAAAAATCCCGTGAATAAGTCAACAGAAAAATGGGAAAAATTCTATGGAAAAATCCGCAAAAATTCCACAGAAACTTTGGAATAGATACATGGGAAAATCTGGGAAAATCCATGAAAAAATGGGAATAAATCCACACAAAAAGCTGGGAATAAATGCACGAAAACTGGAAATATTTTCAAGGAAAAATCCACCAAAAAAAAAAAAAAAAAAAAAAAGATAATAAAAGTGGAATAATTCCATGGAAAAATCTGGGATAAATCCAGGCAAAAATCCGGGAAAAGCCTGGAAAAACCCAAGAAAATTCCTGGGAAAATCTGGAAAAAATCCTGGGAAAATCCAGGAATTATCTTGGGAAAAATCCCAGAAAATTCCTGGAAAGTTCTGGGGAAAAGCCAGAAAATATCTGGAAAAAGTCTTGGGAAAACCCGGGGAAAATCCAGGGAAATGAAAAGAAAAATTCAGGAAATATCTTGGAAAAAATTTGGGGAAAATTCCAGGAAAAAAATCCTGGAAACTTCGAGGAAAATTGCAGGGAAATCCCGGGAAATTTTCGCTTTTTTCGGAGCCATTCCCGGATTTCTTCGCGGGAATTTTCCCGCGCCAATTCCGGATCTCGCAGCCAAATCCCGGCGGGCAAAGGGCGGGAGAGGGAGAAACGGCGGGGAAAAGGCGGGAATTGGCGGGAAAAGCATCGGGAATTGGCGAGAAAAGCGTCGGGAATCGGCGGGAATCCCCTCAGGGCCGCGCTCACCGTTGGAGGTGAAGTAGAACACCATGGCTGCCGCGCTGCTCCGCTTTTCCCGCTTTTTTCCCGATTTTTCCGGGATTTTTCCCCACTTTTTAATGTTTTTTTTCCCGTTTTTCCAGGGATTTTTCCCGGTTTTTTTCCCGTTTTTTTCCCGGGGCGCCTCCGCCGCCTCCTCGGGGAAGGCCCGGCCCGGAAGAGGCCGCGCGCAATGACGTCACAGCGGTGTGTACGGAATGTGCCTGCGCAGAGCGGCGGAGGCGCGGTGGGGCAAGGGAGCTGCGCGTGTGTGGGCGGCCATGACGCTGTACGGAACTGCCATTACGCATGCGCAGAGCTGCCATGACGCTGAACGGAAAATACAACTTTAATCATTGAGGGTGGCCATGACGCTGTACGGAAATTCCAGTGCGCATGCGCTTAGCGGCCATGAGCCCGCACGGGGAAATAAAATTGTGCATGCGTAAGGCGGCCATTACAGTGTACGGAAAATGGAACTATGATGTAGGAAAGCGGCCATGATGCTGTACGGAAATTCCAGTGCGCATGCGCTTAGCGGCCATGAGCCCGCACGGGGAAATAAAATTGTGCATGCGTAAGGCGGCCATTACAGTGTACGGAAAATGGAACTATGATGTAGGAAAGCGGCCATGATGCTGTACGGAAATTCCAGTGCGCATGCGCTTAGCGGCCATGACACTGCATGGGAAAATAAAACTGCGCATGCGCATGCCCGAGGCGGCCATGACACTGTACGGAAAATGGAACTGTGATGTAGAAAGGCGGCCATGATGCTGTACTTATATTCCAGTGCGCACGCGCAAAGCGGCTTTGCTGCGCACTTCAAAGGGAACCGCGCATGCGCACTGCGTGGGGGGAACGTTGCTTTCTGGTTTTTTTTTTTAATTTTTCTTTTTTTTTTCTCCCTTTGGCTTTTCCCCTCTTCCCTTCTCTGCCTCCCATTTTCCCTTTCCTTTTCCTCTCCCTTTTTCCCCCTTTTTCTCTTCCCTTTCTCTCACCTTTTTCCTTTTTTCACCCCTTCCCTTTCCTCTACCCCTCTCTTTTTCTTCTTCCCCATTTTTCCCCTTTTTACCCCCAAACGGGGGGAATTGAACGATTTGGGGCCGAATGGAGCCGAACGCTCCCAGCTGGGCCAATGCAGAGCAACTAAATGAATAAAATGGGATTTTATTGCGGTTTTTCATGGATAAAATGTCCAAGATCCGCTCAGGAGCCGCCTTTTTCCCGCCTTTTCCCCGGTATTTTTCCGGTTTCTTTCCCGTTTTTTTCCTTTTTTCCATGCTGGCCATTGGAGGTTGCGCAGGGCGGGCCAGGGGTAGCGAGCCCCGCCCGCAGCAGCTCCCCGCCGCTGTAATTAATTAATTGCAGAACCCTTAATTAGCGCCTCTTTCATCTCCATTAATTCCCGACCCCCCACCAGCTCCCTCCCGTCCCTCAGAGCCTCCCGCGCCCGCGATTACAACTCCCATCAGCCCCCGCGCGCCGCAAAGCCCGGAAGCGCCGCTCTGCGCTCGCACGGCAGGCTGGGAGTTGTAGTCTCATGACCACAGCCGCGCTCTCTGATTGGCTGCAAAGCATCGGGGTCGGGTCCAACGAGGAGCGGCGCGCTGTTTAACCAATGGCGAGTGAGTATTGATGATTGACATGGCGTTCAGCCAATGGGAGCGCAGGGCGGGCGGTTCGAAGGCGCGCGGCCGAAGGCGGGAAGCGGCAATGGCGGAGGCGGCGGCTGAGAGCGGGGAATGAGGGGAAAGGAGGGGAAATGAGGGGGCTGCGAGGGGGCTCTGATGGAGCTCTGAGGGGGCTCTGATGGACCTCCAAAGGGGGGCCTGGGGGAGCTCCGAGGGGACTCTCTGAGGGGGCTGCGAGGAGGCTCCAGTGGGGCTCTGAGGGGGTTCTCTGAGGGGGTTCTCTGAGGGGCTCTGATGGAGCTCTGAGGGGGCTCTGGGGGATCTCTGAGGGGGCTGTGAAGAGGCTCCGTAGGAGCTCTGATGGAGCTCTGGGGGAGCTCCGGGGGGCTCTGAGGAGGAGACTGTGAGATAGATCAGAGGGGCTCTGCTGGAGCTCTGGGGAAGCTGGGGACTCTGAGGAGGCTCTGAGGGAAGTTTCACGCAGCTCTGACGGAGCTCCGAGGGAGGTCTGAGGAGGCTCCGAGGGGACTCTGAGGGGCTCTGAGGGATCTGTGAGGAAGCTTCGAGACAGAGTTGAGAAAGCTCCGAGGGGACTCTGAGGAGTTCCAGGGAGCTCCGAGGGGCCTCTGGGATCTATGATAGGGCTCCGAGGGAGCTCTGAGGGGGCTCTGATGTAGCTCCGAGGGGGCTCTCCGGAACTCCAAGTTGCTCCGAGGGGGCTGAGGAGGCTCTCAGGAGCTCCAAGGAGCTCTGATGGATCTTCAAGGGGGCTCTCAAGAACTGCAAGGAGCTCCGAGGAGGCTCTGATGGACCTCCAAGAGGCTCTGATGGAACTCCAAGGGGGGGCCTGGGGGAGCTCCGAGGGGACTCTCTGAGGGGGCTGCGAGGAGGCTCCAGTGGGGCTCTGAGGGGGTTCTCTGAGCTCCGAGGGGGCTGGGGAGGCTCTCTTGGAGCTCCGAGGAGGCTCTGATGGAGCTCCGAGGCGCCTCTCAGGAGCTCAGAGGAGCTCCGGGTCGGGATTTGGGATTTTGGGGGATTTGGGATTTTGGGGGATTTGGGGTTTTTGGGGGGGCATTTGGGACCCCCCAGATTTTCCAACCCCAAAGATCTGGGGGTCCCCCAAAAAACCCAAAAAGGGTTTTGGGGTTTTTGGGATTTGAGGATTTGGGATTTTGGGGTTTTGGGTTTGGAGGATTTGGGATTTTTGGGTTTGGGGGATTTGGGGGTTTTGGGAATTTGGGATTTTGGGAGATTTTTGGGGGGGTTGGGTTTTGGGGTTTTGGAATATGGGATTTTGGGATTTGGGGGGTTTGGGATTTTGGGAATTAGGAGTTTGGGGAATTGGGATGTTGGGAGTTTTGGGGTTTTGATATTTGGGATTTGGGGTTTTGGTGTTTGGGGATTTGGGTTTTGGAGTTTTGGGGATTTTTGGAATTTGGGATTTTGGGAGATTTTGGGAAATTCTGGGGGATTTTGGGTTTTGGGGGGTTTGGGATTTGAAGTTTTGGGGTTTGGGGAATTTGGGGTTTGGGATTTTCGGGATTTGGGGTTTGATATTTGGGGGTTGGGATTTTGGGGATTTGAGATTTTCGGGGGTTTGGGGGTTTGGGATTTTTGGGAATTTGGGATTTGGCATTCTGGGAATTTGGGGGTTTGGGATTTTGGGAATTTGGGATTTGGCATTCTGGGAATTTGGGGGTTTGGGATTTTGGGAATTTGGGTGTTTGGGATTTTGGGGTTTGGCATTCTGGGGGTTTGGGGGTTTTAGAGTTTGGTGTTTTGGGGATTTGGGGATTTGGGTTTGGGGTTCGGGATTTTTGGGGGTTTGGGTTTTGGGGTTTGGGATTTTGGGAATTTGGGGATTTGGGGTTTGGGAGTTTGGTGTTTTGGGAGTTTGGGGGGTTTTGGGGATTTGGGAATTTGGGGTTTGGGTTCCCGAAATCCCGGCCCAGCTCAGCCTCTCCCAGATCTGCAGCAGCTCTGGAACCGCCCCGAAACGGAGCTGGGACCTGCCCAGGTGAGCCGGAAACCCAAAATCCCCTAAATGCCCCAAAATCCCCCCAAATGTCAAAAATCCCCCAAAAATCCCCCCAAACCCCAAACATCCCCTAAAAATCCCCTAAATTCCAAAATCCCAAACCCCAGAAATCCCCAAAATCCCCTAAAAATCACCCCTAAAGCCCCTGAAATCCCCAAAATCCCAAACCCCCCCCCAAAATCCCCCCAAACCCCCCCAAAATCCCCTAAACCTCAAAAAAACCCCAAACCCCAAAATCCTCCAAAAATCCCCCCTAAATCCCAAATAGCCTAAATCCCCCAAGACCCCAAATATTCCCCAAAAATCCCCTAAATTCCAAAATCCCAAACCCCAAAAATCCCCCAGATCCCAAACCCCTAAAATCCCCTAAAAATCCACCCTGAACCCCCCCAAATCCCCAACACCCCCCAAAATATTCCCCAAAAATCCCTTAAACCCCAAAAATCCCCCAAACCCCAAAATCCTCCAAAAATCCCCCAAAAATCTCTCAAATCCCAAACCCCAAAATCCCCTAAATCCCCAAAACCCCAAAAATCCCCCAAAAATCCCCTAAATCCCAAACCCCCAAAGTCTCCGAAATCTCAAATTACCAAAATCCCAAACTCCAAATCCCAGAAAATCCCAAATCCCCAAATTTTAAAACCCCCAAATTCCAAAATCACATACCCCAAAAATCTCCCAAAATCCCGAATCTCGGAATCCCGAAAAAACCCAGAGTTCCCAAAACCCCAAATCCTAAACTCAAAAATCCCCCAAAACCCCAAATTATCCCCAAAAGCGCAACCACAAAAATCCCAAAAATTCCCAAAAAAGCTCAAAATTCCCAAATCCCAAAAATGTCCCGCTGAATCTGAAAATTCCCAAGATCCCCCAAAATTCCCCTAAATCCCAAAAGAGCCAAAAATCCCCAAATCCCAAAGATGCCAAAGCCCTGGATTTGGGAATTTCCTGAATTTGGGAATTCCGGGATTTGGGAATTTCCAGATTCGGGAATTCCCGGATTCGGGAATTCCAGGGATTCTGGGATTTGAGAATTTGGGGATTTGGGAATATCTGGATTTAGAATTCCTGGATTCGGGAATTTCGGGATTTGGGGATTTGGGAATTCCTGGATTTGGAAATCCTTGGAATCAGGAACTCATTGGAATCACAAATCCCGGGATTTGGGAATTTTGGGATTTGGGAGTTCCTGGATTTGGGAATTTTGGGATTCCTGGGTTCGAGAATTCCAGGGATTCGGGGATTTGGGAATTTTGGGATTTAGAAATTCCCGCCCCTCCCCCGCCCTCATTCCCATTTTTGTTTCAGCTCCCGCTGGGAATTCCGGACCCCCCTGCCCGAACGGCTCCGAGCAGCTCCAGAAAATTCCAAAAAAAATTCCCAGGAAATCGTGGAGAAAGTGGCGCCGGCCCGGAGGCTGCAGATCCCCGCCGGAAATCCGGGAATTCTGAAGGGAAATTCAGGAATTCTGGTGGGAAATGCGAGAATTCTGATGGGAAATTTGGGAATTCCAGCCGGTAATTTGGGAATTCCAGCCGGTAATTTGGGAATTCCAGTGGGGAATTCAGGAATTCCAATGGGAAAATCAGGAATTCCAACAGGAAATTTGGGACTCCTGGCTGGAAATGCAGGAATGGCATCAGGAAATCTGGGAATCCCGGGAATCCCGGCACGTTCCCAACTTTCCGTGGCTCAGTTTTACGGGAGCCGGAATTACCGGAACCCCCTGGAGTGGAAACGGCTCCGGGAGCTGCTGGGGCACGGAGAGATCCTGGAAAAAACCTGGAATTCCGGGAATTCCGACAGGAAATCCGGGAATCCCAGCGGGAAATCCGGGAATTCCAACAGGAAATCTGGGAATTCCGCCAGGAAGGGCAACTCCAAAGGGAAAGGGAGCAGCGGGAATTCCCGGAATTCCAGGATCGGGAATTCCTGGATTTCCGGGATTGGGAATTCCTGCAATTCCAGGATGAAGAATTCCCAGAATTCCAGGCTGGGGAATTCCAGGATTGAGAATTCCCAGATTTCCAATGTTGAGAACTCCCGGAATTCCAGGATTGGAGAGAATTCCCGGATTTCTGGGATCAAGAATTCCCAGGGATCCAATGCTGAAAATTCCAAAATTTCTGGGATTGAGAATTCCCAGATTTCTGGGACTCAGAATCCATGGATTTCTGGGATTGGTAATCCCTGGAATTCCCAAAATTCCAGCCTGGGATATTCGGGACTGGAGAATTCCCAGATTTGCTGCGCTGAAAAACCCCGGAATTCCGGGGTGAAGAATTCCCACATTTCCAGTTTTGGGGATTCCCAGAATTCCCAAATTTCTAGCACGGAGAATTCTGGGATTGAGAATTCCTGGATTTCTGGCACTGGGAATTTGGGGAAATCCCAGATTTCCACTGCTGAAAATTCCCAGATTTCCAGGAATTCTGGGAATTCCAGGCTGGAGAATTCTCACATTTCCAAGATTCAGAATTCCCAGAATTCCGGAATTTCAAGCACTGAGAATTCCTGTATTTCCAGCACTGGGAACGTTGGGAATTCCTGGATTTCTCGGAATTCCGTGATGGAGAATTCACAGATTTCCAATCTTGAGAATTCCCAGAATTCTGAGATTGAGAATTCCCGAATTTCCAACGCTGGGAATTTCCGGGTTTCCGGCACCAGGAATGTTGGGAATTTCTGGGCTGGGGAATTCCCGGATTTCCGGGATTTCCGGGAATTCCGGGAATTCCGAGTGCCGGGTGCTGCCCTTGGGCACCGCCTTCTTCCGGAGCCGCAGAAATTCCTGGAAAAATCCCGGAAAATCCCGGGAAACGCCCCCGGGAGAGCCAGGAACCAGCAAGGAAAACTGGGAAGGGGAAATTCCCGGGAAAACAGAACCGGAAAGAGCCACGGACCCAGGTGAGGCACAGCACGGAAAATTCCAGGATTTTTTTGAGGAATTTTTGGTATTTTTCTGGGAATTTTTGGGAATTCTGGGGGATTTCAGGGGATTTTTGGAAATTTCTGGGAAATTCCTTGGGATTTTTCTGGGAATTTTCTCGGAATTTCCTTGGGATTTTTTTTTTTTTTAATTTTCGGTGAATTTTGGGGGATTTCTTTGGGAGTTTTTTGACAATTCTGAGGAATTTTTGGGGAATTTCTGGGAAATTCCTTGGGACTTTTGGGGGATGTCCTTGGGATTTCTGGGAATTTCCTTGGGAATTTTGGGGGATTTCTGTGATTTTCCATGGAATTCTGGAAAATTTCTTGGGATTTCTGGGGATTTCAGGGGATTTTTTGGGAATTTCCTTGGGGATTTTTTTTTCTATATATTTTGAGGGATTTCCATGAAATTTTGGGGAGTTTCAGGGAAATTCCTGGAAAATTCTGGGAATTTATGGGGATTCTTGGAAATTTCCTTGGAATTTTGGGGGATTTTGGGGAATTCTGGGAATTTTGGGGGAATTTCAGAAATTTTCTGGGAATTTTGGGGGATTCTTTTGGGGGGATTTCAGGAGATTTTTGGAAATTTTGGGAGGTTTCCTCAAGGTTTTGCGGAATTTTCTGAGAATTCTGAGGAACTTCTGGAAATTTTTGGGAATTTCCTTGGGAATTTTTTTGATTTTCTGGCAATCTCCTGGGGGTTTTCTGGGAATTTGCTTGGAAATTTTGGGGGATTTCCTTGAGAGTTTTTGGGAATTTCTGGGGAATTTCTGAGAATTTGGGGGATTTTTGGGGGAATTTTTTTGGATTTCTGGGGAGTTTCTGGGAATTTTTAGGAATTTCTTTGGGATTCTTTTTGGATTTTCTGGGACTTTTGGGGATTTCGGGGAATTCCCAGAAATTTTGGGGAATTTCAGGAATTTCTTTGGGATTTCAGGGAATTTTGAGCAATTCCCAGGAATTTCAGGGAAAACTGCAGTAAATTCCTGGGAATTTTGGGGGATCTCCTTGAGAGTTTTTGGGAATTCTGGATGGAATTTTGGGGGATTTTGGGGAATTTCCTTGGGAATTTTTGGGAATTTCCTTGGGAATTCTGGAGGATTTTGGGGAATTCCTATGGGAATTTTTGGGAATTCTGGGGAATTTTGTGAATTTTTCCTCTTCCCTCCCCGAATTCCATAAATCCCCTCCGGATCCCGGAATTCCAGGTGGGATCTGGGATTTTCCTGCATTTCCAAATCCCAGAATTCCCAAAATTCCCAAATTTTTTCCCCAGGACTCCCCTGGAGCTGTCGCGGATGCCCAAAATTCCTGGAATTCCTGGGTGAGTTGGGAAATCTCAGGAATTCCGTGAATTTCCTGGAATCTTCCCAGATTGCCTCCATTTCTTTCCCTGGATTTTCCCAATTTTTACAGGTTTTTTGTGTATTTACCCAGATTTTCTTGGTTTTTCCCTGGATTTTCCCAATTTTTCCATGTTTTTCCTGGATTTTCCCAGATTTTCTTGGTTTTTCCCTGGATTTTCCCAGATTTTTCCATGTTTTTCCCAGATTTCCTGTGTTTTCCAGGATTTTTCCTGAATTTTCCTGATTTTTCCTGGCATTTCCCCAGATTTTCCTCCATTTCCCAGGATTTTATATTATATTTATATATATGTAGAGAAGAATGGAGTATATGGCTGAGCATGGAATTCAGGCTGTCAACATAAAATATTTCTTCTGAACTTTGATTTGATGACTTGGGCTGTTAACATGAAAAGTATCTTTCCTGGTAAGTGTTTGGTTTTGCCTGGTCTTCTTTCTTTCTCAAGATGTGACTCTTGGATGATTTATGTAGTAGAAGTAGTGTCCAGATAGCAAAATATTTAATAATTCCTCTTCTCACTAGTAATTCCTTCTGTTTATTTTTTTTTAATTCATAAACCAGGATTATTGGTGTATCACAACTACTGAAGAGTTGTTGAACTGAATTAATACTTTGGCTTCTTTGTCTATGGGTATTGGAGAAAAAAGTCATTCCTTAGCTTCAAATTCAACTACAAACTTTTTTTACTGTTTTCAGAGAATCTGTGAACTAGACCAGAGTTTTTCTTTCTTTGGAAAGCCATATTGACAGTCAGCAGATATAGAAAGATGCTGAGTGAGATGCTGAGTGCAGAAGGCAAACAGGGGTGGTGAGGGGCAAAGTTTCAAGCAAACCATGCTGTTGCCTTGGGTTAGGGGGACATGGATGGTAGCTGCTGTTTTGTCTTGTTTTATTGCACAGGGACCTAAAAACTCGTGGTGAAAATTGTTAAACACGCTCAACTTGGTAGAGCTGTAGCTGGGTATTCAGCTGGGAAAAGCAGTCAAACATGAGATAGAAATGCAGATCTACAAAGTTCTGAGCTGTCAGACTTCATGAGTAATGCAAGAAAGTGATGTAAGAGTCTGGAAGACACATTGGTGCCTGAGAGCTGGCAAAGGGAGCAAAGCAGATTAATGTAGGACTAGAGGAAGTCTCATGAGTCCACATAAAGTGACTTTTTCCCTGTGAGTTTGCCTGTGTCAGCAATGCTGTTGTATCTTGTTCTCTTTAGTGCTTCATCTACCCAGTCTTATTTCCTTACTTCATCTTACTGCTACATTTTTAAAAGCAAGAGCAGAATCAAACCTGCAAAGCTGTGCTGCTTGTGAGCAGGCAGGAAAACTAAGTGTTCCCTCTGAGGGAGCCCCAGATTGACTGGATTCAGCTTGTTAATGGAAGGTTGAAAACAAATGTGAAAGTCTTTGGACTTTCTTCTCAAGAGCTGTTCAGATCCTGATAGATCTATTTGAAAGCACCTGAATTTCAGCAGAGAAACTGTTATCAACTCATTCCTAGAGGGCAAAGCCAGGGCAGTAAGTGGAGAGGTGGTGTGACTCTAAGTGATTGAACTATTGCAGCACGTGGCTGACTTTGCAGATAAAGCAACTAAAACTTGAACTCTGATCAGGGCATTTCATCACTAGAGAGTTGACAAAATTACATTATCAGAAAAGTAGGTAAAGCATGGAAAGGCGCTGAGGAGGGAAAAAAGGCTTTGACAGTTTGAAAACCTGCATTGCTTATAGGGCTGCACCTTTTCAGCCTGCAGTAAACAGGGTTTGATTTGTAAAAAAAGCCAAACTAAAGCCAGTGTAGCTGGCCCAGTCCTGCCAGCAGCTCAGCTCTCAGGGGGCTGGATTCATCCTGGTTTTCTGCACCTGATGTGCTTGATCTGGGCTGAGACCTGTGCCCCTGCAACCAACTTGCTCCTGAGACTGATTTTGCACACTGGCTCTGGAATGCCTGCCTTGGCTGGATGTGCTCAGACTGCAGGGTGCTTGGATTTACCCTGCAGTTGGTGTGAGACACAGTGATAGATGGTTGTACAGACAGATATTTGCTATATTTGGGGTAGGGATGAATGGGAAGGGATTGTGACTGTTTGTGGGAATCTGAAAGGCAGGAAAAATGAGGGAGAGGTGAGATAGGTCAGCAATATATGGTTTGCATATGGTAAAAAAAGCCACAGTTTGCAGGACTCCTCAGTTAATTTATCTGGAACCTATATATCTGTGGAAGTGACAGCAAAGCCCTCATGTTTGAGAGGCAGGAAAACTAGCCAACCTTAAGATGCAGAACATACTGCAGATTATGTAGCTGCAATTCTATGATGGAAAAAATCAGTTCCCTTTTCCACTTACTGATTATGGACTTTAGCATGCTATAGGTATTATCCAAATATTTTTTTAATGCTTAAACCCAAATGAAAAGGGGTGGGGATAATTAACTGGCATCATATGGATGTATTATCTTGGCAGATGTTGCCAGTCAGACTTTCTGATTAAACCTGCCCTTCAGGGCTCCTAATTTGAAATGAAATGCAAAATTAAGGCATGACAGAAATATTTCTCACAGTCAACAGATCAACTGTTAGATTGTGAGCAGAATTAGCTCTCACTAAATTTCCTTTTAACCCAAGTAAACTGCAAAAAGGCTTTGTGAAGTACAAGGCATCAACAAGTGGCACTGGATACTAAAGAGCCAGCTCAGTCTTTTTAATAAAAATCAGTGATTCCTAAGAGTAAAAACTGCACAACACTTATGTGCTTGTGTGTGTCTGGCATTCTCTTGGATGAACTATAATTATCTTTCACGCTTTGAAATTGTGTTGATCTTTCCCTAGCTGGAGACATTTCATTTCTTTACTGGGGAATTTGAGGATATCTCCTTGCCTTTTTGTGCATCTCTGGGTCATTTGTCACAGCTGCTCTGTTTCAGCTGTTTTAATGGTTTTAACCTGATTATCCTGCAGACAGTTTATTATTTTCTGTTATTTTTCCCTACCTTCCCTTTCTGTATCTCTCTCCCTTCCTCTCTCCCTGAGTGCTGCCCTTTCAGATGTTCCTTTGCTTACCCATTGGATTCCCTGCTTCTCTGCATGTTTTTCTGCCAGCTGCTGGGTCCTCTTTTACTCCTGTTGTACAAGGTTTTACTGCTTGTATCCTCCAACACAAAAAAAGTGACATTAATTTTGTTAATTAATGCTTGACTTCTTATAGTAATGAAGAATTTATTAGATTGCTTGTAATTATATAATTTATTTCTCAGTGTGAAGACAATTTTTTTATTTGACTCAAAATTTAATCATATTTGAGTGATTTAACTAAGCTATTATTTGTGACCTTCATTTGTACAAGTATGCTTTGCTCTTTCCTGGCAATACCTGTGAGGCTCTGCATTTTTTTTTTTTCTATTTATGTGATCTGATTTATAGTTGTGAAGTACAAAGTGTTTCTTCTCCCCTAAGGTGTGCTTGTGTAAACAGTTTTCAGTAAAGTATGAATTTCTCTACAGAATTTTGTTTTTTTCCTAAAATGACAGGAAAAGCCTAGTGGAATTTTGGGCTTCCCAGATTCACTCCCTGTGAGGAGTGTAAGGTGCAGTCAGGGATCCAGGCTGGCATTGGAATTCAGTTGATTGATGTGGCTCCTGAGTATTTCTCTGCCAGGTTTTTGTGTTGCAAATGTAGGGCTACTTTGAGAGAACAAGGAGTTCTGAGAACTCTCCAAAAATTTAGCTTTCTACTGCAGCATTGAGTTTTTGTATTTTTATAAATGGATTTGTGAATAAGACTCTCTTAATGTTTTTGTCTTACAGTAACGGGGGAAAAAAAAAGTGTTTTTCTAATGAGGAATACTGGGAAATAGCTCCATGTGAGACCATTTATCTGCTTCCTGTAATCATGGGTTACATTACTGCACATAATGCTCATGTGCCTGAAGCAATGCCATATTACAGCAGCAAAAATAATTGCAAATGTCATTTGAAGTATTTCCCATAACAGAAAAGTTATTCTTACCTTAGCTGTTTTTTTTTTTTTTTTGTCTTCCATAGTTCTCTAGGGCAGAGCTTTTGTGATGTTAAGAGAGCTGAGTATTTTCTTCATGTTTTAAATCTGTTCATAAGCATATACTCAAAATACTGTCTTAATTTTTTACTTGTTCTTGTAAGCCTCTTGTAATAGTCTACTTGTTTACTTTTCAGCCTTCTGCTTATTTTCTACAGCTGAAAAAACCCCACCACTACGTGTTTAATTGTACTAGTTATGTGGGTTTAACTGTTGTTTTGGGTTTTTATGGCTGTTACTGAAGCATCTTGTAGGAAAGAAATATTATCTTTGGCTAATGAATGAGGTTACTTTCTTCATCTGCAATAATATTTTCATGCTTCTCCAAGTATTTCTTCATTTACATTTCTTTTCAAGGTGCTTTAAAGATGTTCTGACTTTCTTATTTTAGATCTAGACCTTTTTATTCAAATTAATTAAGTAGCAATAACTTTTGGCAACTTCAGGGAGAACAGAGAGACTTCCTGGGCTTGGAGCCTGGACTTTCCAGTCTCTACCAGTTCTATGGCATGAAGATCTTAGCTGAGACTTGATGCTTTTAAGCAGCATCCTTTTATGCAAGACGTCACTATTTGGCATCTATTTTTACTTTCTGATTGAGAGTTATTGAGTGATGAGCTTTCCCCTTGTGGGAGGAGCAATGCCATGAGGCCTTTGTACCTACAGCACTCTTGAGTTTCCAGCATTGGTAGAGAGGGAGAGGAAGAAGGAACCCAATTTCTTTGCACTCCTTTGTTCTGCCAAAAGATGGAGTAAACGATCTACTGAACTGCCTGTGCTGCTAATTGATTTTCTAGGCAACTAGGAACTTTTCCACAAGGAAGGAAGGAAGGTTTTCTGTTCCCTTACAGTGTTAAAGCTTCGTAGGTCTCATAATCTGTGCTAAATGTCATGAGGCAGTTCTTCTTAATGAATTGACCAAATTGGTTGGTAACAGATGGGTTGATGACAAATGGGTTAATTAGTAGTCTTATCTAATCAGTTTTTATTTCAATTATTTTGTCTGCTTATGTGTGAAAGGGTTATTTTAAAACAGTCCTTTCACCTCTTGCAGAGAGAAGTGTCTGCATTATTGGTCAAAGCAGTCCCTTCTACAAATATAGGGATCCTCATAAAATCAAACTAAAAATAGTATTGGTGTGCCATAATTACAAGTGAAAAAGTTGGCATTTTCAGTGATGCAAGCTTTTTTTAGACAGTTGCTGTGGAACACTAAATTTCTTTGGCAAATAAACCCATCTGCTGTAAGCATAGCTGGATATATATTGTCTTTTTCTGCAGATTTTCACTGTCCATGCTGAAATTACCTGTTGGATTCTAGTGACTGAGCTTTTGCCATCAGGTACACTGGCATGAATAGGCTGTGTTTTTTCCTGTACCTTTGTCACTGTATTTACTTCAGTCAGTGCCTGTCTTTGTGCAGGACTCTGTCTAATTGTTCCTCTTAGGTGTGCACCGAGTGACTCCACACAATTGCTGACCCCTCGAGTTAGGGGCTGCCGGTCTGAGCCATTGAGTAAGAAGTGCTGGGAAGACTCATCAGGATAAGTTGAAGGAGGCTGCAATCACAGGAGACAGACCGTGCAATTTATATTCATCAGGTAAATTAACTACAGACGTGTATTGTGGGTAAAACTGGTCCCAGAGTGGCCTTTTTTGCATGGTAACATCATGGTGATTTTCCAAAGGTGCAGCATGGTGAGCTGCTGTTTTTACAGCAGCCTTTAGTACGTGTTGTATCTAATGTCTTGTGTCTTCCATTGCTTAGACTTTATTTTCCCCCAGCAATCTCATTTATCTGTAGAAATCTCACCTGCAGAAGTGGTCTCATTTGACTGCTTCCAGAAAATCGTTTTTTTCAGTCCTGACTTTGTAGCTCTTCAGAGAATGGAAAGATGGAGGACTACTTTTAACTTTGAGTGTTTCCAGTAATGCAGATTTTTGCCTTTAAATGTCAGTGACTTGCAGCCTTGGAACAGAAGTGAAATGCCTGGTGGGTGGCATAAATGGGGCAGAGAGGTTAAATGACTTATTTGGATGTACTTGGGAAGTCTGTGTCAGAGTACAGTCCAGAGTAGTGTTTGGATTTTGTATCTATTTCAGGTTACAAATGATTCTATTATCAACCTCCCAGTATGAAGTTTTAGACATAACACCTTGATTCATTCATGTCCTACAAAGAACCCCACAAAAGTAAGGACTTAATAAATGATAATGTGAAATGTAGTGTGGGAAGGTGAAGGAATGACATCACCAAACTGGAAGGTCATTTTGATGATTCAATGAATTTTTTACATTTTGGGCATTACAAAAACTGGCTTCTGATTGTGTCTTGCAAGACTTTATTCAGCTTTCAAGTGCATTTATATAACTTTCAACCATTATTGTAAAAAATTGCAAGATATTCTAGTTAGATCACAGGTTCACAGGAAGAATGCTCATACTGAGAGGATGAGGAGGAGAAAAGCTTTGATTTGACACATGGTGATGAGATTTTACTGAAATAGAGTCCTTTGCAGTGCCATATTTGCATATTGCACTGTTCTCTAAATAGAAAGGACTCTTGGGTGTGCAGCAGTTTGTATTTTAAATACTCTGACTTTGTTGCCTATTCTATATCAGGCATAACTATCTGGAAGAACAGACTTAAATGTTAATGAATTCAACTGCTTTATCCTATATGTATTAATTTTAGGAGAATTGGAAGGTGTGAGCTGAAAGGAAAGGGAGGTAAGGGAGGAAAATAGATGCTTTGTGTAAACCGGTTGCTTCTAAAAGTAGATTTTTCTCTTCAGGTTAAAGTATTATTTCAGTGGCAGTCAATGTGTATAATGCACAGATTTTCTCCTCTATTGCTTAAAAATATCAGTAAATAATCTAAAATCTGATACTGTTGAGTTTGGCAAGGTGAAGTAAATGTAAATTTACAGGACACAAAGCCAAACATCTGTGAGCTGGAGCAGGTTGTGAAGAATTGTTGCCAATCCTGTGGTGCTGTGAGGTTGGCCTGGTGCTAACTCTAATTGCCATTGCCTTGTGCTGCATGGGAAAGGTCTTCCAATGTGGAGATGACCAAAGAAATCTTGGCAGCTTTAAGGCCCCTGTTACTATAGATGTTGAAAATGTGCTTTCCCCCTGCCATCCCAAATGGTTCTGTTTAAACAGTGGGAAGCAGATTTAATGCACTGAGGTAGGCCAGAGTATGGGAAGCTCTCTGCAATGCCATTGTTTTACTTCTGCTCTGTGCTTGTTTTAGCTGTGCTGTGAGCTCTGTATGAGCTCTGCACATCATTTTATCTGTGCTGGGATGCAGGGGTGCTCTGCACATCATTTTATCAGTGCTGGGATGCAGGGGTGCTGCTGGAACGTTCACTGTGGAAATGGGCACTGGGCAGGAAGAAAGTGGCCTGTGGTGTCTGCTTGTGTGAGCACAAGGACTTGATTTAAAAGTTATCTGAAGCTGTATTGGTGGTACAGACAAAATAGGAGTGGTCTCACTTAACTAGTTGTTTACACCACACACATAAAACGTTCATTTCCTCACGCTCACTGGCACAAGGCACTGGGCAATGATAAGACTGTTAGTATAAATATTTTTCTTTCAAAGCATTTTAATGCCCTTAAGTAAATTGATTTGAGATACAGAAAAGCCAGGGAATCTCAGGAAAATGGAAAGCTGGACAAGACAAACGCAGATCTGAACCAATGTGGTTAATCAAACGTTCTCCGTTTATTCAAGATAAGATGGTAGTTTTTATAAGCTTCTACATAGTTTACAAAAACAAAGACACTCTGATTGGCAAACTAATATTGTTTACCTTTTCCTTAAAACAGCCTACACCTTACACTATGAAACCTATACTAATTCACACCCAGACAACCCAGTGGTCCCCATCACACCTTAAGACTATTTCTATCTGCGCCACAAGCTCTGAATTTCTAACTGCGTCAGAGGCTTGAAGGCCTCACAAAGCCCAAATCTGAGGCCTAGACTGGAGTAGCTCAAATTTCATAACTCATGTCCTCTTTCTCTCAAAAATGCTGCAACAATTCCCTCTTTTTCTTTTTGAGTTACCCAGGCTGGAGTGAAGGCGCAATTAACTAATTTTTGCACACACTGTAAAAAACACGGTATAACAATTAAAATAACTATAAAGATAAAAAGAAGTACAATACCAAAACGAATTAAGCCTTTTACCCAGCCAGAAAAACCTAAAGAATTGAGCCAGTTATCAAATGGAGTGTCCACTACGGTAAGTTTTTTCATGTTGTTCTTCAATTGCGTTAACTGTTTATAGATCGATTGAGAATGGTCAGACAAATTCATGCAGCACATGCCCTCAAATTCTTCGCACCCATGTCCTTGTGCTAAAAGAAGGAAATCAATTGCAGCTCTGTTTTGTAGAACCGCGTGACGGGTATCGTCTACATCTGCAGCAAGCTCACTTATCAATTTAGATGTGATATTAATTTGTTTTCCTGTCCAGCAGGCTAGAGTTCTCAATTGTGTGAGCGCTTTTGATGAGGCGACCCCTGGGGCAAAGAGTGAGGCTACTACTACAGAGGCACGCCCCCACAATGACACTATATCTTTACAATTAGGGTCCATTTGGAGAACACTGCGTTTGGCTCGTTGAGTCTTCTGAGGCAATTCGAGAACCTGATGTATGGTGGGAGCAAAAAGCATCAACATACCGATATAGCATGGGCCTCCCCTAGCATTTTGAGGGACTGCTGACCAGGCTCGGTCCCCACAAATGAGGAAGGTTCCTGGGGGCAGTTTTCCTGCACCACCTCTTGGCGGTGTCACAGATAGAGTCGAATTGTTACAATATTCTGAATAGTTGTAATACAATGGGAGACAACCAAGTGTCGTCATCTGTCAATTTTCCATTTTCTTGAGTTGGTTTGGTAGCATAAGATCCAAATATCAAACAGTAATTTCCTGGGACAGAACCCAAAAGACCAAATTCTTGAAGACTGTCATCAGTAAATTTTAAGTTTTGCACAAATGCAACAGCTTGCACTCCCAGGGTGATATTTGGACTTATTTGAGCTCAGGTCCAAGTTTTAAACTCTGCAATGGGACCCAATGAGACTCCAATTAAACAAGTACGTAAGGGGTTAGACGGTGTGGCTAACGACAGGCAGAATGAATCTTGCCTGGTTTGTTTGGCTCAAGTGATCCACATATTTTCTCTCTTGTCAATGTCAAGGATTCCAGATACTTCAACAACCAAAACACTGCTTAATAAAAACATTGAGGCCCACCACATATTTCTCAGGTTTTTGAATGCCCTGTTTAACATGAAAGAAACAAACTTAATTCTAAACATAAATTGTGTGTATATATAGAAATCTTAAAGACTGAAAGTTATCCTGTTGGTGTGCTGCTTTTTAGAAGCAATATTGCAATGTCGACAGTGCAGTTTAAATTGAGGTATGCGTTTGTGGCAAGGATGAGTGAGCTCCCACATCTGTGTTTTGAACCTTAAATATTGACAGTAATGTAATCAAAGTTCTGATTTTTTATAGAATGTTTCCTGAGGCTGTCTGTCAGAAACCTATTAAATCTGAAAAAGAAACAAAACCATACTCTGCTAAGGCTGATGTAAATTATTCAGAAAAATCCAGAATTCCATTGAATCTCTCTCTTATTCTTGACTGAGACTAGCACAGACTTTGTGAGCTTTTCCACGTTTCTTTCCTTGTGCTTATTTTTCAGCATTTAAAGAGAAGAATGTACTGGAAGACCCTAAAGCTGTTAATGGCTTTTTTTCTCCCCTCTCTTTCTCTGTGTGTGTGTTTAAAACCATCCACTGGGGCTATTCCTGCTGGGGCCTTTTCTATTTAAATCTTTAACTTTCCTGATGTGAAGACTCACTTTTCTTAATGAACTGACTTTTTAAATGTATGGATTTGTTTAAAAAAATTCAAGAGGAGCAATCTGAAGTTTTTTAAAAATTCTATTACCTTAATTCCTAGCTACAGTGTGTACTTAATGATGGGACTAGTGGCATTGATGCACATGTCTTCTAGTTAGCTGACCCATATGACCCTTCATGTGTTACTTTTATTCTAGCCTGGAATACATTTTAACCTTCAAAGTGTCTGAAATGCTCATTACAGAAAATTGTGCTATTCTTTTAAGTTTCTCTCAATTTTTTTAGGGAGAAGACTCCATTTGCAGGAGTGTCTGTAAATAAATAATCAATGTTGGTAAACAGTCTTCTATTTGCTCAGTTGTGGCTTCTAATTTAAAAGATATTTCTAGCTGAAATCCATCTTACAGTTGGTTGCTCATATTAATTCCAGAAACGATTAAAAAAAAAAAATTACATCCTGTTGGGTGACTCCTACTTCATATGGCTCTGACTTGCTGCTCATGACATCTCAAACACACTAAAAGGAGTGTCCACTCTAGTCACAGGTGTAGTAGTAGGGACAGGCGAACGGAAGATCACGGGATGTGACGGAAAGAGAGAGACCCTTCCCCCCTCTCCCTGCCCCACGTTATCTATTAACCCCAAAAGCACGTGACCACACCTGTTTCAGTAGTTTTCCACTCCTGACTAACCCCTGAGACCCCACAACCCCCCTCTGACGTAGCAAAGACCCCCAAGACTATTTAAACCCACGAGATGAGATAATAAAGGCTTTCGATCGTCCACCACATTGGTGCCAGCGTGTGTCGTTAGTCCGAGTAGCCCGGGCGAGGCCGGGCTGCCAAGCTGCCTCCTTAGAACCAGGTCGCCAGTTGTCTTTTACAAAGGCAACATATCTGGTGCCGAAACCCGGGAAAATTCGCTCGGGTGACGGGATACGCCTGGACAGGAGCAGCGGCCGGAGCGGTCAGACCATATCTTGGCGCAGGGAGACGTCCCAGGACCTGCGAGCGTCATGGACAGCGTCGCCAGGGTCGCGAGTGTGAGTTATAAGCAATGGGGTATCGAATTTAAGCTCAAGGACTTTTATCTTGCTATAGCGAGGCTGCTTGAGCTTGGGGCAGCCGAATGCCCAGTGGATGCCATGCATCCGGGAATATGGGAAAAGTGCATAGCCATGCTGGCCGGGGAAACAAAATCCTCAGGCAGTGGCAAGAGCGTTAAGGCATGGGGCAAAGTAGAGAAAGCCCCGCGCAGGGCAATAGAAAAGCAGGAGACGCGGAGTGCGGCGCGTGTTTATTAGTTAGACCCGGGCTCGGGGGGGGGGGGGGCGGAAGCGCAGACCGTCCCTGAAGACGATCCGCCCAGGAACGGAGACCCGGGGGGGCCCGGTGCGTCACCCCCTTCCCCAGATCAGAGCCCAACCCCCACCGCGAAAACCCCCCAAAAAACCCCCGCCGCGAAAACCCCCCGAAAAACCGCAGCTTCCCCGTCCGTCCCGCCGCCACCGCCGGTCAGCGATCCGTTGTCAGAGGCGCAGCGGCGCGCGGAGTGCTTCTGGCAGGAGCTGGCAGGAGAAGCCAAAGTCGCAGAAACCGCGGCTCGGGTGGAGACGCTAACCGCACGGCCACGCTGCCCCTTTTAAAATGACGCTGGCTGCCACGGAAAGGGGCGGGGCGCGGCCACTCTCGGCGCGAAAACCCGGGAAGTGCGCGATTTCAGGAATGCGCGTGCGCGGGAGAAAGAGGAGGAGAGCAGCAGAGGGCAGAGAGCCAATCGGCAGCTGCGCCTGAGGCTGCTACCATTTAAGGGAGAGACCTCCCCCTGCAGGAGACAGGGCAAGCCCGGGGGGGCGGGAGCGGCGCCACCCCCGCGGGGAGGAGCGAGCTCAGAGCCGAACAAAAAGGCACCGAGCCCCGGAAGTGCGCCGGCATTCGACTTCCGGCTCGGAGCCCGGCAGCAGCTCCGCTGGCTCGGAGGAGCCGGCGGGAGCCGGCCGGAACTCCGAAACGGAGAAAACAGAGCCAACGCAATTTAAGACAAAATCGAGTAAAACTCTAAGCTGCACCGAAAAGCGGTCACAATACAGACCAACCCAGTTTACCAGCTGGGGAAAAATACCCTTTTGGGGCTGCGGGAGAAAAGGGCGTCTCGCCAAGGAATGCGGGTCCCGGCCCCAGGAGAACAGGACGGGGGAGGGAGCTTGTGGACCGCACCCAGCCTCCTCCCGCTGCAAATATGAGGCGGCCCATCTATGCCAACCCCCAGTGGGGCGGGGAGCCCTCATACCCCATACCCCCACAGGAAGCAGCCAGCTTCATACCCCCGCCAGCGAGTCTCACAACACAGCCTACGGCACCTTCGTACCCACCACCACCGCAAGCAGCACCTGTGCTGCAGGGTCAGCAGGGGGCGCCCCAGAACGGGACCCCTGTGTGGCCCTGGCCCTGAAAATAGGGAAGGAGCCCCCGAGGGTGTGGGGGACATGCCGCCTCTATGGCAGTCGGGACCCCCACGTAATAGAGCTTCAGCTTTGGGCAGACACAGGAGCAGACTGCTCGATCTTGCCCCAAGCCCTGTGGCCCCGACGCTGGCAATGCAAAGCCCGCCGCGGCACCTCCACCCCAAACACGCCCGAGGGGATCCTGCTAAAGCTGCAGGAGGAAAGGGCCACTGCCACACACCCACCGCTGCCAATAAACCTGACCTTCAGAACGAAACTAATGGAAAAGCTGTGAGTTTTTGTTTGCAGGACACGCTCGTGGACCGTCCCTGTGACGCATACACCCCTACTCCAGAGGGATATGACGGACCACCAAACCGCCAGGCAAAACCCAAGAATCCCACACCAGTGAGACACCGGTGAGACCAAGACATGCACAGTGTCTCTGTGCAATTTTACTGCTAGGGCTTGTGGCCGGGGGCAAGCTGACCCAGGCCACTACCCTCATCAGCCATTTAAGTGGGTCATGCAACACCTTTCAAGTGACAAGGTGTTCAAAGAAGTCACCACAGCAAACACCCCATCCTTTGTGCCCCACATAGCCAACCTGTTTAGAAGCTACCTTTCTAACCCTAAGCGAAACCAAACCGAACCTAACTAACCCCTGTTAGTTTTGCTATGATGTTAAACCCCCTTTCTATGAAGGCATTGCTTTAGACACCCCCTTCAGTTACTCCACAGCCAGTGCCCCCCACCAGTGCAGATGGGACACTCCCCGCAGAGGAATCACCCTGAGTCAAATCACAGGACAGGGCAGATGTTTTGGCAATGCAACCTTGGCAAAGTAGAAAGGCAACTTCTGCACTAAAATTGTCAGGCCCAACAGAAAAACTAACAAGTGGGTGATCCCATCTGCATCTGGGATGTGGGTTTGCCAAAGATCCGGAGTGAGTCCTTGTGTGTTCCTTGCCAAATTGAATGACTCTACCGATTTCTGTGTCCAAGTTCTGATTGTCCCCAGGGTCCTGTATCACTCAGACAAAGAGATATACCATCTTCTCGAGGAACCTAACAGACTCCACAAAAGAGAAATTATCACAGGTATAACCATCGTGATGTTGCTTGGCCTGGGAGCAGCTGGCACAGCCACGGGTGTCTCAGCCATCGCAACCCAGCAGCACGGACTCTCTCAGCTGCAAATGACCATCGACGAGGACCTGCAGAGGATCGAGAAATCCATCTCCTATCTAGAGAAATCAGTCTCTTCGCTTTCAGAAGTAGTTTTACAAAATAGGCGAGGGCTGGACCTCTTGTTCATGCAGCAAGGAGGACTGTGTGCAGCCCTGAAAGAGGAGTGCTGCTTCTACGCAGATCATACGGGAGTCGTTAAAGACTCCATGGCAGAACTCCGAGACAGACTGGCTCAGAGAAAGAGAGACAGGGAAACCCAACAGAGCTGGTTTGAATCCTGGTTCAATCAATCACCTTGGCTCACCACTTTAATTTCCGCCCTGGTAGGTCCACTGGCAATACTGCTTTTAGCTATTATCATAGGACCATGCCTGCTGAACAAACTAGTCTCGTTTGTTCAGGCCCATCTAGAAAGGGCAAACATTCTGTTCATAGGCCACCAACAAATGCTGTAAACCAAAAACTGCGAACACAGTCAGTCGCAAAAGCCTTCAAGGCCTGCCTTGAAAAAATTACTAGGTTTACCAAGCCACCCTTTCCTTAACAAGTCACAAGTTTGTACCTCACTCCAGTGCCTATATCTACGACTACCTCATTTTATATATGATAAGGGGAAGGGAGATGTAGTAGTAGGGTCAGGCGAACGGAAGATCACGGGATGTGACGGAAAGAGAGAGACCCTTCCCCCCTTCTTCTCCCTGCCCCACGTTATCTATTAACCCCAGAAGCACGTAACCACACCCGCCCCAGTAGTTTTCCACTCTCGACTAACCCCTGAGACCCCACAACACCCCTCTGACGTAGCAAAGACCCCCAAGACTATTTAAACCCATGAGATGAGATAATAAAGGCTTTTCGACCGTCCGCCACATTGGTGCCAGCGTCTTTGTCGATTAGCCCGAGTAGCCCGGGCGAGGCCGGGCTGCCGTGCTGCCTCCTCAGAACCAGGTCGCCAGTTGTCCTTTGCGAGGCAACAAAAGGTGAAAAATGCTGTCTTCTGTAAAGTATTGTAAAGCCCTTCCCCATCAAGACATTCAGGTCTTGTGCCTTGAACATGCAGTGTCTGCTTGTGTGAGCACAAGGACTTGATTTAAAAGTTATCTGAGGCTGTATTGGTGGTACAGACAAAATAGGAGTGGTCTCACTTAACTTCTTAGTCTTCCAAAAGGGCACCAAGAAGGAGCCAGGAAACTGCAGGCCTATCAGCCTCACTCCATCCCCAGAAAGGTGACAGAATAGCTCCTCTTGGATGTCATCTCTAAGCCTGTTGAATAACAGGAAGGGAAAACTGTGAACAGGCTTAGCAGCTGTTCTGCAGGGCAAACAACTGAGTTAGCAGAAGAAGACATTAATAAAGTATGAGTTTATCCATGGCAAGGAAGAAAGCAAGGCTGTTAGCATGGGAACTGATAAACACATCGGGGTTACTTGTAGTTAGAGGATACGTGCCTTAGGGAGCGGCGTGCATGCCTTCGTATTTTGTGGTAAACACATTTGCAATGAATTGTTGACATTCAATGCTTTGTACCAATACAATACAATAAGCTATTGCTTTGTCCACTGAATATCTTGAGCTTTTTTGATCTAACTAATGACTTAAGATCACACTTTCTTAGGGGTATAAAAACTTGAGAACAACTTGTAATAAAGAAGAAGCCATTGTTGTCGCTGCACAGGTGTATGTCTTGTGTCCATCTCTACAGCGACAGAAAACTATGGTTGACCAATCTCACAGCCACCTCTGCTGCACTGACTGGTTGGGTTTGTGAGGGGAGAGCAGTGGCTTTTTGTTGGAGCTTATTTTAGGTTGGGGTGGTTTTTTGTGGTGGAAAAATTTTTCTTTTAATTTGTGCTTTTAAAGAAAGGCTTAGAAGTTTTTTGTTGTTTGCTTTCAAGGTAGTTTATTGTAAGTGATTTAAAAGATTGTCTTCTTGGGTAGTTGTGGTTTGCTTAGTGGCTTAGGTAAAGGCACATAAATACTTTGATATATTTTTTGACTTTTGTTTTTTTCTTCTCTCCCCACCACCCAGGGTTGGTGTTATTTTTTATATGGTACATTATGTCTTAAATGTTTATAGTTTTTCTTTAATGCTTATTACTTATATTAAATGGTGCTTTTTTTACTCTAAATTAATTTGTGAGTGTTAACATTACTAAGAATATGGAGGTAAAGAAGAAGAAAGAGGGAGGACAGGATAGGCCTAAATCTCTTTATCTTGAAACTTTTGGGTTTTATGTATAAAACTAAAACCCCCCTATATAAGACTTAAAATCTTCTTGTATAGCACTTAAAAATTTTCTTTTTACTTTGTGACATCTTTTACTATAATATTTAAACTTTTGTGACTTTTTATTCTTTTTGTAAGGTTGGTAAATTATTCTATGGTTTAAATCTAAAATTACAGCTGGTTTTAGTTGCCTGCTAGTGTCTTAAATGCTTCTGACTTGGACTTGGAACATCTAAAAATGTCTGAGGGACATTTTGAGTTCTGACAGCTGTTGTCAGCCGGGACTTCAGCAAGGCTTTGTCCCGGCCTCCCATATCACGGTCATGGAGCAGCTCAGGGACAGTGGCGTAGAGAAGTGGGCAGTGGAGCTCCAAACTCGGAGAGCTGTGAGCTCAGAGGGCCGTGCTGGGGTCAGCCTTGTTTGCCCTATTCCCCAGTGACCTGGCAGAAGGGACGGAGCGCTCCCTCAGCAGGTTTGCTGATGGGACGGAAACGGGAGCAGGGGCTGATAAACCACACGGCTGTGCTGCCCTTCAGTGAGACCTGGGCATGCTTGAGAGTTGAGCAGAGAGGGACCTAGTGAAGTTGCACAGAAGAGTTTGAAGGTTTGTAATTACCAGGCAACAGAAGTTCTTTAATACAGAGGCGTCTATAACGTCATTTTGTGATGTCCACTCAGGGAAACCACTGCACCTCTGTATGTTACAGGAGCAGTTCCTTGTATGTATGTAAAAAAGTCTTTGAGACAAACCCTGAATTCAGAAACTTCCCCTAATATTATGTTGGATTTTCACAATTTTCTGGACTGCCTGGTGAAGCGCAATGATTTCAAAAAGAAAGGGAAAGCAAACCAATAAATCTTGTTTTAGAGATCCGAAGCATTTCTTGTTTGTTCCTTGAAGAAGTTGCCAAATAACAAAACTTTTGAAATCCTTTCAAAGACCTAATAGGAAAAAGTATTGGCCAAAGTGTTAGTCTGTGTTTCTGAATAGGAACGCGCTTTTTGTTTCAATTCAAGGTTTGTAGCAGGGTTTGGGGTTTTTTGTGTGTGTCCTTTGAATGTGAGTTGCTTTTATGCAGGACTTTGAATGATTCGATCATGTACCCAAGAGAACATTTTACTGTGTCCTGCTGTCCAGTGCTGAACAGGGTTGAGACAGAGCAGGTGGCTGTGTCTGTGTGCAACGTGCAGGAGCAGCACCAGGAGCAGCAGCAGAGCAGTGCCCGATGGCTGCCTCGGGACCTGGCATTTGGCCCTGCACTTGCTGCAGGAGTCCCTGCCCGGGTTCCCTGCTGGCCCAACCTTCGCACCCATCTCAGAACCTGGGTTCCCAAGGGGGTCGCCTCAAGTGGTTGCTAGGAACCTGAGGCCATGGCCGCCCCACTTTTGGCTGCACGATGCTGATGTCAGAGTGGCCATTGTGACCTGTGCAACCAAGGCCTCCAAAGGGAAGGCTGGGCTCAGGCCGTGTGTCAGTGCGACCTGACAACGGGAGGAGAAGGCAGGGCAGGGACGCTGCTGCCCAGGGACCAGAGGAGCCCCACAGCTCGGGGCTCTGGGCCTGTGCTGCAGGTTCCCCTGCCTCTCCCTGCCCAGAATCAGCGGAGGAGCAGCCAGAGCAGACTGCGGTGTTCCTCGAGGCGACAACGGGAGGAGAAGGCGGACCAGGAGCAGGGCTCACGCAAGGCTCAGCAGGGAGTAGTGCCCTCGTGGCTCTGGGCCTGTGCTGCAAACTCCCCACCCTCCTCTTTCTCCCACAGAGAGAGAGGACCAGCACCTGGAGGAGACACTGACATTTCTGGACAGGGACTCACCGCTGACAACTGCCATGTGTGACAGGCGGCAGGAGGGCCCTGGTGCCAGGGAGCCAGGTGAGGGTAAAGCCGCCCTCCCACAGCCAGGCCCAGGGGCTCCTGTGGCAGGCGCTGTGTGGGGCCCAGAGCAGAGGCAGGGGGAGGCAGGAGCTGCTCAGCCATGCTGCGGCTGGGAGCCTCCTTCCTCCCCAAGTGGGGCCCAGCTGGGCCAGGGGGCAGCTCTTGGGACACCCGTGCCCGCAACGGCCCCTGCTCTCCAAGGCCTCCAGCCCTGCCCATCAGCCAGGCAGGCAGGGACAGAGCAGCCCTTGGGGCCGATGCTGCTGCAGCCAAAGAGCCCCGCAGAGGTGCTCATGCCCGCTGCCATTGGCTCTGTGCCCTGCAGCCTGCATGCTGTGTCGCCGTGCAGAGGCTGACCCGGACATCTGCGGTGACAAACTGGAGAAGCGCGGGTTCTGTGCCCACGTGTTCTGCCTGGTGAGTGGCTCCGGGAGCTCCCTCTACCATTGCAATGGGCAGTTCCTGCCTCTCTCTCCTCATCTGCTCCTCCCCTCTGCTGCAGTTCTTTGCTACTGATTTTTTTGGTGAAGAGAACGACCGTGCTGGACTCATGGGATTTCTTGCTAGAGATATCCAAAATGTAGTACGGCGGGCGGCAAAAAAGGTGAGAGCCTGATGCAAGCAGGGAGATTTGAGCCAGGTGAGGTTTGCCAGAGCTTAGCCCAGACGCTTTGAATGAAAGGCCTGCCCTTCTGGCCGGCTGTGGGACAAAGTCTGGCTCCCAGCAGCTGCACAGAGGCTCTGGCACAGGAGCCCCCCTCTTCCACCAGACAACTCTGTGGGCTGAGACCCAGCAGTGGCCACATCCTGCGCCCTGCCTGGAGCCCTGGGGCTGCCTGGGGAGGCCCCGAGGCTGCTGCTGATGGGGTTGCTTGGCTCTTTCCAGCGCTGCTGCGTCTGTGGCCAGAGCGGGGCAACCATCATGTGCTGCATGCAGGGCTGTGACAGATGGTTCCACCTGCCCTGTGCCAAGGACGGCGGCTGCGTAACACAGTATATTCCATTTCCCAGGTACCTCCTCCTCACCCCTGGTCACCCCTGGTGGAAGATCCAACATTTCTCACTTTGCTCATCCATTTTCCTCCAGCTCCTTCTGCCCTGAGCACCGTCCAGAGCAGGATGTGGAGGCAACTCCAGAGCCGGGCACCGATTGCCCCATCTGCATGGAGCCTGTGGAGGATAGAAAGACCTTCAGAACCCTGGTGTGCCCAGCGTGTAAAAGGGCCTGGTTCCACAGGGACTGCATCCAGGTAGGAGCCCTCCCCTCAGCCCCAGGGCACAGCAGGTGCTCAGCAGCACCAGGTACTTGCTCACCCTGCTTCTGTTTGCCCTGCAGGGACAGGCCATAAGCGCTGGTTATCTGTGCCTCCAGTGCCCCCTGTGCAGGGACGTTGAACAATTTCTTACAGAAATGTTCATCCTGGGGATACGAATCCCCTTGAGGTTGGTATTCCTTCTGCCTGCCTCACAGGACAGGAGGTGCAAGGTCTGTGCTGTGCCAGGCCCTGCCCCAGCAGTCCTGGCCTTGCCCTGTCCCGTGAGTCTGGGCTTCAGCTTCTGGCACGACTTGGAAAAGCGCTGGAGGAAGAGCAGGGACAACCTGTACCTCCGTGAGGGGAGGGCAGCAGAAACTCATCAGCTTTTCCTTTCTCCATCAGACTGCCAACATGGGAGGACAACGATGCCTTTGCGGATCTAGAAGAGAGGCACAGCAGGTGCAATGCCAGGGATTGCCTTTACCCGGGAGGCAGGGAGGAGGCAGAGGAAGAGGGGTAAGTTGGGGAGCTGCACCTGAGGCTCTGCAGGGTACCCGTGTCACTCAAGGGCTCAAAGAGAAAAGAACTAGAAGAGCTTAGCTGGACAATCACTTTGTCCTCAGTGCCATGAACCCATTTGCTTCCCCAGGCCCTGGGAACTGCTCCTGTGCTCCTCCTGCGCTGCTGAGGGCACCCACAGGCGCTGCTCCGGCCTGAGAAACCGCGTACAGAGCTGGGAGTGTGACAGCTGTGCTGGTCTTGGAACGGGTATGAGGCAAAGCACCCGGTGTCCCTGGGCTGGGGGCAGTGCCCAGGCTGGGTGTGGCAGAGCGCGTCTGCTCCTGAAGGGCTGGGGTTCTGCTCTGGCCAGGCTTGCCTTGGGCCTGGGTGGTCTTTGACATTCCTGCTTGTCCTTACAGCTCCCAGGGATGAGCCAGAGCTCCGTGGCCCCCGGCTGGCCAGTCAGTCAGGACTGGAGCCTGCTCACGGCTCTGCAGAATCTGAGGCCATCAGCCCCAGCTCCCGCGGCCCGGTGCCATCGGGGCTGGGTCTCCAGGCTTCATCTGCAGTGATCAGCAGCCGCAGCAGCCACCAGCGCACAGCACGGCAGCAGTCTCTGCCGTCTTCCTCGCTGGACACCAGCAGCCCCAGCACATCAAGGTCAACGTACAGCAGCACCCCTGAGCCTGAGGACAGGGGCCATTCCAGACATGCTGGGCCCGGCCGCAGGCTCACCCGCTCCCGCCAGCAAGGTCGGGCCCCAAATGGGCCAGTCCGATCAAGGAGTCGCCGCGACAGGCGCAGCAGGACAAGGACTGAGAGGCCCAGGCGAAGGGAGACACCTTCACAGGCATCCCCCAGACGCAGCCGCTCCCGCCATCAAGGTCGTGCCCTAAGTCCACCTGTCCGGTCCAGGATTTGCCGTGACAGGGGCAGCAGGGCAAGACCAAGGACTGAGAGGCCCAGGCAAAGGGAGACTCCATCAGGGACATCCCCCAGACGCAGCCGCTCCCGCCTGCAGCACCGGGCCTCAAATCAACCTTTCCGGTCCAGGAGTCGCCAGGACAGGAGCAGGAGGAGAGCAGCAAGTGCTGAGAGGCCCAGGCGCACGGGGACACCGTCAGGGAGGTCCCGCAGGAGCAATCGCTCCTGCCAGCGGCGTCGGGCCTCAACTGGGACCTCCAATAGCAGCACGTAGCCTCATCTTTTCTTTCTAGTCCATCAGTTCACTGCCGGAAGTGAAGGTGAGAACGGTCAGTACAGGGACCTTGCGATTTGCAGCTCTGTGAGAAAACTGTATTGGCTCTTGACATTTCTACTGGCAGGAAAGTAGTCTTGTGCTAAATCCCTTGATTTCTGTCTTACCAGGTATTAAGTGAAAAGTCACTTAAATGATGTGGCTAACGAAAAAGGACTCTTGTTCCGGCCTTTCGACTCCAAGCTGAGATGTTTCCCCACTGCTCACTCTTGAGTGAACCTCTCCTTAATGGGCTTGGATACAGTTAGGGAGACGTTCAGAGCAAGGTGTGTCTTAGGGAAGCTGTCTTTGGAAAGGTCGTGCACTGTTTTGCTATCCTTGAACAAACTCATTTCAGTAAAGCCAAAAGAAAGAAGAAAGAAGAGGGCGGGACACTGCCTCAAGTGTCTGAAGAAATCAGTCTACTGTAAGCAATACAGTAATCTGAAGAAATCAGACTACTGTAAGCAATGCAGTAATCTGAAGAAATCAGACTACTGTATTGCTGCTGATTGTTTGGAGCTTCAAAGAACAAACCAGAAAAGACTGTGGAAATACCCTGGGACAAAGAGGATGCACAGGACTCTGCCCCAGGTGACCATTTTGGACTTTTGCCCAAGAACGGCACAGCTCAGGAGTAGAGTGCTTTCAAGTTTTCCTTCTTTGGAGACACAGAGGAGTTGGGCATCAAAGAAGGTAACAGCAGAACCTTTCTCACAGTGCCATTTCTAAGGAAGAGCTTCTGGCAGGCACTGTAGAGCACTGTGGTGTAAAGAAGGTCAGGATGCAGGGGATTTTCAGCAGCAGAAGTCAGTAATTAGGCAGAAGCATTTTGATCTTCATTTCTGCTTGCCAAGGCTGTGGTAGATTAATGAGCGGTAAGTCATGCTTGCATCTCAGGAATTCTGAAAGGCATGCTCTGAGAAGGCATTGGGATTTTTGCTGAGTGGTGAAAAGGCTTGCTGTCATGCCCCGAATCTCTCAAAGAGGGAAAAAGGTGACACACCAGTCATATGAAGTTTCATAGAACCCAGCAAGATTTTAAAGGAAATGTGTGTTAATGTAGAGGGAGGAGCAAAATCCTGGAGTTGACAGCAAGATTCATGAACATTCTGTTTGTTACTGAATTCTATTCTTGGACCTTTAGAAAAAGGAAACTGAATGACAAATGATCATTGTGGTGTTCTAACCTTAGATAAATGAGGCCTTATGAAAAGAAGATGAAACAACATTAAATTGACTAACAGACTTGTAGGAGAGAAAAGAAGCCATGTGAAGTTATCCAAAATACTAAAAAAAACCAACGCAACAACACAAAGCAACAAGACTCACACAATTGTGCTGAATTCAGAAGGTATTCAGTGTCTTCTGAATGCAATGATAAATGTTTAAGAATACAGCAGAGATCCCGAGAACAAAGTGGAAAATCCTGGAGCGGAGATGTAGCTCAGAAAATCTGGCAGGAGCAGATTCTGTCCTTCCTACATCTGTCTTCTCCACTGTAAGTATTTGTCTTGAAAGGAGGAATCCTTCCTGATAGGTGGAGCAATAATCTGGATGTGGATTTGTTTCTTTTTTGGTGCTCTTATTGCAGAGTCTTGCCGACTTGGGACAGTAAAGCTGGTAAAAGTCACATGACAAGAGGATTCGCGTTTCCAAGACAGCAGTTCTGAGAGTGATGATGAGCCTGAGACATGAGAAACTGAAAAGGACCAGGAAATGCAAGTTCCGTTTCTATTTGCTGTCTACCTGGCTGTAGTAGTTGGATGTTATGGGAATATTAATAGTAGCGCTCAGGGAATGGGAAACTGAGATTGCACACCTCTGAGCAATGAAAGTCATCTTGGAAAACCATTTGTGCTGCCCAGAGTCAAAACTCCCAGCAGCCCATGTGATGTGAAGTTGAATATGAAAAGAGAGACGTTGAGCACAAGAAATTAACTGGCTCATTTTGGTTTGACCAACTCCAAACTGAGTTTGGCCAGAAGCCAAAGACACGGTCAGTTTTCTGTTAAGAAGCTGATTATTTTTTTAATAGAAGGCTCTATTGGGTTACTAGGGAGTAAAGCTTTTCAATGTATACCATTTCTCTGAAGCACTGCATTTTTAACTTGCGTTCATGGAATTGATAGTACAATTTCGGATGCTAAAATCCCTTTGTACTTGTCTAGGTTTGTTTCTTTACCGCGCACAGAAAGTGCTAGAGTTGTCTTCTTCTTTGAAGATGATGTACGCCTAAGAGGTGCGACAGAATTTCTTCTCCCCCTTTTGTATTTTTTTAAAACTGTTCCTGGAATTCCATGAGGAGGAAAAAATGCTACCTGCTTATGAATGTTTCCTAGTCAAATTTTGGCAACCTTATTTGTGGTCAGGGTTGGTTGTGGTAGAATCCCGTGAGAAAGTCCTGGTAAAATAAAGGCCAAGCAGATTTCTGGCTTTCTTCTCTTTCAGATAATTGCCTAATAGGAATCTGGACTTTTAGAGCTTACCAAAACATTAGCCACCTGAGAGGTTACCTAGACATTTTGGATCCTTTCAGGTATTGATACCATCTTTAACTTTTTCCTGTCTTTCTGATGTTACCATTAGGGATGTTGAGTGTTCTTGTCGGCCACATAGGTCCCTGTGCTTCTTTGTCCTAATGCGTCTGGGGTTTTCTCTTCTGAATCCAGGGGATTTTGTATTTAGAAACAAAGAAAACAACAACCAAAGGAAACACACAGTCCCCAAAAATTGCGGAGGCCAGCAAAACAATTGCTTGTTATATGTTTTGTAGAACAGCGTCTCAAGACAGGCTTAAATGATGTGTATTTCTCGAGACCGACTCGATAACGCTGCAGAAAGGTATTGCTGTGTTCATACAGTTAGTGCCCAGCACTCTTCCAACCTGTCTGATTTGCAGGGGTGTTAAAATGGAGAGCTCAGTCCTTAGCAGTCCCCACTTCTGGGGGAAGATGTGTGATCCTGGTGCTGAGCTTCTAATGAAACAGCGGCTATTTCACTGCAATTTAGACTGCAGCATGCTGAGGAAAACTGCTGCTGCTTTTCATTGTCCTGTGGGCACCAGGCTGCAGTAGGGAACATTTCTGTTGGGAGACAACGTCTGGTGGGGGGCAAGAGGTGAAGAATTGACTCCTGGCTTTATTGCCATGTTGTCCATGATTGTTAGAAGCAGCAGCACAATCAGAAGTGTATAAGCCTATTAATTGGTTCTTTTTTTCTGCGCAGAGGGCCCAAAGTTATTTTGTAGATCAGTGGAGCTCAGTGAAGAAAAATGTGGGTTGGGAAGACAAACGTAGATTATTGCTTGAGGTGAGTATGTAACATCTGTTCCCTGGGAACTCTAGGTGAAAGTTGAGCATGGGGAGGAAATGCAGGTATGAATGGGCATGCAAAATTAATTCAGGACCCTGAGAAGAGCCTGCAACTTTGCAACTGTCCACGAACAAAAATGTTTTAGTGTACCAGTGTGTATAACATCATGTTGTGGTGTCCAGTCAGGTAAATCACTACATCTTTGTATGTTACAGGAGCAGCTACTTAACTGTATGTAAAGGATGTATTTAAGAGAAAGAGTGAATTTAGAGACTTCTCCTAATAGTGGATTCAGGAACTTCTCCGAAGAATTCGTTGGATTTTCATTTTTTAGATTTATTTCCCGGAATGCTGAAGGAAGCATAAGGATACCAAATAGAAAGCGCAAGGAAACCAATAAACTCTTTACGCTTTAAATAGAAACGTGCCACGTCTGTTCCTTGAAGAAGTTGCCAAACAATGTTACTTTCAAAATCCTTTCAAAGACCTAAGAGGAAAAAAAGTTGGCAAACCCTGTTTGGCAGTGCTTCTGAGCTGGGGCTGATGGTCTTGGGTGCTGGGGAGCCACGGGAAGGCTCCAGTCCTGACTGTCCGGCCAGGCTGGGCCATTGAGCTCCAACCTAATTTCATGGAGCCGACAGATTTACTCATGCTGTGCTGGTATTTAACACCAGAAAAGCTGACACGCAATTGACAAATGCAAATAAAAATCCTTTGATCCAGCAATAGAGCAAAACAGAAGCTGGCTCAAGAATGACATTGTTCTTGCTCACTGGAGTATCCATCACAGAAACATAATGGGCTGGGTTGGGAAGGACCTCAAAACTCATCTTGTTCCATGGGCAGAGACACCCTCCACTAATCCCAGGCTGCTCCAAGCCCTGTCCAACCTGGCCTTGGACACTTCCAGGGATCCAGGGGCAGCCACAGCTGCTCTGGGCACCCTGTGCCAGGGCCTCCCCACCCTCACAGGGAACAATTCCTGCCCAATATCCCATGTGGCCGTGCCCTGCGTTGGGTTGAAACCACTCCTGGTGTCCTGTCACTCCAGGCCCTTGCCCAAAGTCCCTCTCCAACAAGCTTGTCAGTGTGAATGCAGATTAAATGTCAAGTTGAGTATTTCCTGCTGCAAATCCAGTTATGAAGATTCATTTTACAACAGAAATTACAAAGTAAAGAAAATATGTAAGACGATGCCTCACCTGAATCATGGCCCCAATAATTAGGGTCACTTTCCTTGGCAATAGTCTAAATGGGGGAAAGACCTAAAAACAGAAATATGAATACCTGTGTTCAGGATCCTTCAGTCAGATAAATTACACCACAGTACAAATGTACAACTGAGTCTTTAGTTGCTTAATCACAGTAAACTGAGCATGCAGAAATTTAACTCATCTGAGTTAAACAACACTGAAATCTGACTGGCATTAGGTCAGCTTCCAGACAGAATGAATTTTATGGCAAATGGATTACTATACTGTAACCATAATGTATGTATTCCTGTTCCATTGTAGCAGACTTTCTTTATGCATGTATCTTATCTGAAATTATTATTTACTTCAATCTGCTGTGGAGCAGAGTTGAGTCTCTGTCCTCTTCTGTCAGCCACAGTTGCCATCAGACTCGTCTGCCCAATGCTCATCCCACGCACCAGGAAAGCAGCAGTGTGCTCATCCGGAGCCTCCCTCAGGGGGCTGCAAAGAAATCCTTTAAAGAGATAATAAATTATTTTTTTTTACCACAAGGCTAAGTGACTGTCTGAAGCAAAGTTGAGGAAATTATCACATTTTTACACATGATTGCTCTTTGCAAACTGTGCTTTATTGAAACATTAAATACTTGAAGTGAAAATGAAACAAGTAACAGACACAGTGAGTTTGATAACATCAGATGTGCCTTCACACAGCACTCTTCACCTGACACTCTCTGCCAAGTCACTGCTTCCAAGATGCACAAAGCTTCATCAGTCATCACACTGGAGGAACGAAGTCTCCTTCATCAGCCAGCAACATTCAGCCTGTTGGTTCAGGCAACTTCCCTCACAAATAATATTTTACCTTTAAACAGATAATTAAGGCTTCACAAAAAGAAAATAAATAGACTCTCAGCCGTTGTGTATTACCATGCCTTTAACCTAATATCTTTATTCATTTTTTGCCAATTCTTATTCACAGATTAATTTCAAAAGTCCATTAACTTACACAAGTGAGACAAGGTGAGATGCTGCTTTGAGACTGAGATCCATGACAGGGAAGTATTTTGTCAGAAAATGTTTCTTTGAGTCATCCAGAACTCTGACATAAGCTTTAACTGTTTTTCCAGTCTCCACCTGAAACAGATATATCCAGTCATTCTGCATTCACACCACTCTTATTTATTAGCATAAAAATTTTCACTTGATTTTGTATTATACTTGTAGTAGGCTAGTGGAGATAGAGTCCCAAGGTTAGACTGGCACTGATTTTAAAGACTAATCCCTGCAGCTAGTGTCAGATGAATTGAATGAACTCAGGTCCCTCAGCTGGCAAGGGCATATTTAAAACATCCAGAAATATCAACATTTCTTTTGTTTAAGGTGCACCCAAGCTGGCAAGAGCAATGAGCTGGACTTTCTTCTGTTCAGTTTTAAAACCTGACATATGGAAAATGACCTTAGGGCAAAACCTACTCCTAAAAGAATTGCTCACATGCACTTTAAACAGGAGGAAATGTAAATGAGCATGTCCATATAAATTATGGATTAATATTACTATGTAAATGCAAAAGCTGAGATTGCTGCCACACAGAACATGAACAGATACCTGATACTCTGAGACCCTTATAACCTGAAGGGATAAATTTGGGAGGGAGAAACAGAGACACAGGGAGGTTGCAGTTGTTTCTCTGTTGTAGCATCTTGTCCATGTCTGATCTCTGTGCTCAGGACCAGCAGCACAGGGAGCCAGGGCAGGCTGGATCAGCTCCTAATGCTGCTTCCAAGGCACTGACCTTGCCAACAACTCGCACGTACAATTCCTGGATATCAGACACATGAATTTCAGCTTCAGCTGGGGCAGGGAAAGCCAGACACAGGTCTTGAATCATTACAGTCACTGATCCTGGGAGCAGAGGCTGCACCTGCAGTGCCAAAAGAAAACTGCCGTATAGCACTTCTTTTGTCTCTTGTTCACAGGATAACATTTGTATCACTTTCAGGGCAGAAGCAGTTGGATGCAGAAATCTCCAAGCTTACACAAGGAGAATTCTTCCACCAAAATAAAAATCAAGCTGTAAAATGTATGTAAAAAGTATCGAGCTACTGAGCTAGTGCAAACAGCCCCCAGGCACCAAGTGAATTAACAGCTCTTCATCTGGAACAGTCTGGCATCCTGTTACCCTCCTGCCATCAGGAGAAAAAACACACAAATCGTTTAGAGCAACAAGATTTTCTTAGAGTGAAAACCAAAGCGATAAGGGGAAAAAAAAAAAAGTGAGAACAAAAATTATGCCTGTAAAGCACTGGTATTGCTTCCTGTAAGGTTTGTACTCTACTATCACTGCTTCTCATCTGAGCAGCCAAAACCTGGTGGTAGATCCTGGCAAGTAAGAGGACAATTGACAGATCAGGTGTTTCTTTAATAAAACTATTATTACATTTATTTTAAAGAACGAGAATGTTACACTTAACAGATAAAGAGAATAAAACAATGAATAGAGAGACCTCTGGTCCCAAACACAAGCCCTCAAAACTTAGCACCCATCCCAAAGTCCCCTCTGCCAAGGCCATGCAGCCACACCTTGCTCCTCACATCAGCTCTGCAGTTCTCCTGCAACTCCCTGACCTTGTCACAGACCTCAGGACAATCCCAGCTGTTCTGGCTCCCTTTGGCCAGGGAGCAGTGAAGTCGGGTGTCCTGCTGTGTGCTCTGAACTCTGAACAAGGGGAGATGGACAGGCCCCCCAGTGCACAGGAGCTCAGTGAACTCTCAGCTCTGCCCAGCAGCACCACAGGAGCCAGCAGCAGAGCAGTGGGGAAAGCTGACATTTTGTTCTGTGAGGGCACTACTCCTGTTTCTGCCTCAAAATAGAAAGGGATGTGAAGTTTTAATAAAGGTCAGCTTCCAGAACAGCAGCAGTTCCCAGAGAGGGTGGCTAACACAGGGGCTGGGCAGCAGGGCAGGGGAAGTGGCACAGGGAGGGAGCTGGAATGGAGCTCAGCTGGGCTGGGAGACCAGAGAAAGCAAACAGGGAAAAGGGCAAACAGGGCTACTGCAACTCTTAAAACTCTTCCTGTCTCAGTGAACTCTGCTCTTCTCCTCTCCCATTATGTGCCCAGTGGCTCCCAGTTTCCAGGGATATTGCACTGCTGACCACTCTTCACTCTTCCCCTGCTACCACCCACCCATGCCCAGAGAAGCTGCTGTGTCAAAACCAGAGGGAGAGCTACAGAATTCCTCCTTGGCAGTCCCACTGAAAAGTCTGGGAATCACTGCTCCAGATAACTTGAATTTAGTTTCTCACAAGAGTTTACTGCCAACTCATCCTCTGTCAACTTGGCTGCGCTGGTACCTGCCATGGCAGCAGCCTTACAGAGCCTGCTGATTTCCCAGGCCATTCTGCTGCTTCCATGGAAAAACCCAGGGCTTGTACTGGGATGGAACCCAAGCACTGCACACAGGGCTAACAAACCTGCCAAATGTGTGTGGGGTTGCGTTTTTTAAAAAATGTGTTTAATGTGGACTTCTCTCTCCTTTAATCTGACAGGCAGTTAAATCTCTTCCTACACCTCACAAAGCCTGTCTTGCTGTCACTGCTCCACTCCTGAATTCCAGACAAGAGCACTGAACCTATCTCATGTACATCAGTTAAACCCATCAGGGAGACCTGACTAAAAAACTATTAAGAGTTTGAACAGTGTACTATGTACAAAAAACTCCTCATCTCTTCTACTTTTTTCTCACCTCTGTGCCTAGCTGGAAAAAATATTCCCACCTCACACTTAAAATAGTTAGAGACAATTAAAATGTTCCACCAATTCTTTTGATATTCTAATTTCCACCGTAGTTATCACGATTTCACAACTTTATCAGCATTACTTTTTAAAAGACAAACCTGTAAATTATACATTTATAAAAACCACCCTTTAGAGCAACTTGTTTCGCTTCAAGTTCTTGCCTAATGAAAGCAGCAATGCAAACACAGAATTTTATTGGTGTTCACTGCAGAATGCATTTCATATCCCAGGCCTGATGAAGTCAAGCACACTTGCACTTTACTGGCATCTTCTAGTGGAAAAGTGCATTAGAAACTTCATATGGAGATCAGAATAAACTCTTTAATAGAAATTCATTCACAAAAACAGGATGCAATACTGTGATTTAAAAATACCTTGAAACAACACCATAGGATAGAAGAATTTGAAACCTTCAGAACTACTAGCCCACAGCAAATACTCCAGTATTACTTTGGAAACCAATTAATCTTATGGGTAGCTTCTGAATAATTCTGTCATGTTACTCTTTGTGGTGTGTTTGTGAAATCAGGAACATTTTACTACAAAGTTGTAATGGGTGAAGTACTTGGAATTGGCTTTTACCTTATACAGGGAACACAACTGCATCAAAGCTGTAATGAAACAATTTCCTGTACCTGAGACTAGAGCAGAAAGTGCCAGTGCAAAGATCCCCTGCCTGAAGCACAACCATGACAGGCAAACACATCCAAAATGCAGCTACTGCCTCTCTATTCACACCTGCTGCAAAATGCCCAGGAGTGCTGAAGCTGCAGAACAATAACCTGGTTGGCAAAAAGGTGTAAAACCACAAAATACTGCACTCACCAAAGCAATGCCTCGAGTCTCTTCATGTGTCACTCTTACAATATTTGGCACACTGGTATCAATGAAAAAATATCCAGAACCTTGTTGGATGAGAAGTTCTGCCTGCAAAACCAGAAAAGCATCCTGAATTAAGATTGTATCTTTCCAGTAAAGCTGTCTCTTCACACACCCTCTGTAATGTGTGATGTTTTCCTCCCTGCAGCTGGAAAGCAGCAGAGTAACTCCTCACCTGGATGTCAGGGTGGTTGTAGATGGAGAGCCCAGTGGGGCTCACTTTCACATCTTCCACAAGCATCAGTTCAACGGTGGCAGGCCCTGGGAGCACAGCCTCGTGCTGCAAGAACAATGTTAGCAGTTACAGAAAGAGGCACAACACTGCCAGAGTCCTGTGTGTGCAGGGAGGATGTTTAAAGCAGGCAACCAAAGCTCAGAGCACAGGCTGAGGGATGAGATGCCCACAAGATCCAGAGGGCTCAGTCAGTCAGCACAGGGAAGGGCATCCTCAGGGCTGCTCTGTTCTGCACCCCTGGCCAAGGCAGAGGACAAGGGCCCAGCACTGCAGGATCAGTGAATGATGTCTGACAAGCACAGACAGGGTATTAACTCTGAGCCACGGGCCCAAGTCATACAGAATGATAAGGAAAATGCACAAAGTGTTCTAGCTCTAACTCATCTTTCCATGCTTCTTAGCAGACCACCAAAAGAAATTCTTCCTTAAGTGTAAGTACATAAATACTGGACCAAATGCAGCTTTAATCACTCACTCATAACAACATTAGCTCAGAAAAGGAAAAAGATTTCTAGAGGAAGTCAGTACTCTGTACCCATTTCACCTCATTAGTAGAATTGTTTCCTTGATGTAGAAAGGATGTGATCTTTCCCTAATGACATAATAGGGTGTTCCACTTAAACATGGAACAACAGTCAAGACATTTTAATATCCCATCTACTAGATTTCTGTTTGTGTTTTTGGCTGCAAGAAAGGAGAATGGGCAGGTTTGAAAGCAGAACAGAGCAGCCCATTGCTGATGTACTTGAAAAATGCACCCAGGTCACCTCATTTAAAAAAAAACTCATTCATGAGCCCACAAAGTGCAGCATGACTGGCATCTACAGAATCCTCCTAAATTTAAACACAGAGAATAGAACTTAAGAATATGCCAGTGTTCTCTGAACTCAAGACAAAGTTTAGAGCAGCTTCTTTACTAATTATTTCGAAAAGTAAGAAAGAATATATAATACTGGTTTAACAAAGCAGAGCACAGTGAACTACAAAATAATTGTAGAACATCAAGTATCCATATTACAGCTCGATTTCTAAGAGAGAAAAAAAAAAAAAAAAGTAACACAACGAAATATCTCAAATAACTTCAGCAGCAAAGTAACTGCGTGTCTGCAGTAATACTCATTAAGCCATAGTCAAATTCTTCAGGGGAAATACATCTGCACCATGCTTTCCCAACATGAGAAGAGTGGAAACCTCACAGAAAAGTCAAGAACCAAGCAGCAAAAAAGATCACCTCTCAAAGAATTTACTAAGCAGATGCCACACCTGGGCCAAGCTGAGAAGAACCTGGCCCACAGAGTATTTCACATTACTGGTGCCCATCTGATACCTGCTTTGAGTTAAATCCTGTAACCTCTCATTGCATATTTAACTTTTTGCCTCAAGTATGTTTTCAAGGTACTGCATATAGTTCAAATCCACTTAAATCTTGCTAACAAGATTAAACAGAAATTCCAGTTAGGAAGCAGAATATTTTAAGAGTCAGTTATTGCACATGTCAGGTTATTCCACAGGCTGAAACCTGCCCTTATATTCAGCTTACAAAAGTGACATAAACAGGAAACCGCCAGCTGTTTACACCTGCCGTCTTTGTTCATCATCATTACCTTTTACTGTTTTTCTTCCCTAGCTAAGTATTTCAGGGAGTGGCTAATGACTTGTAAAATGAGAGCCTGGGCTTACGGCTGGCATCAGGACAAAAAAAAAGAGAGTATCAGTCAGAGCCCAGACTAACATATGGTCCATATGAGGAATCAGTCAGCTTTTGCTTTGCTCATGCAGAACTTTCCCACCCAGCTCTGCAGGGGCAATAATCCATTTGCTTTTCCCAGTGACAGCTGCATGAAGCACATGGCTGCTTTAGTGAAGGACAAGCAGCAGAGATTCACCAATTATTAAAAAACCCTAAACTGAAACAAAACCAACTGAAACACTTCTCTGTAATGCCCTTGCTCAGATGGTTAAAAAACTCCCAAGGACTTGGACAAATTTGATTTGGATAGCAGCACCTAGTGCAGAGGAAAGCAGAAAAACCATGAACCAGTATCAAACCTCTGCAGAATGAACCAGACTGCACCAGGGAGCTGCCTGATTTGTACAGTACTGTGTGTGGAGGAAATAAAGCCACCAGAACACTGGGCATTGACCACAGGGAAATGGCAAATCCCCCAAGGTACTGTTAACGGTATTTGGGCTCTGTCTGCCTTCAGGTGGGGCTGCTGGAATCCAGTGGCAGTGGCAGAGATGGCAGCAGTTCCAAACTCACAGTCAACTACCACAGTTTGTAAGCTTAGAATGCAACAAAGATGAGAAATACAGTCAGCTCCGCTAGGCTCATTCTCATCAGACAAGAACTTTCTCTCTCAAGACAGGTTCTAGACATTGGACTTGGTTCCTTTTTTCTCCTCTCTTTAATAGCACACACTAAAAAGTGCACATTGATGTTAAACTGAAGTATGACTGCAGATTACAGTAATTTCTTTAATCAAGATGAGACACTGCCAAACAGATTTAATCTGGACCTTCAAACAAAGAAATGCTCATTTCAGCCCACTCATACCCTGCATTTTCTTCTGACCATTGCCCTCCTCCTTCAGAGTCAGCTCCATTGGCAGCTCCGTCTCAATACGAGCAATGGCCTTATTTGTGGATTCCCACACAATACTAAGGGAGCTGAAGTTATCAAATTTCCTGCCTTGCTGGTCATAGGCAGCCAAATCCAGCACTGGATTGCGGTAATTGGAAACAGGAATCTGAAAAAGAAGGAATATTTTGAACTGAACAGATACAACGGGATTTTTTAATCATTAAAGAAACATATGCTGAGTTCCATGAGGTTTGTTCAACATCAATGCATAAGGAATGTTTGTTAAAAGGAGCCATCAGTGCAAGGCATTCAGCTGTGCTCCAACAGCCCTGAGATTATCTCAGCTGGTCAGACCATAGTGCTGCTTACACCAGGTAGGTTCAAGTCCTGTATGGGCCATTTAGAGTTGGACTCCATGATCCTCTTGTGTCCCTTCCAACTCAGAGCATTCTGTGAATCTCTGAACTCTAACAGGGTTTTACTGGAGCATGGGTTTGGGGTTTTTTAGCCAGTGAATTACCTTAAAAAAAAAAAAATCCCCAAACCAACAACAACGAAATTGTACCACAGCTCAATGAAATTGTTTTTAAAATTCAAATAAATGATGACAAACACCGCTCTTTGTTAAAGCTCAAAATTCTGGTGTTGCTCTGGTGAAATGCATTAGCAACAGCAGTGCACCAAGATAAGCTGACACATAATGGAGCCAGAAAAGCAGGTGAGCTCTGAGGTGGCTAACAATACACAAAAGTCTCCATCTCCTCTTGTTATTACATAGAAGCTCTTTAAAATGATTCATTTTAGGGAAGGAGGATGACTTTTACATTTGCCAGGGAATATTAACACAACAAAATGTGGCTTACTCAGCAGCCAACATGTGACAACACCCGTTAGCAAGAAAAACAGAATAGCAAAGTTCCTTATGCCTGATAATCTACACATATCTATTGTCCATTTACTGCAGGACTCCCCCAGCCTGCTCTGTGCAGGAGCCCCCAAGGGCACAGTGTGGCCACAGCACCAGTTACTGCTCCTCTTGCAGCAGCTGCCATGTTTCACACATGGAGCTCCAAACACTGATTTTTCAGCTGTAAGAACACCTTCTTCTCCTGCCACTTCCCGAGCTTACCAGTTGCTTGCTCTGCTGGAGCAAAGGGCAGGAGAGAGCAAGCTGAGGGCTGCCATAAACAGGAATCAAAGCCAGCCAGGAAGGGAGAGCACAGATGAGCTTCACGGCAGTGGGCTCAACCACTGGGAAAGGGCTGGTGACTGTGGGGCTGTTCCCAACTGTTAAGGTAATAACCTGAAAACAGCAAATGAGGAAAGAGTTTAGTTCAGGCATGCTGTATTTCCACAGGTCTCAGTTACACTGTGATTATCAGAATGAAAAACAAAAATACAGTGCTTGGGGATTTACAGCACTATTAAGACACAGGAAGATGCAAAAGAGGGAGCACATCTCAAGAACAATTCTTTATCACTATGAAAGTACTGTTCCTGGCAACTCTTTCCTCAGTGTTCATGTTCATTACTATCAAATTTGGTTCAAACAACAAATCTCATGCAACTGAGAAAGGAAACAGCAGGTGTTTTTGCAGAGTGAGAACAGAACAGCCCAAAGGCAACATTTATAGTCACTTCAGTGTGTTTAAAAACATCTCATCTTTTATTTTACACTCCTTTTTTAGCCTTCAGCAAAGTGAAGTGGATATAAAACCAGAGAAGGCTGAGGCAGCTCTGGTCACCTGCCCCATCCCCCCACGCACTGGTGCTGGGCAGAGCCACGCAGGTGTGATGTGCTGGGGACAGCCAGCCTTGCACAGACCTGCACATCAACACCAAGGCCTGTTCCTTTGGAATCTGCACTGACAGGAACAGCTCCACTTTGCAAAGTGTCCACTGAGGAAATCAGTGGAACTTGGTAGCCCAACCAAAATGCTTAATCCTTGTAGAATTGCAGAAGAATACTACACTGAAGCTAAAAGCTTCATGGGCTGAGGAGGGTGAGTAAAGCAGGAGCAATCACTTCTGTATGTTGGAGAGAACAAAACCAAGTGGAATATGAGCACAGCCACGCTCACCAAGGCTGCACAGAGAGTAGAGCAGTCAATTCCTGGGGCTGCCATTTGTTAGAATAAAGAGAATTACACTGGAAGGTAACACAGTTAAGAGGAGCAGGTCAGACAGAGGAGTCAGCCTGCTCAGTAACCTTCTGCTCTGATCCTGTTCATGCAAACTGAACCTGCACTCATTAGGATGTTCAATGCATCCCACAACATAAGGCTTCCACAACTTGGGTTTATACTGCAATAAACCCATCATAAACCACTTTTTAAGATAATGTTGTGAAATCCTCACTCAAAATCTGCATCAAAATGCATAAACAATGTAGTTTCCCAAGTTCTTTACTGGCTCATTATAAAAGCATCTAGCTACATAACAGGCATATGGCACCATAAATCTGTCTGGAGCCAGTTCTCAGCACCTGATGGAGGGCAACAGCAAGCCCTTCTGGCACTAACCTGCTCTCCCAGGCTCCTGCACAGCACCCTAACCCAGTGCTGGTTGCTGTTTCCAGGTGTGGGAAGTTCAAGTAAAGAGGAGGCAATGCTTTCTGCATCCTCAGCAGCAACGTTCCTGAAGAACTTGGAAGGTTCTTGGACCCATGGCCTCGGTCCTCCTTCAAACAACATATCCTTAGAGGAACCCAAAGTCACTAAAGCGACTGATGGTGGATCGATAGCCTGTAATCAATTAATTAATTGAAAATTAATCATCTATGTACACTCTTTGGTTGTGCTCTGCAAAATAAACCTCCTTCTGAATGGAACAGCTCTACTTGGATAAGGCTGTGATTTCTCCCATGCAGTGGTTTGTCAGCACACTTAGTGAAAAACAGAGCTGCACCAAAAGCCACAAGGATTCTGTCCAGCTGGATTAGATTCAAAGGAAGCAACGGATCCAAAGACAAGTTTTAGCTGCATTTTAATCACATCTCTCTCATGAAGAATTACAGCAAAAGGGAGACCCTTAATATATTCTTCTGAGCACAGAGAGATAGTATTCTGCTATACTTTTAAAGAAGTATTTAAAATGATGAAATTACGTCAAATTGTACTTTCACTTGCCAGTGCTCTCTCCAGAACAATTCTGTGTATGTAGTTATTCTCCTACACAAGTTTTACTTCAAACCTGTCTAACAAATTCTGCACTGATGTGCATCCCTGGGACAGCCTGTGCTGTTCACCACCACAGCAGTTAACCCGACATTTAGTGCACAAAAACCTTTCCAGTTTGTGTTTCACAACATCATATTACATTCATTATAAACACAAATCTGTAGTATTTGCACTCACATTTTTTCCATATTGAGGGAAAGCTATGGTGAAATACTCAGACTTCAGCCTGCAGTCAGTGCTAGGCTTCTGCAGATGAGGCAACAAAGCAGCCTCTTCTGTATTTCCATCTACTGACCCTGGACTCAGCTTCTTTCTTATTTTCTTCACTGAACCAGCCAGTGGTGGAATGTAAACCCACCTACCTCAGTTTTTCAAACCTATTCCTTGCATAACCTGCTCCCTCTCATGTAAAGGTGCTTCAGTGCTGGATCCTGGATCTCTCCAGGAGCATAGGAAGCAGACTCACTCTCAGCGGGAGATAAGCAGCAATGGCGATGCTGGCACTGAGGCGCACGTGCCCGTGGGTGTACACAACCACCAGCCTGGTGTACCCCTGAAATTCAGCCTTCAGTCTCACTCCACTGCAAAAATCAGCAGTTGGCTTAAGTCTTCCTGTCAGATAAATTAAAAATATACAAGAGCTTATTTGGAAAGAAATGCCCAGGTTTGTTCTTTAAATTCAACACAGCTGTTTGAAGGCTGCCTACCAGAAAGATGGAGAGAACATTTTACATGGACATGTAGGGACAGGATAAGGGAGAACGGCATCAAACTGAACGAGAAAAGGTTTAGATAGGATATTGGGAAAGAATTCTTGGCTGAGAGAGTGGTAGGGCTCTGGCACAGGGTGCCCAGAGAAGCTGTGGCTACCCCTGGATCCCTGAAAGTGTCCAAGGCCAGGTTGGACAAGGCTTGGAGCAGCCTGGGACAGGTGAAATGTGTCCTTGCCCATTGCAGAGGGTGGGGCCGGAAGAACTTTTAAGGTCTCTCCATCTCAAACCATTCTGCATAAAAAAGCAGATATATCTTCAACATAAAACTACTCGGACCCCCTCCCCTCTGAAGTTGGCAGTTCTGTGGGGATACTATACAGAACTATGAATCAGTGATTTAAGGGACAAGTGTGACTTGGGAGAGGTGTGACCTGTCACCAATTTAACTTCCAAACCAGGGAGGGAGTTAAAGCACCTTCAAGTGGGCTGAACACGCCAGGGTTCTCCAGCTCCACCCCCAGCTCCAGCTGTGAGCAGTCGCTCAGGGGGACCAGCTCGCCCCTGTCCATGCTGGTCCGGCCACTGATCCTCAGGGGCAGCTCCAGCACCTGCCCCACGTGTGCCTCCACCTGGCAGGAAGTGAACTCCATGGCGCTGGGCTCGCACACGTACACCTGCAGGGAAGGAACAGGGACAGGCTGGGTCACTGCTCTGCTCCACGCCAGCCCAAGCCCACAACAGCTTGGTGAGCTTCCCTTTTACTGCTGCTCCTGTCATTCTCTCTTCTGCTTTACTGACTTTGAAGCGTGGACTGTTGTGTGCTATTGCCAGGGGGTATCATCACCAGCTGGGAGAGGTTTAGCGTCCATTAAAGAATCTACCTCAGACCAGAGATTTCATAGCAATCACAGCTTTTATTTGCAGGATCTTAACTACTTAATCTTCTGCAACTGGCCTCAGGATACCAAACTATATGGGAGAGAATTAAAGCTGTAATCTGTGTGGATTAACTACTCCTAAAACTACTACTACTAAAAACTTACTCACTGAGGTCAGTAAACAGAACTCTGAAGAGCTGTTCCACACAGAAAGCAGCTCCTAACACAGAAAAAAAAGCATTCAAAAATAACCTATTCAGATTCTGCAATACACTGCTCTGAAAGCTCACATGGTCAGAAGGTTTCTTTCTGTCTTCAGGCTTTGACTTATGTTTGAGGATAAGAAATTTTAACTGAAAAAATCTTCCTCCCTGTGTCTCCAGATGGTAACTGTTGCACTGCTAAAAAGCAGCATCTTAGGCTGTTCAGAGAATTATTTCAGAGCAAGTGTGTAAGCTAAATTCTGAAGAGATTTTAATTAATGTCACACCCCTCCCTTTGGGGCCACCAGATGTACTGTTCCAGCATTCTCCTCACTCCAAACCACATACACTGACCACCATGACCTAAGAACAAGGGATGGTCTGCAGGGACACCACAAAATCCCTCTTGGGAGCTATGTTTTTTATTGCCATTTTCTCCTAATTTTCCTAAAGTACTGTTTTTTCTTGGCCAACTCGGGTATTTGCAGTCCGTCTGCAGCACGGTGCTCAGTTCAGGTACTCCTCCAAACAGAAATTTTCTTGTACATCCCGATAACAACTGTCACCCTTTGGTATCAAGGGAGAACACCCACCTATCACCCTACAGAATGACTTTTTAGTTTGGCTTGTCTGCCTAGATGGCCAGGCCAGGAGTTAATTACCATTTCCTTCTTGCACTTAAAATTTCCAACAGGGAAAAAGGCTTGCCAAGGAATCAGGAAGGGGCAAAAATGGGAGTCAAGTTAATGCACTGGACAGTGCTGGATTCCCTAAAGCACAAACTGAAATAAATCACTTAACTTGCCACAGGGCAGGAAGTGGAAGGGGATTGCCTATGGCATTCTCAGTGCCTTTGCTGCTTCCAAAAGCTACATTCAAGAAGAAGCACTGAACAATGAATCTCTTGCCTTCATTTCGCCATAAAGCAGCGGATTCCGCATGTTGAATGCCTGAATAATGCTGACCCCAGCATCATTCCCCGTGCTCAGCACTCCTTTGACTGTCACTGTGGCTACTGCCTGGTTAGAACAGGACCAGCTGAAGCTGCCACTTCCACCCTGAGCCTGAAATACAGAGGGAAAAATCTTTCAAACATTTAATCAAGTACATGGTTTTCACATTCCACAGCTTTGGGTATCTTGCGTGAAAACCAGGAATGCACTGAGAATAGGACATACAAATAAAATAACACCTCAGAACTTAATAAGCAATAGAGAGATGAGAAGATTTCTACCTTTCATTTAAATTTCAGCTTCTTTCACACACCAAAACAAATGTCAAAAGTTCCATCACGGTAAAACACGGGTGAACACTGGAGCCATTTTAAAATGTATATTGTTTTAATTTCTTTAACTTCCTCAGCATTTCCTTTAACCTATTTCATAATTAAAAATGAACAAAGTGATAAATCTTCTCTAGAGGGACAGTGTGGAAAACAAACAAATCTAAATTATGCAGGAGCTTAGCTAGTAATTTTTACCAGGGAAAGAGAAAAAAAAGGAAATGAAGAGGAGGGTCATTTCCCTTCTTCCTTTCTTGGAGCACATGCACAATCTGATTACAGAAGGACACAGACAAATAAACAGGCAGAGGTGTGTTATAGGAGATGCATGGGATGTGGTGAGAAAGGCTGAAAGAATCCAAGGGCTCAGCATATTTGTAAAGGTGTTTCAGCTGAAACAGGGAGATGAGCAGAAAACATAAAACAGAAATACCCAATTCTTAATAACTATGAAGACTCAGGTCCCTGCCATAAACCCCAGACGCCTCACTACACTTTCTGTCTCTGACAGTCAGTATGCACTAAGGAGAGGAAGGGTAAAGCAGCTTCCCATGCAGCTTCACCACTAGCCAGAGCCTGGCAGGGAGCTCCACACTGCTACCTGGGAGCAGTGCCCTCCCCATGAACCTCCAGGTGCCCACCTCGCACAGCTGCACTGCACCTCTCATGCGTGCACCGAAGGAGGGCAACAGAAACCATCTCATTGGCACAAATATGAACACAGCAACCCCCAACAAACCAGACAGCTGCCAAAGGAAATCCTGCCAGGCATTCTGGTACCATCTGGAGGGAGTTACTTCAGCTATAAACAGAATTTGGCTAGATCAAAAAATCCCTTTCAATTTATTTTCAGAAAACTTTATTCACCCATTTGAAATAGCCTGACTGAAGCTATGCAGTGGGAGGCAAACTCTGATGGAGAGGCAGGAACAGTTGAGCTGTGTGTATGCTGTCGACCAGTTGTATTGTGGAATCTAGAGACCAGAAGAAAGGTCTCAGTTTCAGCAAAATTTAAATCTTGGAAGAAAAAAGTTTCTATGTTTTTATAGAAAAACATCAGAATAAAGTAAGAACAGCGAGACAATTATTGCAGTACCATAAAGGAATGTTCTCTAGTGAAATACTTCATTATATATGCAAGATAAGGTGAGAACAGAACTGTGAAAGAGGTAGGAAACAAAACCGCATTTCCTTTCCTTTACTGGGAAAACTCCAGCAGAATTATGAAGTACTGCAAATGCAGATTTAGTACTAAGAATTTTTACCACACTCTGCTGGTGTGGTCAGGAATAGCATGAAGTAAACCAAACTAATCCCACAGAACAGACAAGTAGAGTTATGCAGGGCTTAACTCAGTGTAGCTGCCCTTAGATTTACACTGGAGAATGCAATTTAATCCTGTGAGATTGATTCTCTCCATGGAGTCACTGAATCAGTAAGGCTGTAAAAGACCTCTGAGATTATCAAGTCCACCACTGTCTTCAGGTCCCATACCCCATAATTTTTGAGCCCTTCCAGGGATGGTGACTCCACCACTGCCCTGGGCAGCCTGTGCCATGGCTTGACAACTCTTCCTGTAAAAAGATTTTGTCTAATATCCAATCTAAATATGAGGATGTTTCCTCTCATCCTATCCCTTGTTACCTGGGAGAAGAGCCTGGCACCAAGTGTCCTGCTGCCTATTTGCATATAGTTTACTTAACACAGATCCGACACTGAGCACTACTTTATGCCAAAAGGGAGAGGTAGGAGTTGTGCATCCAACACCTGAGTGCAGGGTCTGGGTATCACTGGCCTGGGATAAGAGTCTGGGCTGAGAAAGCACAACTTTCTTTTCCCTACTTAGACTGGAGATACTGGATACTGGCATACAAACCATTTGCTTCATGAAGCAAAAGGAATAACCGACAGCTTGGGAGCAAAGACACACCTAGTAAACATGGAAATCATCCCTTCTGTAAATAAGCTGTGGCCCTTGCCTCCCTGGAACTTTGTATTAGGAGCACAAGGCGTGTGGCCAGTGAGGAATACTGATGTACAAGGCTGGCAGAGTGCTGCTAATTAATCTTGCCATGCCCTTCTTTGTAGTCACTTCACACTCCCATTCATATTTCCCATCCTTGCCAGCAAAGGGCAGCCTCTAATGATTACTGTGGATCTCTGCATATAGGATGCTCCTGGAATTCCCAACCATTCCAGGCATAGGTGCGTGGTGCATGTATGAGGGAGAGAGGAAGGGAAGACAAGAGGTAGAAGTCAGTGGGATTTTATGTTTGTTGGTTTCTTGGTGCTTTTTTAAAACTGTATATTAACTCCTGTAACTAACGTCCCATGAAGTTCCTCCAAGTTACATTTTGGATGCCACTGTGCCTGAAGTATCCACAGTCAGCCCTAGCTCAGTGGTGTCAGGCCTCAGTGTGCCTGCCCGAGTTACACACCCAGCAGCTGGGTACTTCTTTGGCATACTTGGATGGTGTACTGGTAGACTCCTGCTTTTGGCTGCCAAGGAAACATCAGAATGCTGGGTACAAGCAATATTGGAACATAGATCTCCACATCCTGCTGGTTTCTCACTGGAACTGGGAAGGTATGAACACCTCCATCCTGCAAAGTGCAAAACCACGGTGTTATAAATGGCACCACAGAGCTTCCCAGAGTTAATGTTTAGTCCTTAGGTACAGACATGTCCTTGAAAACACCTCAGAGAGGAAGGAAAACTATTTAGGACCACTTATGAACAGAGCTCCTAGTGAGCAAATAGCTCCTGGCAGCAAGGTGTGCCACTGTACTAAATGAATGCTATTGTTATGAAGATCCAGGTGCCCACATTAATTTAAAAGGCAAGAAAAAATATACTCTTTCATTGCTCCTTTTTTGAGACCTCACTTGGAGAACCAATCTGGAGGCTCAACATTTATATTTACTCTTTGCTCATCCCACTGTGTACAAAATTCAGCCTGAAAGCACCCTTGCTCAGCCCTCCCTCCCAAACATTGGCCTTCAACAGCTCTGCTGTCACTGCAGTGCTACGACCCTCTGGCACAACACAGTGTTGCTGCAGTTCTGAGGGAAGAACAACTCTCAAGGGATGCTCTTCCACTGAAGAGAACATCTCTGACACAGAAAATGACTGAGGTGTATCACATTGAAGGAGCTACTAAATCCTGCTCAAGGAATCACTAAATTGATTTTACAGCAAATGGGTTCAAGTGTTGAATTTTCAAGCAAAAGCAATTCACTTCCACGCCACGCACCCTAGTTAGCCATACATTCAGCAACCTGCCCAACCAGCAGAAAGTTAATGAATATTAATTTGGAGAAATGTGCAGGCTGATACGTTTGGCAAATTGTCATTCCAGAGTTTAAGGTCACTTACCAATTGATAGCAAACTTCCCCGATGTAACTGACTGCAGAACAAGGTCAGGGTATGAGTGATGATCCTACCACAATAAAGTGTAAAATTCCCTCAGCCTGTGAGAGGCCCCTTGCCCAGCACAAGGATCTGCCACAAGAAAAGAAATCAGTGCTGTGCACCACTGCCCTAACAGGAGTTTGCCACATGCTCGGGAGCAAAATCCCACAGTCTTTAATTTAAGCAAATCCTCTTTAGACTCAATTGACAGTTTTCATGAAGAAAGGATTTTAGAATTTGGTTCTTAATCTGTTCAAACAAAGACAGCTCAGACCCATGTAATTCTTGGGTTTCCTTTTGTTAGGAAGTCACTACTGCACAGCTCAATTATTTTTAGGCCTACCAGTGAAGCAGAGTTTTCACAAAGACACACCTGGTCAACTACTGATGTCAGTGCAGCATCAGTTGTGGTCTGACCTGCCTTTACAGCCATCACATAATGATAGGACCCATTCAGAGAGGACTGCAGCACCTCAAAGTGTTCTCCGGACAGCTCTGTAGTAATACGGATATTCTAAAACCAAAACATGAAACAGAAATTGCCACAGGTGACTGACATCAGTGGAGGACAGAAAGACCTAAACATACAACAAGTCAGTAAGCAAATGTTTAATAACACAGTTCAAAGACATGCTGCTGAAACTGATTAGAACTCTCCCTGTGGAAGTTTCAGTCTTTCAGTAAGATTTTACCTTTAGAGACATTAACTACACAGAATGTTTATTTTTAAATTACCAGCAACATGTAATCTAACATTAAAGTACCCATATTTATACAACTAAATAATTCATGTTTTACAGTATTTTTCTAATTTTTTTCCTTCTTCAACACAAAAGAACACATGAATATACTGTCTCAAAGGCACACTACTGAGCTCTAGCTCAAACTCAGATCTGTATCCCAAAAAGCTATTACGGGCAAATAAAATGATGTAGAGTTGTGTTTGCACTGTGTATCCCCTCTTTGTATCTGTTTGGTTCATCCCAGCTTTCCCATCAGTACCTGTATGTCCATCAAACCCCAACCCATCCCCCTGTCTCCTCCCAGGTGATGTGTCCATCACCTGCTGACCATTCCCCTTTGTCCAGACCCTTCTCCCAGGGTCACCAGGTAACTGGACACTGGCTGGGACTCCTCCCTCACCCCCGCCTCAGTGGTCACTCTGAGGCCTGGCCCCCAGAGACCCACTCCCATGTCCTTCCCCCTTTGGCTGGTCAGGTTTTCCCCACCCCCCTATATCTGGCCGGTCTGGGCTGGGACACTCTCTCTCTGCTCTGGATTCCCTTCAAGGTCAGATGTGGCCTGGGATCTCTCCAGGCCCTCATTAAACTTTGGAACTAATCCTGAGGGAGAGCGCCCCTTTGCTTTGCTTGTGGGACCAGCTTGTCTTTGGACTCACGTGGGAGCTTCTCCAAGTCCCCTGGGATTCAAGGAGAAGCTCCTTCCCTCTGCCCACCTCACCCCAACTGCCCAGCTGGCCGGGCTCCACAGGGGATTTGTTCCCGTGTATTTGAGGGGGAGACGCAGCAAAATAATATTCCCCTAGCTCCAATATTCTCAAAAGCAGTAATTCAATAAAATTTTTCTTGTCGCAACTGAATTATTTAAATTTTGTTTCCTCTGCAGTTTAAGAACTGTGTGGTTTTGGTACCCGGTATATAGAATTAAGGAAGAAGCTCTTCCCTGTGAGGGTGAGCAGGCCCTGGCACAGGTGCCCACAGCAGCTGTGGCTGCCCCTGGATCCCTGGCAGTGCCCAAGGCCAGGCTGCACACTGGGTCTGGGAGCAGCCTGGCACAGTGGAAGGTGTCCCTGCTCATGGCAGGGGTGGCACTGGGTGATTTCAGTTTGCTCCAAGCCCCATCCAACCTGAAAGACATTGCCCAACTTCCATTTTTTTTCTACAGCACTTCAGACTCCAATAACTTCACATGAATCACCCAGAGGGCTTTATTTTTAAAAAGTAACAACAACAAAACAAAGGAAAAAATAAAGAGGCAAGAAACAACAAGCTTTGCACTGTCCTGTCTCAATGTAAATAAGAAATCACTCAAATAATTCCACAGCAAGTCAGGATTTAGGAGACAGTCACAGAAAAGTATCTAAACATTTCAACTTACATAGATAAATACACCTTATTGCTTGATTTATCATACACGTCAACTGTAATTTCATAAAGTCTGCCCGTTTCCAGGACCCATCTGTCACCTGGATGAACTGTAAATCCTGCAAACCAGGAAATATTGAATAGCACAAACCAACAGCCTCTTTATCTAATGGAGAAAAGCATTTTGCTTATGGTTCCCACACTCTGCAGATGAACATTCATTATTTTAAACTGCTGACTACAGAGATAAAAGAAAGTACATAAAACCTATCTCACACTGAGCTACTTTTGTGAATAAAATTCCTTTTCTGTGAAAGCTAACATTGAACGGAAGCGTGGAGATACAGCATGAAAATCACAGAAACAAGGCCAGAAATTGCATTACTCAATCAGAAGACTGCAGCAGTACCAACCCAAATATGCAGGAGCTACCACACAGACAGTGCTGCTGGGCAGCCAGGACACACCCTGCGTGCAGATACCTGCGGCTCAGTCAAGGAACACATGGTTCAGCACAAGCCAAGAGCAGCATTCTCATGGCACTCCTCAAGCCTCTGTGGCTATTCTAAAGCTAAGTGTGCACTGCAAATAAACATTCTCCCCACTTCACTGCAGGACAGCGAGCACTTTGGAGAGATCTCACTAGAGAATATAAGGACTGAAATGTAAACATTAAATAAAGCCCCATACATTTCTACAGTGACTGAGGGGAACAGACATGATTTAAGTGATCTTTTGCCAACTTAATTTGGTAAAGCATTCCAAGGCATCAGACAGCTGTGCTGAGACTGAATTCACAGCAGTGCTGCTTTCCACAGCTTCTGATTTCCAGACTCTCGATACAAATAAGGATAACTTGATCCTTCTGTGTTGCCAAGGGTGGAAAGCTTGTCTCCTGCCACAGAGTGGTGGCTGGAGAAGCATTCCCAAGGAAGGATACTCTTGTGCACCAGGATGAGGTTGGTTTGGCCCTGCTGCAACGCAGTCACAGTGGATGTTGCCTGGTCCAGCTTGGCAACTGGCGGGGAGGGATCTCCCTTGGGATGGAGGATGTTGTTCTGGAGCTGCAGCTCGTACTGCTCTGATGGCATTGCTATTTCTGGATGTAAAACAAAACATAGGAAACAATAAAAGCAGGTGTGGCAGTGGCTATCTGCTGCTAATTATTGCTGAATATTTTTTACTGATGCCTAGTGCACATATGAAATCAATATTTCTAGTGGCTTGTAAAAATAGTGCTTCTGTCCTCACATCACACACACAAAACGAGTTTCTTGGCAAATTTAATGTCTGTGAAACTGCAATTCCCAACTAATGTCATCTCAGTATTTCGACCTAACATTCAACTGATTTTCCAGCTTCAAAAGAAAAAAAAAAGACGAAAGGGAAAAAAGGAAAAAAGGAGAGAAAACTCAAGGCACTGCATTTTGAAATGGGCATAAAGCCAGATAACCCACATTTATAAAGGCTTCACTTTGTGGAGCAAATCCATTTGCCAATAAAACATTTTCTGTTAGAAAAGTTACTAATCTAAATTTGATTTAAGCAAGAAAGTCAGTCAATTCCTTAGTGACTGTCAACAACTAAAATGACAGTGTTAGTTAGCTCTCATTTTAAGTTACCCTTGTCTCCACATCCTTGACAAATCTGCAAGAGTATATTCTTAAGAGTCACAATTTTTTTGACAGAAAGAACTAAACAGCTCTATCACTGTGTGCCTTAGGAAAACAGTATTAAACATTAACATAGTAGTTTAAACACAATTAAAAATTTCTCATCTGTTAAAAATTCACACAAAGCATTAAAAAATAAAAATAAATGAAAATAGAACAAACCTGTGATCTTCCCTTGCCTCAGTTTCTCAACTCTGTACTGAATTGATGTTCCCACCAGAAGATAAATGTCATATGTTGGATTTAAAAATATGTTTTCCAAAATAAGCAATCTGACTTCTGCAGGCTGTACATTCTGTTGATAGAGGGGGAAAGAAAAGTAACCACATTAAAAGAGCTCATTTGTTTGAAACAGACCATGAAGCAGGAACTTAGAATCTGGAAGCGAAAAACATTATTTGCTGCAATCTTATTTTTATTATTTGACTGTTCAGTTTCACCTTGACTTTTGTCACAACAAAATGCAAGGGACAGTGAATGGTACAGAGATCTGCTCTGTGTACACAGTGCAAGAATGAAGAAAAAATTCATGCCGATATGAAGATCATTCTGGAGACTACAGAAAAACAGATGCTCATTCACACATTCAGAAATACATCCTCCCCTCTGACATCCAGAAATCTTACCTTATAGATGCTTTCCTGAAGTCTTGCCTTTAATTTAGAACTCCCTGTTTTTATTCCAGACACCAGAATGGTATCTCCTTGCTTATCAACTTTTTCCATTTCCAATATATAGGAAGGTGGGATGTAAGTGGATTCTAAGAACTTGAGAATACTGAAAGGTGAATCACAAAGTGAACAGAAAATTGTTAACCAACCTTTGTAAACCCACAGAGAAACACCACCAGCATCTACTCCCAGCCACTTCCATTTTTAAGCCAATTTAAGATATTTGCCTGGGACCAGATATCCAAATTTTACTCATTCTTTGAGGTATCTGCAGCTAATTTCTGTGACAGGTAAGTTTGTCTGAAGCTTGCTTGTGAGCTATCACAAGACTGCACATGTTGTCTACAATTACCTCTCCAGTTTGTTCAGTAGGTGAGACTGCAAAAACTCTCTATATTGTAGAAGAACTGATGTGCAAGACCCAAAGCTTATGTTTATAAAACCAATAGCTCAACAAACCCAGAACGCAGCTCTGACCTCCCTCAAGAAGCCAGGACGTATTTAACAAATGACTATGAAAATAGTCTGCAAGCAGAAAACCTGTAGTAACTGTTAGAAATTTCAGTGAAAAGTGGCAAAAGAGAGGGAAGGAATTTGCCATGAATGGGCAAATGCCAGGAAATTTTGGAAAGAGGAGCATGTTTCACAGGGTGTCACCTTCTGTATGCACATGATCTGCTTGGCTTCATGTGCACGTTCAGAGAAAAGCCAGGGGAGCCATATGGAGAACAGTTATGGATATTAACATATTCCTGACAATTTATGATTTATTTTGCAAAGCTGTACCACCTGTAGAACATTTCTATGGTATCATAGTTATGCTAACAGTAGAGTATATATCAATATTAGTTTGGTTAAAATCACATCAGCAAATAGTTATACTGACAAAAAAAGCTCCACATGTACCAGGACTTGGGATATCCAGTCCCACTAAGCCATTCATTCTGGCTCTCACTTGTACCTGCAGCTTCAGGTGTATTATGGGCTTAGCAGGCTTTCCCCAGCCAACACTGCTTCTCTAAGGCTGCAAAATTAGTTTGTGTTCGCCCAGGAGCAAAGTCTTGCTGGCTCCCCCCATCCCACCTGCAGTGTATTTGGAGTGTCAGGTGGAGGATGGAAGTTGGCTGTTAACCATTCTGCTCTGTAGGAGAACTGGTTTCCCCACAAGGAATCCTTCTATTTCAACACCAGAACTAAGTGTCCACTGACACCTGAAACTCTTAAGGCTCAGAGAGCTCCTTTTTGAAATGGAAAGTGACTTTTTTCCCTTCAAAAGCAAAAAATAAAACTCTGCTGAAATCCTGAGATAACAATCTTACTGGTAAATCTTCCTTCTGCATGAGATGTTTCAGAAAGATCAACAACAGCATCTGTTTATTTCTAATTATTGCATCAGAGCTACCAGAGCTGCTCACTAACACTTATCAGTTCAATTAAACAGAGAACAAAGTGCCCAGGCTGCTGAGTAGGTTAAAAAAACCCAAACTGAAACAACTGACCCTTAACATTATCATTTTAGGCACCAGTTCAGTAAACTGGCTAGATGTGGGGAAGTATTTTTTACACATCAGACTGAACCAACTTTTGAGACCAAAGGAAATTACTTTACCGTAGAGTGTTGTGGGAATCTGAGAAGTCATCAGCCTCTGGGTCCTTCACCACTGTCCAATCAAACACCAACCCTGCCAAAGTGCTGAAAGTGTTTCCTACAAATCAAACAACCAGATTAAAATAAAAATAGAGAACGAGCATAGAGTCTTCCTGGAACATAAACCATGACCTATTTCCCTGGGAAATTTCTCTATTTTATCCCTATAAGAAGAATCATGAAGTACCCTTGAATTTGCACAACACCAAGCCACAAATCCAGCACTGCACATAGGACAAAAACAAATTTACTTTTCATTATTAACATATCACCATACTACCATACTTCACCTGACACTCACAGTTTACAAACACAGGTGGGATGGGCACAGTAACCAAAACAGTTAATTTCACCTTTTATAGCAGCTTGACACATTATTTCCCTTCAGTAGCTGTTCTAAAGCTCCCTTGCTTGGAGTGTTGTGTGTGAACAAAACTTGATTGTTGTAAGCATGGAATTCATATCAGACCATGGCTCTTTTTCTGATGCTACAAAAAGCAGAAGTTTTCTTCTCCTATTAAATAACAATGCATTCACAAATGCACTGACTCTTGTAAGCCTAAATGGTGTGTCCCAGAAGTGTTTGTGTAGTAGTTAAACAGGTTGAGCAATAGGTGGTTGGTCTCAAACATCACCTCTGAACCTCCTGTCAGATACCTGACTGTTCACAAAAACATCCTTTTGCAAAATTCTTTAGACTACTTCAGCTCAAAAAAAAAATATATAACAGACAACTTCACCATGTATGATCCAAAGAAACTCCTTAAAATTCTCCACTTGGCTTCAAACAATCAACAGTGTGACAAATAAAGCTAGTGCATGTATCAGACAGAACTTTCAATATCTATTTAATTTCCTACGAGCAGATCTCTTACCTTCTGAATCCAAAGCATGAATTTTGAGCTCCAGTGGTGAATCCTCAAGGTAGAGCTCCCTCGATGTGGACACAACTTGAATGCCATGAATTAAATCAACGATGGCATCACAGCGAAGCACTTGTCCAGTCACTTGAAGAGACATCAGAAAGAGCACAAGAAAGCACAACACTGGATGTGCTCATCAAGAACAATGATAAGTCAAGATGTACCTCAAATTTAGCCAGTGACACAAGGCACTGACACTGAAGGAACTGAAACTTGGTCATGACCTCCATGAAGAAACTCATGGTCAAACAGGGGCTCAGAAAGCAAGAAAAACAGTTCCCTTCCTCACTGAACTGCAGAATAAATCTGCAGAAACTCTGATCTCCGTTTACACTGACAGGTACAGGTGTTGTCTGGGAGTGCTTATGCAGAGTTGCTACAGTGCTCTCATGTCCCAGAGATGACTTTTACCAAGAGACAATAAACGCCCATAAACTCCTTCAGTTAGTGACTGCACAGCATTTAATTTGCCATCCGGCTTTGCCTCTCTCCCACTATAAAAACTAACCAGGTATATTGTATGACAGACACTAAAGCATCTTCCAGCTTTTCAAATACTAAGCATCTGAATTTGCACTAGTCATTTTTATTACACACTTTTTTATATTTCAATCACCCCCTCTATTTGTGGATTTTTGGGGGTGGGGGTTTTAAGAATTACCTTTTTCCTGGGTGTATAATTAAAGTAATTAACACTTATCTGAGGCAAACAGAAGACAATACTTTTTACTTTTCCACGGCGATGGAAAGCCTAAAAGACTGTGCATAGGAAGTGAAATGTGCCTGTGCAGCTCTAGATCTCAGCTTTGCTGACAGAGCATGGCAGGACGGGCACGAGAAGCAGCGGTTAGCTCAGACTCACGCGTGTCCTCGGCAGAGATGATGGTGGTGAGGCGCGTGGGCTGCGAGGAGCGCGCCTGGACCAGCGCTCTCTGCGAGCAGAGGCAGCCGGCCGGCCCCAGCGGTTCGATGCTCGCCACCTCCGGCCGCGTGGACGACCTGCGGGTGGGGAGCTGTCAGCACACGGATCCCAGCAATTCACCCGGCACCTGCTGCTTGCCCAGCCGCTGCCTTTGGGAAGAGCGGATGGCAGCAGCTCCTCAAGGACCCCAGCCAAGGCAAGCGTGGGCTGAGGATGGGGAAAGCCCAGGCAGAGGCAGGGCAGGCAAGCTCACCATTCTCTCCACCACGGAATCAATCAACTTTCCCCGAAACCCATGGAGCAGGCCCAAGGTATTACTTAGTGGAGCCCAGTGTTCCCTTCCAGTGTACCAAAACCGTCAAGATAAAACAACAACAAAAGTTGAAGAGTTATTAAAAACCAAGCCTCTTGAAAGTAAATCTGAGCTAGCAGCACTACACATCTGAGGGGTCACTGCAGAGCCAGTGAAGTGCTGCAGCAGCCAAAGCCCTTGCTAGTGACTCCGGCCCTTCAGCCCCGTGCCCGGGCTGTGCCGGGGCCGTCCCAGCCCAGAGCCAGGGAGGGAGAGAGGCAGCGCCGGGAGCTGCTCGGGAAGCCAGCCCAGAACAGCCCCCGCTGTGTGCCCGGGATCCGCTCACAAGGGCCCTTTGAAGGATTAAAACAATGAAAGCAAGCACTGATGGGTGACAAAGCTGCTCGGGAATCGCTTCTCCGGATAGCACAGCTCTGATGAAAACTTCTAGAGCAGACAGCTGCGCTCTCTGGTAAATGCAACCTAAACTGGGCACTGGATTCCCCCCTGTAATTTGGGGAAGCTGGATGGCTTGGACTTTTTCTCTGGAAGATGTACAAAAATGCCTACCTGGGATGTGTGGGGAAAACCCAGCAAGGTTTGTGTGGATCTCTAACCCAGCAAGGAGCAGGATGGGAGTTCCAAACAGCAATGTCACGTATGACTGAGTTCCCAGACACAGGTTTCACCTCCTTCTCTTAATGGCACAACCAACAAATCCACACCAGCAAAAAACTGAATTTCTCCTTAACTAAAATAGTATCTATTGAAAAATAACACATCACAGCGCACTGAATTATCTGAGAGTTAACAGCTGCAGCCCAGGTGAGCACGGGCCTCTGCTCGTAGCCACTGCAATAAAACTGAAAATCCCGCTTCGAACCTTAAGCTCCCAGCAGTATTTTCCTTTCATAAGGAGTAGTTTTAGAGGATTTTGAAATGACAATATCAACTGCTGACCCAGAATTTCAAAGTACTTTATCTAATCAAGGAAAAAACAGCCCACAGCAGTATGCAATGGGCAATTTAAACACTAATTAAAAGCTTACACCTGAAAATTGTTTGTTTATATCTAGTCTATATACCTAAACAATGTACACAAATATGTGCATATCTTTAATAGGGATTACACTAAAAATACTATTCTAAAATAATATTATTTTCTGTATTAATAGCACACAGCTTTACTCTAAAAAATTAAAATCTATTTGAGAGATTAAAAGTGAGCAATTAGTTATTTTCCTGCTGTTCTGCTGTTCCCAGGAAACCATGAAACACTTTTCCAACATTTAGCAAGTTTCTTTAAACAATATAAGCATTCACAACAAGTAAGGCTTTTCCTGTACTTGCCTGGTTGGCTTTTGAAGCTGAGCATGGGCATGTGACTGGGTCTGTATGCAGGTATTTTAAAATAATAATTATATGTAAGAAATTGACTTTTAGCTCTTTACACTGCTTAATACTCTCTGCCATTAGATTTTGTGTTATTACTTTGAGGATTTTGCATTCTTACAGTCTGGTATTGATTGTGTTTACAACACAACAAGGGTTTCACTGTGGTTTGTATTTGTTCTTTTAATATCTGGCTATGAATTGTAATACAAAACCACTGTGGTTTGCACTAATAGCAGTGCTGTAAAATGGAATCTAATTACAGGGTACTTTTCAGACTAGGAAAGCATCAACAAAAATTAAATTTTAACTGCAAACATACACTCTCCAACTTTAAAGGAACTTTCATGCTTTTACAGCTAAAAGCCAGTCACTGCAGTAGAGAAACTGCGATTAGACACTATTTGGCTTCTAGCAATAGTTTAAGAGGTGGAATATCAGCTGAATGTCTTTTTTTTTAATACAAATTTTACTCCAATGGGCCTTTCTGAGGCTTGGTTTCATATGGATTTATATTTAAAAACATTCTGCTCGAGTAGTGTTTTTTCCAGCAGAACACAGGAAGTATCCAATGACCCCTCTATCATTCAGCAATATCAGAAGCACATTCTGCTTACAGCTACCTGGATACAGGGCCAAGCACAGAGAGGCAAAGGCATTAATCAGCCAGGCTGGGGATTACAGCAGCACTACACTGGGATCACTACTGGGTCCTAGATGGGCAAGAAAAAGAATCTTCAGCTTTAAATGACAAAACCCACAATTTGGATCCTCTGCCAACTACAGAAGCTCTTCGGCAGCGTGTCAGTGTGTGTGACATTGAGAGCTGGGCTTGTCAGAAGGCAAAATTAGATCCTGAGAAGCCAGCAATGGGAAGCATTTCTGGCACTTGCTCTGGATCCCAAGCCAGCACCTGTAAGAAACAGCAAGGCAGGGAGGAAGGACCTGAAGGAAGACTGAGGAGGGAAGGGGAAAAAAGCTCACCAAAGTCCCCAGTTTGTATTTCCCTCAGAGAAAAACCCTACTTGCTGAGGAATGAATGGCACCAACAAAGAGGCTGCCAGTCCTCTTGTCAGTCTGTGCTTCATTCACCATTTCCATCCCCTCCAGGACCTCAGACACAGAGCCATGTGCCAAGACTGTAGCCACACATCTAGCCAAACCCAGGCCTGTGTTCTTCATTGACTGTTCTGTAGCACCACATGTCAATCAATACCCCACTAGATTATACTTCATTTATTCATCAGTTGGTTCAAAGATCAGGCACTTACTCCTGTTTCTCTCACTGGCAAGTCTCTGTTGATTCTTATTGCTCCAGTGTTTCATACTGTTCTGTCAGCTCTTCAGACTAAACTCAGCTGACTGAGCCAGCAAAAATCCACCTCTGGGGAGCTGCACTACAACTGTCAGTTGATCTGATCTTTTAGAATTTTATTGGGCATTGGGGCCGGTATGCAGTCAGTGGGAAACTGAACAGTAGAAGACTCCAAGAGTTTGGGAAGATTGGACTGACCAATACACTGGGGACATTATATAGCCACTCTTGGGACTAAAAAGAGAGCAAAAGTCTAGAACATTTATTTCATGGGTGTTCAACAATGAAATATTGCCCAAAATCAACAAGTCCCTAGTCCTTCTGTCTGCCTTAGCAGGCAAGTGATGCTCAGACTGAGAAAAAGTTTTTTTCAACAGTAAACTTGCACTGATATTCAAACATCAGCTAAGAGAAACAACATTATTTCTTGTGCCTCCTGGGCTCTGTCAGAACACTTCTGCCACAGACTCGCACCCCCTGCTCTGGTTCTGAGCCAACACTCTCAGGTAACACACACACCTGAGTCACAGCAGCACAGCCCCTCTCACTTTACCACCCAGCACACCTCAAACCGATCCTGAGCTCCTGCTGGCACTTCCAAGAGCTTGAAGCCCTGCTGGGAAAGCACAGCCAGGTGAGTCAGGGAGAGGGAGAACAAACATTAAGATGTCACTTCACAATATGGAAGTTAACAATAGCTCACACACAACATTTTTTGTGACATTCAGACAGGTTTTTTTAGACCTGTGGTAAAACAGGTGATCCAGGAAGCAACACAACTCCCACATTACCAGGGATGAGACTATTGGTCTTAGAGCAAAGCAACAGATCTCAATGAACAACACTACTGATACAGATTTTTAAAAGCACACAAGCCAGCAGATGGAGAAGTAAGATCAATCTACAACAACAACATGACAAGGTAAGGAGCTGGAAAATGAGCTTTGCCAGCCAACTACTGTGACAGCAGCACTGTGCAGTGGGCTTGGGCTCTCTGGAAGTACCTGTGCATCCCACAGCTCCAACACCACTCAGCCACTGCATCTCTCCCTTTACTGTTGTGCCACCAGCTCCTCTCCCATGGCAATTACCTCATTACAACTCCTTCAGTGAGGGCTTCAGTAGCACACACAAACCTTTCATTAAGGTGGTAATAAACTCCTCTTCATTTCCACCAGCCCTCACCATGGATCTCAGTTCTACGCTCCATGAAACAATGAAATATGTAAACATATTTGTACACTGCAGATAATTTCTGCTACAAATACCCAGCCATGGAGCGTACCCTGGGGGGAAATGTGTCTTTTTGTGTGTGTGTTCCCATCCTCCCCCAAAAAATGTTATTATGGTATGGCAGGTTTCAAGGAGAAAATTCTGCTTTTGAATGCTTTCATTCTTTCAGGTGTAATTTATGGATTAAGGTGGTTAAAAGACAAATACAGATGCAATATAAATGCTAAATATATCTGCACAGACTGTATTTTATGCCTGAAAATAGTGACACATACAATATTAACAGATGGAAACACGGTCTGCTTTGAAAACAAAGCTTTTTCCAAAAAATAATTTTAATATAAAGGCAACCCAAACTCTAGAAGGCATGAGCATTTTGAAATCCAGAAAATACTTTAGAGCCATGCTTGTAACTTTACCATTACTCCCAATCTGTTGGGATGATGATAGAACTTGACCTTTTCCCTCTCAATCAGTGCAATTCTCAGACACCACTACAATCACTTTGAAAATATCCTACTTTCAGAGGTAAACTTGAAGGCTGAAAGGGAAACTGGGAAAAAGTAAAGTCACAACGTGCTATAGACTGATCTTTCAGGAAATTGGACACTTGCCTTTGAATTCTGAATGCTTGAGATGAGTAATGCAAACCTTCAAAAGGTGTCAAGCAGCTATCAGATGCTGCTGTACAACCTGAGCAGCTCCCATAGGCCACCTCTAACCCCTCAATCTCCCATATCCTAAACTCCCAGTCCCCTCTCCAGACACAGAGGGCCTGAATCTGACCATTTCCATTCAAATCTCTGCTTTCATGCATGCAAGCACACCTATCATTTCCCAAATGTGAGGAAGAGTCACTCCATCCCAAGCCAGTGCATTTGGTACTCCCTAACTTGTTCAGTTCGACAGCCCCTCTCCAGTAACAGCTCCTTCAGACAGGAAGCACAGGTGTCAGCAAGTGGCTGTGCTGCTGCTCCTCCAGACACAATTCCTTCTGTCCCCCCACAGCTCCAGGCCTGCGGGGACAAGGATGCAGAGGGAGAGAGCCCCAGGTGCAACTGCTGCATCTGCTCAGGCACACACACGGCTCCTGCTTCCTCCGGAGGGTTTGCCGAGCACACATCAAGTTTCACAACCCACATCCTGCCAGGCCTTGCAAAACAGAAGTCAATAAATGCTCATTCTACGAGCCACAGAAGATGACAGCACACAGAAGGTGAATTAGGTGTAATTTCCTGAATTCTCAGCCAAAATTCATCTCTGAAGGGCAGAGGGAGAGGATGGAAAAGGATGGCAAACAGCACCAATGGAACATGCTCTGAAGTGCACAAAAATCACTTCAATTGGAGATATGAATGTGGATCAAATATGGCATTTCTCTGGAGAACAATCTTACATCTTTTCATTAGCAGACTTCAGTGAGATTAGCAAAGATCTCCATGCTTCTGACAGCGGGATAGCACCTGGCATGTGCAGGAATGGCTGCAGCCAGCCCAGCATCATCTCACAGCTCACTGGCAAACAGGAAAGGGAGTCCATACTGCCAGATTTTACTAGTGCTTTGATGAGTTTTGGGGTTTAGCTTTATGCAATGTACTTTACCTCACAAACCAAACCCTTTTAAAGACTCAGCAGCCTTCAAAAATTTTAGTAAGGAAAGAGAAAAAACCCACACTTAGGAGATTTTCACTAAAGCTGTCCATTAAAAATGAAATTACATGACCACAAGCATCTCATGTGGTAATTTTCATTTAGTTGACTTCTGGGTAAATGTAATTACTGCTCTTCTGCACAAGCATCCTCAAATATATAAATTGTAACAGACCAAAGGGTTGTTCCCAGCTCAGAGATTGAGAAATGTACAACAACCAAGCAAAGAAACAGAGAATGAAATTATAGCCCTTTGAGATCTATTTCAGTAACTGCCACACACAAAAAAACTGAAAACTGCTACACAAATCCATCTGGCACATAAGGAAGTATCATCCTAAACGTACCTCAACTGCTGCTTCTTTTTCAGGTGGGTACCTCCTGCTCATTATTGATTAAGTTACCACTCTAGAGCTCGACAGAAAGGACAACGAGTTGGCAACATTTGTTCAACATGAAGACTACGATGAGCTTTCTGAATTTGCCCATGCTGTGGGATTTGCCTTCAGCCTCTGCGCTCAACAGTACCCAGTCCTCCCCCGTGCCAGGCAGGAAGGGGGCTCCCAGCCAGAAGTTCCCGGAGTGCTCAACACTCAGAAAACTGGGAAAGCTTTCACTTTTGAAACTTGACTTCACTGTTCCTAGGTGGAGTCTTAAGGGCGCTGTTACCTACACTTGCTGCAGCAGCGAGAGGCTCCCGACTTAGCTATGACTCCTTTATGTCCACAGCCTGAGCTCAGAGCTGTCAGGACCTTCATTACTGAGCACAGCAAGAGAAGGGGTATTTCATTACTGAGCACAGCAAGAGAAGGGGTATTTCATTACTGAGCACAGCAAGAGAAGGGGTATTTCCACAGCAGCAGCACTTTGGGCGCTGTCCCCGCACACTTGGGACTGTGGCCATGTGTGTGGTGGCACTGCGGGAGTGCGGGGCGGCAGGGTGAGCAGTGCGGCTGTGGAGGCACAGTGGGCACGGTACGTGGAGCAGCAGGTGGAGTGTGTGTGTGTGGGGCACAGAGAGCAGCAGCTGGGGGGTGTGGGGTACAGAGAGAAGCAGGTGAATACGTGTGGGGTGTGTGGGTGGGTGCACAGCGGTGAGAGGCACATGTCGGGCACGGAGACATGGCGGGAAGCTTCCTTTACAAGCAGGGACCTCCTGCTCAGGGCCCGGCCTGCAGACACTGCCCCCCTCCAGCGGGTTGAGCCCCCACTGCAGACAACAAACAACCTTTCCCCTTCGGGATGCTCTCCGTGCCTGCTCCCGCACTGCTGGGCCGCCCAAACCCGCCAGCAGCGAGGTGAGAGCGGTGGGAGAGGGCCCGGCTGCCTGGGAGCCGTCAGGCCCCGCCGCGGGCCGGGGAGCCGCCGCAGGAGCCGGGGGGGAGAACGGACAAAGGGCGGCGGCACCTGCACTCACCAACGGTAGCAACCCTCGCTGGCCTCTAGCGTGAAGTTGACGCGGCTGCCGCGGGTGAAAGGGAGCAGCACCTTGGGGGTGTTGAGCTTGGAGGAGGCGGTGAGGTGCAGGAGGAGGAGGAGAGGCAGCGCCCCGGGCGCGGGGGGAGCCATGCTGCCGCCAGCGGGACCGTGCGGGGCGCGAAAGAGCGGCGGGAGCGGCGGGGCTGGGCCGGGCAGGGCAGGGCTGGGCCGGGCTGGGCTGGGCCGGGCAGGGCCGGGCTGGGCTGGGCTGGGCTGGGCCGGGCAGGGCAGGGCTGGGCTGGGCTGGGCCGGGCTGGGCCGGGCTGGGCTGGGCCGGGCAGGGTGGCTCGGGGGCAGGGCACAGCCTCCCCCCTCCCTCCGCCCCCCGGGGCAGCGCCGCCCTCCCTCGTGGGAACTCACGGGGTGCCAATGGCCAGGCGCCGGCTGTTTGAAAAACGTCCTTTTCTCTGGGCCTAACCCCTAGTGTCTCGTGGAGTCGTGCTCCAGACCCTTCCCCTTCCCCGGCCAGGCTCCAGCACCTCAATGTCTGTTATGTCGTGGGTAGCAAAGCTGAACACAGGGTTCGAAGCGTGGCTTCAGCTGAGCCCAGCACGGAGGGACGGTCACTGCCCTGGTCCTGCTGCCACAGCAGTGCTGGAACAAGCCGGGTGCCATTGGCCTTCCTGGCCCCCTTCATGTTCCCCGGACACACTGGTGCTAACAGCTATGCTGAGAAACTGTTCATTCATTACCACAGCATCTCAGAATGGTTTCAGTCAGAAGGGGCCTTAAATCACCGACTCCTGCCCTCGCCCTGGGCACCTTCCACAGTCCCAGGCTGCTCCAAGCCCTGTCCAACCTGGCCTTGGGCACTGCCAGGGATCCAGGGGCAGCCACAGCTACTCTGGGCACCTGTGCCAGGGCCTCTCCGTCCTCACAGGGAGGAATTTCTTCTTAACATCTAATCTCAATCCCCTCTCTTTCAGTTTGAAGCCACCCTCGCTTTTCTTGTAACCCCAGGCCCTTGCAAATAGCCTCTCCCCATCTTTTTTGTCAATTCCTTAAGGTACTGGAAGGCCACAATTAAGTCACCCCAAAGCTTCTCCAGGCTGAACAAACCCAATTGTCCCAGCCTTTCCTTGTATGAGTGATGCTCCATGTGCGAAGGATCTGCTTGTCCTTACCTATGACAGAAGCATGGTACACATATGCATCAGGAGAATGGATTTCAGGAAGGTCACATGCATGTTGGAGATCCTTAAAAGATCCTTAGATCCTACTCAGAAGATCAGCTTGCTGTCCAGGGACACGAGCTAAGAGTTTACCCAGCTTTAGTTGAGGTGGTATTACCGAAGTTAACCAGTTCTCATTTATTCTAAGCAAGTAAACTTATACAGGACGTTCTCTTTACATAGGAGCACTTTTTGCACTATTTATTCAGCTATTTATCAGTACCTCAGCTGTGGTAGATAGGGACAGGCGAACGGAAGATCTCGGGATGTGACGGAAAGAGAGACCCTTCCCCCTTCTCCCTGCTTCACGTTATCTATTAACCCCAGAGCATGTAACCACACCTAACCCAGTAGTTTTCCACTCCCGACTAACCCTAGAGACCCTACCAGACCCCCCTCTGACGTAGCAAAGTCCCCCAAGACTATTTAAACCCATCAGATAAGATAATAAAGGCTTTCGACCATCCACCACACTGGTGTCAGCATGTTTGTCGTTAGCCCGAGTGGCCCGGACGAGGCCGGGCTGCCGTGCTGCCTTCTTGCAACCAGGTCGCCGTTGTCTTTCATAAAGGCAACACTCAGCAATGCTGTTCCACTTTCTATCCCAGAGGAATGTGTGCTGCTGGACAGTTCAGTTCTCCCTGCAGCTTCTGTGCGTGTATTACTCATTTTCTGATTAACGATCATGAAATTGTATGGTCTGATTTAGAGAAGAGCTGAACTATGCAGCTGCAATTTAAGTTAATAGAGGCTGGGCCCAGAAAGATGTGTGATATTAAAGGTGTTGGCAAATCAAGCTCTTGCACTTTAAATCACTCCCCAAAATACTGAGGGTTGTTTATCTTCTTTACTATTTCTCTCAGTGAAGTTGGAAGCTTTCTTTGTAGACATGTTGGGAAGACTGGGATATTAGGGAGGAATGTAAAAAATTGCCCATGGCTAAAGAGTACAATGTGTTTACAGTTAGTACAATTACAACTGAGTAAATAAGAGGTAAGATAATGAGTATTTTGCAGCCTGGGTTGTGAATGAGGTGAGGAAATGTCTGTATCCTAATACTTCCTAGCTTTAAAAGCAGAGCGTGCAATCTCAGAATTTATTTCCTTTCTCTCATCAGCAGCAGTGGTGATGAGTATTCAATGTGAGAAGAATAATTTTCCAGTAGCAAATACTTCTTAGACTTGAGTTCTTTTCATAAGGATCAGCAAGGTGCAGTTGGGACCTTAAAGCTTATTGATGAAACATGACAGTGAAGTATTGCAAGTAAACATCCAACACACCTTTCAGTGCATACCTAGTAGTTTTAAGAACAGAGTAAGGCAGGGGACACTGATGAGCAAATCTACAGTTTCCATTATATGGTAAAATTACCAAGTGAATTGTGTGCTCCCTTGAATTGTAAGTCATGCATTGCAGCAATGTGTTGACCTCCCTGCACTTGCACGCAGGAGCCTGGGGCAGAGCACAGCCCCTTGGAACAAACCCACTGGCACAGGCTGCCTGCTCTGGGGACAGCTCTGCCCAGACTGCGGATGGCAACCCCAGCTGAGCCCCCAAACTGGGGCAACTCTGCCCAGACTGGGGGCCATGACCCCAGCTGAGCCATGAACTCCAGGGAAGTTCAGTGCACTGTGATGCTCTCTGGGTCTGCAGTACATCACAGCCACCAAACTGAGCAGTGTCAAACAGGGGCTGCTCCTCCTGCCCCTAAGAAATCCCTGGAGGAAGGCACAGCCTCTGCACAAACCCTGAGCATGAGACACTGGGCTCAGCTCAGCACCACTGACCAGCACATGAACAGCCAACTAAAGCCAGGGAATCTCAGAAAAACGGAAAGCTGGACAAGACAAACGCAGGTTCAAACCAATGTGGTTAATCAAGCGTTTTCCCTTTATTCAAGATAAGGCGGTAGTTTATATAAGCTTCCTCATAGTTTACAGAAACAAAGACACTCTAATTGGTAGGCTAACATTGTTTACCTTTCCCTTAAAACGGCCTACACTTTACACCATAAAACCTATACTAATTCACACCCAGACAACTCAGTGGTCCCCACAACACCTTAAGACTATTTTCTATCTGCGCCACAAGCCCTGAATTTCTAACTGCGTCAGAGGCTTTGAAGGCCACACCAGGCCTCAATCTGAGGCCTAGCCTGGAGTAGCTCAACTTTCACAGATCATGCCCTCTTTCTTTCAAAAATGCTGCAACAATTCCCTCTTTTTCTTTTGAGCTACTCAGGCTGGAGTGAAGGCACAATGAACTAATTTTTGCACACACTGTCTTTGACCCAGCCAGAAAAACCTGAAGAATTGAGCCAGTTATCAAATGAAGTGTCCATTTGGAGAACACTGCGTTTGGCTCGTTGAGTCTTCTGAGGCAATTCGAGAACCTGATGTATGGTGGGAGCAAAAAGCATCAACCTACCGATATAACATGGGCCTCCCCTAGCATTTTGAGGGACTGCTGACCAGGCTCGGTCTCCACAAATGAGGAAGGTTCCTGGGGGCAGTTTTTCCTGCACTACCTCTTGGAGTCGAATTGTTACAATATTCTAAATAGTTGTAATACAATGGTGATCTGGGAGACCATCAAGTGTTGTCATCTGTCAATTTTCCATTTTCTTGAGTTGGTTTGGTAGCATAAGATCCAAATATCAAACAGTAATTTCCTGGGACAGAACCCAAAAGACCAAATTCTTGAAAACTATCATCAGTAAATTTAAGGTTTTGCACAAATGCAACAGCTTGCGCTCCCAGAGTGCTATTTAAACTTATTTGAGCTCAGGTCCAAGTCTTGAACTCTGCCATGGGACCCAACGAGACTCCAAAATTAAACAAGTACGAAATAAAAACATTGAGGCCCACCACATTCTTCTCAGGTTCTTGAATGCCCTGTCTAACATGAAAGAAACAATCTTAATTCTAAACATAAACTATAACTTCTAATAAACTAACTTCTGATAAATCTAACTTCACACTTATGATATTTCAACCTCTTTTCTCTGAACTCTACAAAATTAATTTTCATCGGAACAGGATTCATCACGGGATGTTCCAGGCGAACTGTTGTCGTTCACATTGTTATCACTGCGAGTTGATATCTTTTTCATCTATTTTTAAAATTCTGTGTCTGCCTTTTCGTATCAATGCAGCGAGAGCATCTGTCCTGTCCATCACACGACTTCTTGGTTGGATGGGTAAAAACACTCACTCAAGTAGAATTTCTGCTGATCCACGTTGGGACCTCCCTCTTTTTCTTTTGCCATTGAAAGACAATGGCAAGATGAACAGAAAAATCACAGGCATTACTAAAACTTATTAAAACTTAGCAAAAAAAAAATTCTATAACATCATTAAAAACACACTTATAAAAAAAAACTCAAAGCCCACGATCTTCTGTGGGTGAAACACAAATCTTTGCACAATCCACTTTTGCTGTGCATCCTCTGATCCACTTGTGGAGAGATCAGTGCCCTCATGCAATTGATAAGTTCCACATTCTTCACTGAAATCCATTTAGATTCTGCACCTGTTAAAACACAAACAAACCCAACACCCCCACAGGGACTGGAGGGTCCTCTTTCAATTCTGTTCCCTAAAACTTGTATGAAGAAATGGAAATATCAACATCTTTGTTATAAACATGAAAAAACATTAAGAACAAAACAATGCATATAGTAGAGAAACTAACAACAAATAAAAATCAATCAAATAATACACAATCAATATTACATATAAAATCACAGTTACCAAGTGCTACACTATCAAATTGTCATCCCAGAGTCTGCAGCAGCTGAAAAACCTTAAAACAACAGAGATTTGGATAAAACATGTCCGGATCATGCTTCTCCAAACTCCCTTTGAGGCTCAGCTGTCCTGTATGGTCAAATTGTCAAGCCAAAAGGACTTGAATACCTTTTTGATGCAGAAAACACCTGGATCAATCACACCATCCACGTAGAGCCAGAGCCTGGCCAGAGCTCAAACTCTAATTGGAGGATATGTTTAAAACAAAAGTCTTAAAAACAACAGTTATAAGTAAAAAACCTTATTATTAAAAATTTATCAAAACATCAAATGATTGAACCTGTCTAAAATTTGTTTCAAGACAAAAATTCTCTAAATACAACAAACCTTTTCTTCAAAAATCTGAAAATTTGAAGTCTGAAATCTTGAACCAGAACTTGGACTATAAATTTTTAGAAGATGAACTGCAGCTGCATAGAAAATTGAATAAAGAAAACACATGAGTAGTTAAAAAATCAAACACACAGGATCCTGAAAAATACATCAGACAACTTACATTATATGATCAACCTATTAACAAGAAATGTTTAAAATAGTTTAAAACAATCTTGTCAAGCATTCATATAACATTAGTAACAATCACTACTTATCATTACCTATAAAAGCTTGACAATTATTATTTATCTTATTATCTATAAAAACTCAAAAACAGAAGTTGTGAACTCAATGCCAACATTCCATCTGACTGACTTTTCTCAAATCTTTGTTTTCAAAGACATTTTTAGCAATTAAATCATTATTAACATTTCTATCTCTTTTTTTTTTTTCTTCAGTAATTTTCATCCACATTGTATTTGAAATAACTTTGATTTGCATAATGTCCATCCCTCTTGGTTTCTTGGAAAACACTCAGTACTGCTATACTTTTTCATTACGTCTTTTGTTTCCTGCGAGGAATTGAAAAAAAAAAAAAAAAAATTCTGTTGACATTTTTGCTGTAGTGTTGCCATCTCGCCATCGGTGGCACTGCTGCTCTCGGCGTTGTTGTTACCATGGCAACCAAGCTGTGCAGCGTCTCCGCCACCATTGCTGGGCGCTGCGGGGGGGGGGGGGGGGGAACGGGACGGTGCCGTCTCGCTCCCGTCCTTGCTGCGTCACTGTGGGGACGGGCGAGGAGACGCTCCTGATGCGGCCGCGCCCCGCCTGCTCCGACTCCAGCGGGGCCGAGCCCCGGGGAATGCCCGTCTCCACCCTTGCGCTGTTGCTCGGCAACAAGGAGCCTTCTGTCTCTCGGCCGAAGTCCGCTCCGCCCCGGGGCCGCCTCAGGCTCGGTGCTGGCCGGCCCCGCTCTGCCTGGCCCCGCTCTGCCTGGCCCCGCTCTGCCTGGCCCCGCTCTGCCCGGCCCCGCACCCGCCTGCCGCTCTGCGATCCGCCCGGGCGGCTGGCCGGTGCTCACCGCCGCACCCTGCTGCTCTCCGCCACAGTCCATTGCCTTAGTTCTGCCAACCCGTTCCACAAGGGACGAGGAAGGGCTTTCTGTAACTTTTTCTTGCCTTTGTATCTTGCTTTGTGATCGCTTGTTTCTGCTACAATTGACATGCCGCGCCGGGTTGCTCGCCGCCGCCGCCGCTGCTGCGGGGGGGCGAGGGGCCAGCACTGCTTCTCTCCCATCTCCGCCCTCTATCACTGCGTGCCAAAGCAGCTGCCCCAGCTCTTGCGATTCGACTTTACTAAAAATCAGCGAAGGTTTTTGCAGCTTGCCTTTGCTTCTCGCCCAAAGGACCAACTGTTCTAAATCGGCTTCTTTAACTTTTTCAGCTCTCTTTGAGAGAATATGAAAGAGAAGCCGCACTGAAGCCTGCAGATCCCCATCCATGGTGAACTTTCACCCTCTCTTTCTGTCCGCGGCTTACCTTCAAACCTCTGCGGGTTGCTTCGCTCTCGCTTTTCTTCGGCAAGGCAGCAACTCCGCTCCAGCTCTCCGGCCCCGGCCACGTCCACACCCGCCGTTCGGGTCTCTTGTGAACGCCGAGGTCTTCCCACTGCTCCAACGGACTCTCGCAAACAAACAACAATGCAAAGAGTCTTTTTCCTCCCGTTGGGAAACGGCCCAATTCGGAGTTTGGAGACTTCTGCTCCGTTCCACCTGATCCCCGTTCACAAAAAGTGAATTTGGGATCCCGGTCCCGTCACCATGAGGCGATTTGGACCTGAATTTTCGTCGCGCGACTCAAACTCAGCTGCCCGTTACTCTAAAAGTAATTTGGCAGCCTTTTCGGAGCCTCCTGAGTCCCTGGTCCGGGCGCCACTTAAAGCCAGGGAATCTCAGAAAAACGGAAAGCTGGACAAGACAAACGCAGGTTCAAACCAATGTGGTTAATCAAGCGTTTTCCCTTTATTCAAGATAAGGCGGTAGTTTATATAAGCTTCCTCATAGTTTACAGAAACAAAGACACTCTAATTGGTAGGCTAACATTGTTTACCTTTCCCTTAAAACGGCCTACACTTTACACCATAAAACCTATACTAATTCACACCCAGACAACTCAGTGGTCCCCACAACACCTTAAGACTATTTTCTATCTGCGCCACAAGCCCTGAATTTCTAACTGCGTCAGAGGCTTTGAAGGCCACACCAGGCCTCAATCTGAGGCCTAGCCTGGAGTAGCTCAACTTTCACAGATCATGCCCTCTTTCTTTCAAAAATGCTGCAACAGCCAACTCCTTCTGCTGGGTCTGAAAAATCAAATGAAGCTTTTTGAGATGCTGCTTGCAAGGAGGATTTAAGAATTCACTATTTCAATGTTAATAATTGAGTCTCCTATAAGTATGCTGTAGGAAAACGCCTTGAAATGCCTGACTCTCTTTCTTTCAGAGCTTCTGTGATCTGCCCTCCAATCAGCTCTTCCTGAAGACACTTCTTTGGGTGTGTTCTATTTTGCTTCAGGTTTTCAAAAAAACTGCAACTAATTTTTTTGCCAGAACACAGCTTCCCTAAGGACTGAAGAAGACCTGTCTTCCTAAGCAAACAACCAAGACAACAAGGCTGCAAGGTTCAGAAATGTGCATGTCTGCTCTTCACCTCCTGCCAAAGGTTTGTCACTTGGAGTGGACAAAGCTCAGCATCCCTCACCCAGCAGGAAGCTCAGGTCTTCAGAAGCAGCACTGACTTTTAGGGTTGATCCCAAAATCATTGCCTGATGCTCCAACCCAAACTTGCCAAGTTCTGAGGAGCCAAGGACAGACCGAGGTGCTGCAGGGAGCTCCTCCTTACACAGGGGCCACCCTGCTCCTCTGGCTGCTGTGGTTTCTGGCAAAACCCAGCAAAGACTGGCACTACAGACCAGGAGAGGCCTTCCTCTGCCCTCCTTGAGTGGGGACAGCCAGCAGTGTCCTGCTGACAGCTCCACACGTGTGTGTGCACAGGGCAGCAGATCCAGGCTGGCTCGGAGGGAGGCTTGGGAGAGAGGGAAGGGGATGTTCAGGCACACACCTGGCTCTCAGGAATCAGAGCAGCTCTCCTTGGCTCACCAGGCCCCAGCATCCATGCACATTTCCAGATCTTTTCCAAAAGTGCATCTCTGGAAGTGCTTTTCAGTTTCCTCAAGAGTGAATTCATAAAGAATTCTATCAAAGTACCAAGGAGCACGAAAATGTCCTTTGTTCTTGAAGTTCAGAACACAACTGCGAAGTTGGGGAGCTCAGAAGCTGTGTTCTGTGTCAGCAGAATAAAAAGCTTCAACAGAGGAGGATTCCAGATCCAGCAAGTCCTGGTAACTCTTTAGCACTGCACTGCTCTAAATGGAGCATATTTACTTCAAGTTTTGAAAACATCTTTAAAGCTGTTGTGTACAGGACGGGTTACTGTCTGCTACACTGGTTCTTCTCTCCCAAAACAAAACCTATTTCTGCTGTTCTCTTTCTGGACCATATTCTCCCTACCCCCCCTCCCCCCCACCCCGACTTCCCAGGAACTTTATTGATAGCAGCACTCTGCTCTGTCATCCCTGTGCTCCTGGCACCCCCTCCCTGCCTTGATTTATTGATTATACAGCACACATCAGCTTTTCAAATGAATTTGTCTTTATGTGTTATCATTTAGCTTAATGTTTAGCAGATATTAAGTACAAGAATTTGCCAATATTTCAGAGATCCAGAATAATTTAGCTGAGTTTAGTTAGCAAGTTCACATCTTCTTGCACATCCTCACACTATTGATTCCCTGCAGCCTGCCAGCACCAGAAAAGCCTGTTCTAAGGGATGCTCACCCCTGTGCTGCTGTCCAAATCAAAATAATGGCCCCAAAATTAGGGCTTCAAAAGCAAAAGCACTCCCTTCAGTGTGAAACCCTCACTCTCAGGGCTCAGCAGTCCCACCATTCCAGTTGTGGATTGAAAATGAAGCGAACAGGGTTCTTTTAAGTTATTTGAAGGTGAAGTTTCTGCCCAAAGGTGGAATTACACCATCCCAACCTGCTACAGGGCTGACAGGACACACAGCACTCTCCAGGAATACCCTGCTCACCCTGGACACAGCCTGTGCTTCCCACAGGGATGCATTCCTCAGCAGCTGAGTCAGATAAGCAGGCAGAGCTGCATCCCTGCTGAGAACTGCGCTGGCACTGCCCACTTCCAGCCACAAACCACGCTGCCCCCAGCAGCTGCTGGGGAAACAGGACCCAGCAGCAGTGCCTCATCTCCATCCCTGCTGCCAAGGAGGCAGAGAAAGCAGAAGCCTTCCCAAGCACAAGCCTGTTTGAGCAGCTGCTCAACTCCAGCACACCAAACACAAACAAGCTGCTGCTCGAGTGCGGCGCAGGCAGGGAGATGGGATTTACGTCATCTGAACAGCCTGCCTTAGCAAAGGACATCTCTGGAGGGAGCAAAAACCAAGCCCTGCTGGTCTCTACACTAATGCAATGTCTGGCCTGCTGCTGAGGCTGTTCAGGGCAGCTCCCAGCAGCCACAGGCCAAGTCACAAGCTGGTTTTATGTAGGGTACAACACAGCCTTCTCATGTGACTGTCACCAGAGCAACAACTTCAGCGACTCCGCTGCTCCCAGCACACCTCACCCAGACCAGAGCATCTCCCAGACACTCTGGGGCATCTTACAGCTCCAAAGCGGGGCTCAGAGAACAAAAGCAGCCCCAGATTCATGTAAAAATAAATCAGCCAGGCCAGGTGCAGAACTCAGACCGAGCTGCAAACAACAGCCCCTCCAGACTGTTCTGTCTCAGCAGACAACTCTGCTCACCCTCCTCCTCAGCCTCTCACCAGGCACTTCTGTGGAAAAGCAGCACAGTTTTAAACTTGATTAGGTCAAGCACAAACATCCCTCACTGAGCTGCGAGGGGCCAGTGCTGAATTCTCAGACACACAAATCTGTCCTTGTAGAGATGTGAGAAAATGCAGTGCATTTGGGTTTACACCCCAAAAAGAAGGTGCATTATCAAATTACACCAAGGAGCTGAGCTCTAGATGCTCTTGCTGCTTCTCAAACATTAAATGAAATGGATTCACTCAAAATTAGTCTTATGCAACTCAGAGTTAAACACCTTAATGAGTTAAACACCTATTGTTATCTTCCTCATGCTGATTCATCACATCTAACAAAGCCTTGTTATCAACTATTCTCATTTCAACCAGTGCATTTTAATGTTGATTTGCTCTCAGCAAACCATTGTAAAATTATTGGGACCACCCCCAAACACTTTTTGGTCTGTCCTAGTAGGATAAGGAGCACACCTGCACCTGCTCACCCAGCCCTCTGCTCTTCCCTTCCTTCTTCCATCATCAACTGGCACAAAAGAAACTTTTTTTCCACTCTGGGATTTTCTGGAAGTGCATAAACCAGATTGTTTTTATGTATTTATATACATATTATTGGACTGAGTTTCTTTCTTCCAGAAATCTATCTCAGGGCCCAGTAACAGTTCCTCTCTTCACAAGCTACAGAATTTCTATAACTACACCAGCTTTTCCAAATTATTTAAGCAGTCTTCACCTGTATATTCCTTCCATTGTAAGAACAGAAAACTTTTAGAACTCGTGGGGATTTTGTTGTTTTGGTTGTCAGGTTTCCTTACAATCTTTTATTAAGACCTAACCATAGCCATATTATCTCATGTAACTTTTCCATACTTCTTTTTATACCAGTTAACCCCATCTGACAATATGGGATGCCTGTCAGGGAGCCACAGCCACCTCGCACAGGTGGAGCTGCTACAGGCCAGGGGTCTAAGCAGTTTAGAAAAGTTGTTGAAGTCAAGGTACAAGACAACTTCTAAAAGCCCTCGTGTATCTGACTAAAAGAAGCCCAGTTTCCTTTAAAAATGATTCCATTATTTTTAGCTTTGAAGTACAAAAGTGTCAAGAAGAGCCGTGGTCACTGCCCATTTCAGCATCACTGGCACCTGACACTGAACTTCAGCAAAGAAGGGATCCAAATGCGCCTCACACACATCCCCAAGGTGGGTGGGACAATCAGGTCTGAGGAAACTGAGGCTGAGCTTCTGAGAGCGAAGCTCCGGACTCCTGGAACCTGCAGGTTGGACTGTCAGGGAGCTGAGGGAACCGTGGGACTGGGAGAAGCCTTTCATACAAGGGTATTATTCTCTATTTTTCCAGGTTGGAGACTTCCTTCATCTTTTGCATCCAGCCAGAGAATAAACCGATGGCACGAGTGGCTCCTGTCCCTGCCCTGGCAGCCACAGCACAGCCCCTGTGCCAGAGCCATGGGTGTGATGCACCCACCCATCCAGGCAGGGCCACCTGCAGAGAGGGGCTCCCTCCCACGGGAGAACAATTTAGGGGAGGAGAGGGGACAACGGGACTGCCCAGCTGAAGGTGTCTCTGAAGCTGTGGCCCCCCAGGCAGGCACGTGGGCCAAGGGCCTGGCCAGATGCACAGGGCTGGCTCCCAGCTTCCCCAGTAAGCCCCCAGGCTGCGCCTCAAAGCAATACCACTCTGCCATAAATATCCCAGATTAATTCTGATCCCAGCATCAAATCCACTTAAGAGACTTAAAAGCCTCCGAGTCTCCAGAGCTGCCTGCCCAAGGAGGGCTCTGCAAATGAGTCCTGGGCTGCAGAGGAGAAATATTATCAAACAAGGCAAGCCATTTGTACAATTTTTGGTAATGTTATTTACAAGAGACAAATGGGACAAGATAGCTGAGTTGACATCTTGTACTACAAGCACAGCCACAAAAATCCTCGGGTACTGGACAGGAAGGCACAGGATAGGATTAGTGTAAATATTCCATGTTTCCTGGAAACACCTTTTTCTCCTTAAGGGATTGATTGATAAATGACAGCATGCTCTCCAGTTTATTAAAGGAGCTATTTCTTTTCAGAGAGACATTTCTGTTTATAAAAAAGACAGCATCACAGAGAAAGAAGCCCTGTTAATACTGACAGCAAGAAGGGCTCTGGGGAGGCAGAGCAACTTCCATCCCAGCCTGCTCCCTGGCCAGGGGTAAGGCTTGAGAGCAGGAGCAGGCAAAGGGGACACTGAGTGACCAGCGACCCTTCTGAAGCCTCCACAGCAGCACTGAGGAAACGCTGCTTCGGAGCAGCAGCGCTGCCCACTCCGAGCACAGCAGCGGCAGCAGCGCTTCCAACCTGCCGCCGGAGCTCCCGGGACATCCCTGCCCGACGCCGCTCCCCGCAGGGAGATGCTGCCGAGCCCAGCGGGGCTGCCCGAGCCGCTGCTCCGCCCCGGCAGCTCCCGAGCGAGCGAGCGGCGCCCCCCGCAGCGGGACGGGCACCCCGGGCACCCCGGGCACCCCGGGCAGCCCGGGCAGCCCGCGGCCGGAGCTCGGTCGGGGGCTCGCCCTCCCTCCGGCGATGCCGTCTCCCGCATCCCTATCCCGCATCCCGGCCGGGAGCCGCCGCGTCTGTATTTATAAACCTGAGGAATTCGAGCGCGGCGGATCACAAACAACCCATTGTGCTGTGTCAAGCAGCGAAGTGGGCTCGTAATCCCATGCATGCTTTTCCCACTCCGCTCCGGGAAAGCCAAGCCTTAAATACTTTTCCAGAAGTAAAAACACGCCGGGAAAGCGCCGACCTCAGTTCTTGCTATTCCCGAATCCCTACTGCTTCGGAACCGCGTAACTAAGCGGCTTTCCCAGCGCTGGGAAAACGCAGACGATTAATTACAGCTTAGAGAGGCCGGAATAGATGCGGCGGCCGGGAGCGAAGGCGGCCCGAACGGGGCGAGCTGGCGCTGGCGCTGGCCCGGGCCAGCCCGCCGGTGGCGAGCGGCCAATGTTTCCTGACCCCTGGCCGGGTCACTTTCGATAGCGGCCGGAGCCAAAGGCCGCTCCTCGGGACACCTCCCTGGGGGCGAGCGGCTCCCCACGCTGGCTCCCCGCTGCCCGCGGCGCTCGGGGAGAAGGGCAGGGCTCGCCTCGCCGCTCCCAGCGCCCCGCTACCGCGGCTCTGCCCGGGGCATCCCCCCAGCGCCGCGGGCAGAGGGGCCCGGGGCGGCGGCGGCCGCTGCGACAGCGGCGGGCACGGCCGGTGGGGCGGCCGGGGAGCCCGGGCTCGAAAGTCCCCGGGACCCCGGCCAGGGAGCGAGCGAGACACAGACAGCGAGGCTGGGGCCACCCCTCTGCAGCCCAGCGCTGTCCCCCGAGCCGCCCGGGGCTCGACCCGGGGCTCGACCCGGGGCACACCCCGCAGGGAGTCCCGCTGCTCTCAGCTTCGGGCGGCCGAAGGCAGGAGGAGAAAGGGAAGGGAAGCCCCGCTAGGGAAACCCCCTGCCCGAAAAAGGGGCAAAGAAAGGCGGACAGCGCTTACTTCTCGTGCCTGGCGTTCTCCTGGATGGCGCTCAGCATCCCCGGGGGCGCGGGGGGGACGCCCTGCTGGAGCCGGCATGTGGCCAGGTGCCGGTGATGCTCGTCCTGCAGGCGGGCATTTTCATGGTACAACTTGGCCACTTGCTGCTCCAGCTCGTCGATCCTCCGCTTCTGCTTCTCCAGCAGCTCCTGCTGCGTCTCGATAATCTTGTTCAGCTCCTTCAGGTACTCGGCCGCCTTGCTGGGGTTCTCGGCGGGGCTCTCCATGGCCGCCCCGCACCGCCGCGGCGCGGGGGGGGCAGGCGCCGGCCAGCGCGCTCCGCTGGCAACTTAAGCGAGAGGGGAGGAATAAATACCCGGCGGAAAGCGGCGCCCCGCGGCCCCGCGCGTCCCCTCCTAGAGCCGCGGCTGCCCGGGCGGGCGGCGGCCCCGCGCCGCCATTGCTGCCGCTCGGCCCCCGCCGCCCAGCGAGGGCAGGGCCGCCGGCCGGGGGAGCCGGAGCCGCCCGGAGCCGCCCGGGCCCCGCCGCGCGGGCGCACGGCGCTGTCCCCGCTGCCGTCCCGCCCTGCCCGCGCCGCAGCCCGGCTCGCCCGTCGCCTGGCAGCGCCCGCGCCCCCGCCGCGCTCGGAGCCGGGCATGGGCAGGGGCGCGGGCCGTCCCTGCGCCGGGCCCGCCGCTCCCCGCCTCCCCCGCCGCCGTCGGGATGCGCTTCAATAAAGGCGGCCGCTCCTCCGGGGGGCCGGCGGGGGCTCGGCGAGCGCCTCATCCCCGCGCCCCAAACGCGCAACGCATCCCCGGCTCTGCATCCCATCCCCGCATCTCATCCCCGCATCCCATCCCCGCATCCCATCCCCGCATCCCATCCCCGCATCCCATCCCCGCATCTCATCCCAGCATCCCATCCCCGCATCCCATCCCCGCATCTCATCCCAGCATCTCATCCCAGCATCTCATCCCAGCATCTCATCCCAGCATCCCATCCCCTCATCCCATCTCCGCATCCCATCCCCGCATCTCATCCCAGCATCTGATCCCAGCATCCCATCTCAGGATCCCATCGCAGCATCCCATCCCCGCATCCCATCCCCGCATCTCATCCCAGCATCCCATCCCCGCGCCCCATCCCGGCGCGGCTCCGGCGCCGTTCCCCGCGGCGGGAGAGCCCCGGGAGCGGTGCGGGAGCGCTCTCGGGAGCGGGGCCCCGGGGCGGCGCGGGGAGCAGCGCGCAGTGCGCGGAGGCGGGCGGGGACCCGGCCTGCGGGACCAGCGCTGTCCCTGCCACATCTGGGGAGCGGGCTCCGTGGCGGGGGTGGCCCCCGAGCCAGGCGCCCCAGCAGCATGCCCTGAGTCAGGTAGCTGAGCCCTCCGCCTCTCCCGTCAGCATCCCTGGCGTTAAAACCTCTGCTGGTGAAACGCTGCTTCCCGCGAAGGCTGCGTCAAGCCAAGAAAAGTTGCTGAGGTTTTGAGTCCTATATCATCCCAAGTGTGTCTTGGGAATGCTTCTGAGAACCGGGAGTAGGAAAGGGAAACGGGGAGATACGGCAGGAAGAAGAGAGGAAGCTGAAGACGTGCTTTTCTCCTCCCTTCCTCCTTATGTCTCCTTATATTTTTTTTCTAATTTTTCTACTTCTTCTCTCTATTTTTCCACTTTTCAAGTTTACAATTAATAAAATTTTCTTAGCGGGGTTGTTCTGCTGTCACTGACGCCCCGACCCTTCGTGGTCAACTCTTTCTCACCTTTGCGAGGGTCTCCTTTGCCTCAGTGCCGCGGGGCGAGGGGGCTCCGCTCCCGGGGAGCTGCGGGCTCCGCCTCACCCCCATCGGTGCCCGGCAGGGCTGGGAACGGAGCTGCCGAGCTCAGGCTGTCCCAGATTCTCCCTCCCTGCCTCTCGCACTCCCCAGGGGAAAAGGGGCGTGAGGGGAGGGTGCAGCCGCAGCCAGCCTCGTCTGGCAGTTCCCAGGTGATTCTGACTTTAGGCAGAAAGAACTTATTGGCAAAACTGTGACTTTTCCCCTACCTTTCCTGCACCCAGACCACCTTTTATTGGATGTATTCCTATGGTTTTAATGGTGATGTGGAGCATTTCACCTGCTTTTTCCAATTGTGTAGCACTTCCAGGGCAGCTGCACTATCTGCTGATGAGACCAGCACACAAAAATACAACATTTTAGTGTATCATAGCAGGTAGAAAAGGGCAATGTTAATTCAGGCAGTCATTAACTAAAACAGGGCAAGAGCTAATAAAGTTGTGCAATGATTAAAGGGCCATATTTTTGATCCTGTGGTCATTAAGGTATATTTGTACCGGTGCAATTAGAGCAGCCCAGGTTTGCTCTGACTCACTGTATTTTATCAGTCTGCAGTTGTTCAGATTTCCACCATATCCTTTTGTTCTTGAGAGAAACCCATAATATATCACTCTATATAAAAATATGCATGTGTGAAGAGAAGGAGAAATAACATTTCATTTGTACAAAAGGAGGAAAAATCACCCCCCAGCTTTGTTGCTGGCAACAGCTGAGGGAAATTTAAGTTCTTTCATTTTATTTGCAGCAAGGCTTAAAAATAGATTTGCAAATTCACACTGGAAACTCTTCTATCCTTTTTCAAAAAAGAAAAGCACATCACAAAATGGACAAATCAATTCCAATTGCTTCTTGCCCAAAGAAACAGCACTAAACCTCAAGGTGTCTTAGGTAAAGATTCCAAATCAGGAAATGAAAAGCTGAACAAGAAAACGCTGAGGTCAGGCTGGCTCAGCCTTTCCTTATCCCTTTTTTATCCCTTCTCTTTCATGCTGCTGGGAAGCACACGGAGGGGATGGGAGGTGCTGCTGCTGGGCTGGATCCTTGGAACAGTCTGTATTTACAATTTCAGCCTGGGAGCCTCAACCGGTCCTTTAGGGCTGACCTGGTGTGTGCAGCTCCAGCCTCCCTCCCTCCCTGCTGCTGCAGCTGCCCTGGGCAGCCCCAGGCCACGGAGTTAAGCTCTGCTCAGTCTGAAGGGTAACCCGGTTATTTCTGTCCAGGCTTACGTGAAAAATGTGTTTGCCACCTCCTGATTGCCAAATATTGCCTTTTTTTTTGCTGGTCTTGCATAAGCAAGGGCAGCGAAATGCAGCCCAGGGGGATGTTTGCCTTATGGAGTAGGTAGTTTCATTGCACATTTCCTGTTACTATTAAAAACTCACAATTAAAATGCACACATGGACACGGTGCAGCCCCAGCATCTGGGTGGTTGGTCATACAAACAGAGCTCTTGCTGTGAGTTGAGGTTTTGCTTGGCTCAGAAAAAAGCATTGATCCCTCTCTCTTTAGAGAGCTGAGAGAAATGCAGTGACTCCTGGAAGCTTTTCCAGTTGACATGCTAAAAAAAAAAAAAAAAAAGTACTTGCTTTTGAAAGCTTTGGGGCTCTCTCAAGAGGAGGCTCCATCACAGCCTGTACATGTGTTATAGGGAACGACAAAGCAGTGTGGCAGCAAAGTGCTCAGGGAACACTTTGGTGGGGGATTATAGACTGGCAGAGGGAACAGCTTTTCTAAGACAGAGAATCTTCCAGAACCGACCCTGCCAATGAGTAGCTGCAGGCAAAAGCAACTTAATTCACTCTAAAGATGAATTGGAATTCTACTCAAAAGAAAAGTAAAGAGGGAACGTGCTGCTGTTACAAAGAAGAGATGGAGATATAAGTTCTGGAAATGCAGCACAGAAAGAAGAAGCTACATTTTTCATAAGTCTCTTTGTGGGTGTTCCTTTGTCAGAATTAATCTGTGTCATTTATCCAGAGGAGAATAATGATCTGAACCAGCCCTGAGAGCAGCAAAGTGTTAATCAGCTGTTTAGAGCCTTCCCCTGGGCAGGCCCTGAGGAGAAACACAAGGAGAAACTCCATATCCAGCAAGTCCTTTTAGTACAAATGACAAATGCAGCTTATTCCCAGCCCCTCGGCAGGGACTGAGGTTTTAGACTGGTTAGAAACATGGGATGGGCTAACGGGGAGCTGGGGACACACTGCTGGGGGTTCTCCTGAGCCCAGCTCTCTGAGGGAGCTTGCCAGGAGGTGCCCCAGGAACACGGATCCCACAGAGACAAAAAGTGCTCGGCTGCTCGGCTGCTGGGTTCTGCCAGGCCTGTGCTGCTCTGGCAGCCTCGCAGAGGGTCCCTGAGGGGCCACAAACACAGCAAGGAGGGCACAGAAATGCAGGGCCCGGCTGTCACTGCGGCTCCTGGGGGCTCTCCTCCATCCAAGGCAGGCACAAGCTGTGGCAATGTATGTTTGCAAAGGTTTATAAGGGCCCAGATATCAGGGAAGAAGGAAATGGGATCATGTCGCTGTCGAGGCAGGACGGCAATGAAGGGACTCTGACTCAGAAGGCTGTGAGAGTAAAACTCCCATTTATTCAAAATACACTGCTCTTTTATACAGAGCTTCGTGAGGACCAGCTCCATTGGTTCTGAAGTGAAAACAACCCACAGGATTGGTGCAAAGTGCTCGACGCACAGTGATAGAACTTAACTATAAACGATGTGAACAACATGAGAGATAAAGAATTATTTACATTCTTCTCCAGCTCTTTCCCAGGCTTCTGCCTGGCTAGAAACTCTCAGTTTCTCTCTTTGACTGAATCTGAGACCCACAGGATCACCTGTGTTTTCAGCCAGGACCAAACCCCAGCAAAATCTGCAGGGTCTGACCTGTGGGAGGTTCCTCCCTTCATGTGTGGGGCCTCCGTGTTTGTGGCACTCCAGGGCTCAACCCCAACAGGAGGGCTTGGATGGAAGAAGTGCCTCAGCTTTTAAAACCTCTGTCCCTTTATTCTGAACAAGTATTGATTCAGTTTTCTTCAAAAGAGTTTTTGTGGGAATCCAGAGCTTCCCTCTGGCTGCCCTGGCAGGTCTGGGACCCTGGCAGGGGGTCAGGAAGCCCCCTGGACAGAGCCCCGAGAGACACTGGCTGTGATCTCTGTCCATGGAAAAGAGTTTTCAATCTCACAGGATGAGTTACAAGCTCTGAGTGTTTGATATAAGTAATAATTAAGTGTGTCACGGGTGCAAAAGTAAAATTTTAGGTTTCTAGATTAGGGGTTCAAAGGGGACAAGATGGAGGAAATTGGGTGTGTCTTGTCCTTTTTCTCCTTCTTCATGCCCTCCATGTTTCACTGTGGTGTTGGCATTTTTCTGTTGGTTTAGGCTGGGGACACGCTGTCCAACGTAGGTGACAGATATTGGCACGTTATTGTAAATACAGCACAGGTAGTTTCTGGTATATAATGTTTGTAACATCCCACTGAGGGCAGAGCCCCACACGCTGCCCTGCAGGACAGAGAGAGATACCTCTATCTATACAGGCTGTTAGAGATAAACAGAATAAACAACCTTGAAACCAGCACAGACGAATTATGGCTTCTGCTTTGGCAGCGGGGCAGAAAGACAGAGACTTTCTACAATCTCGGAATCACCAATACCCACAGATTCCAACAAGTTTTGATCCTCAACCTGCTCAAGACACTTTATTTTCTCTGTGTGGACAACAAAGTGAATTTCTGTCTTCAGAAATGCCTTCTTAGCAGAGAAGGTGCAGTTTAAATTGTGTGATAAACCTGATCCATTTCCACATTTTAGTGTACTGAGCTTTGTATTCCATTGCCCCATGTAATCAAGAAGTATCCTCTGTACCTTGAATTAATTTATGTGAGTAGCTCTTTACTGAAGCACACAAGTGTCACTAATCAAATACATTGGGGTGAGTGATCTTGAAACCTATCTTTGAGGAATTCTATGACAGGGCTGGGAACTGGGAACTTGGTTTTGCCTGTCAGTGATCTTACATTTAAAAGTCTCTCACTGCATTTACTTGCTGAGTTACTACAGGGAAAAGATGCATTATTAATGTTTGGCTCTGCTTTTCACCTGAAAAAGATATTTTCCAAAAAGGAATGTAAAGAGAAGATCTCATAATTGTGTTTGTATTACTCAGATCTGTTGAGGAACATAGTTCTGCCATTACTTCAATGTTTGGCCCGGAAAGACTTTCACATGGCAAAAAATTCACTTTGCAGCTACGTTTTCTCAAAATCTAGCTGTCAAAAAGTCATCTCTGTGTCATTTCTGTGTTTGATGCTGGCTGTAAGCTGACAGTTGAAATAGATCTCGAGGAATTTCTGAGTAGAATGAAATAAACACATCCTTGGAAACAAAAAGGGCTTCCAAAAAGGTGCAGCTACAACTGGGAGCAGGTTTCAACTCATTCCTTTTTGGCTTCTGTTATTGTCTGTTGATTTTTTTCCCCTTTAATCTCCCAGGAGTTCTGCCACTGCTTTTGCCACACTTGCTACAAGAGCAAGTGTGGAGCATTTACCCAAAACAAACAGGCTCCAAAGCAAAAGCTGAGCTCAGGAAATCACACGGGCCTTTGCCCAGGTGCTCATTCCCATTTCAGAGAGCTCCTGACAAAAAGGGATGTATCTCTGTCATATTCAAACTCAGAAGTGAAGCAAACAAAGCCCTCATTTGGCTTGCTGCAACCACAGCTGTAACCTGACAAGAGATTATTTTTCTCCTTTATTTTTTCTTTTTCCTTTCTTTCTGCCCCTCTCCCCCCTCCCTCTTGCCTTCATTATTCTTTCCCTTCTCCCCTTTCTTCTTCCTCTTTTTTTTTTTAATTTTTAATTTTACCTTTTATTTGGCATTAGAAAGGTGCTGATGACATTATTCATCAAGACTACACTTCAGAGCAGTTCAAGAATCTTGTGGACTCAAGGTCAGTAAAACTGTAATTCAGACACTCTGCTCTTCTTCTTGCTCTGTTTGGTGCAAAATTAGGAAGAATTCTTGACAAGGGCTGCACACCCATAGCATTCCTTCTCAGCTGATGACAGGGAATGTGCTGTTTGGTGAAACACTTCATATCAGCTCTCACAGCATCCAACTGGCAAAGAAAGCAGGCCCTTGTTATGCAAAATCCTTGTTTGTAAACAGTGTTCTGCCTTTAAATTGATTTTAATGCTGTGCCTTGGAGAGCTCCTGCACTGATTTTCCCAACAGAACCCACCACAAGGGCCCTCTGCTGGCAGCAGCACATTGAATCTGCACAAAACCCAGTAGGGAATGACCCAGGGGTAAATTTCCAGCAGAATGCAAAGGGATCTAGCCCTGCACTTCTCTTAAGGAGATGTGCTGTAACACACTCTAGCTTGGAAAAATTCACACAGACTTGGAGGGCAAATATAACTTGTTCTGTGGCTGTCATCCCAAGATACATATCAGTACAGATATTGGGATGTAATAATTTTCTATTTAATATTAAAAATTAAAATTATTTCCCTTCCTGCCTGTTGGTGAGAGTCGCGGGAGACAAGCCTCATGCTGTCATGATCAACAAGTCTCAGTTTATTGGAGTAGATTACAGTTTCTTTATACAAGCACTAATTAGTTCATACATATTGCAAAAGCGAAGCTCAGGATTGGTTACCTTTCTATTAACACATATATCTCTTTGCGATAAGCCTTGCAGTTACTGCTTCTTTATACTTGATTATCTTTCTGCATACTAAGCAATTTTACATCTTGGTTGTTAACGAGACACCTGTATGCTCAAGGTTGTTAGGAGATATCTGTTTCTCAAGGTTGTTAGGAGACATCTGTTTCTCAAGGGCACAGTTTTCATGCTACAAGTCACGTATTCTCACACTCTCAACTTAACCCTTTCGTGTCCCTTGCTGCACAGCCATTCTTCAGCTAAACTCTCGACACTTCCCCTGTTTTCTCTATAAGCAAGCAAGGATGTGTTCCATTTTTGTTCTATAATTGACATTAAAGTCCTTTGCAAGCACTGAAATACACATGGCAATACAAGCATTAAAATTACTATAACTAACAATCCTATTATCATAAGCTGCAAAAGGTGTTTAAGCCACCCTGTAATTTTCCATGATTCAAATGATAATCCAAAAAATGTATCATCCCTCTGTAACACCTGAACATGTTGTTGCAAACGCTGAATTTTCTTATGAATAGATTCGGAACTATTTTTCAAATTCATACAGCACATTCCTTCGAAATCTTCACACCCATGCCCATGAGCCAATAATAAAAAGTCAATAGCTGCCCGATTTTGCAATGTTTCATGTCTTACGGTATCTATGTCTGTGGCATATTATAAATGTGGTAAGTCTACTTTTTCAGGCTTAGCTTCTCTTAATACTACCCATTGGAGCAGTTAGAAATCTCAACCTATATGGTGATGCACAGCTGCATGGCATTACACTAATCAAGCTGCAAATTAGCACAGACCAATTATTTAGTTCCTCATTCTTGACCTAGGGTCAAAACAATTAAAACCATCTAAGGAGATCTAGTAAATTTTTGCAAAATGAATGCCACAGAAAGGTACATCCCATGCTCTGTTATCTCTCTACTTCCTTTCCCTTTCCCTTTCCCTTTCCCTTTCCCTTTCCCTTTCCCTTTCCCTTTCCCTTTCCCTTTCCCTTTCCCTTTCCCTTTCCCTTTCCCTTTCCCTTTCCCTTTCCCTTTCCCTTTCCCTTTCCCTTTCCCTCCTTCTTTCCTTCCCCTTCCCCTTCATGCTTCTGTGATTAATCTGTCCTCCAGAAACGTTTTACACATTGGGAAACAAATTGTATAGTATTTTTAATTCTGAAAAAATTGCTTTTAGGAACATATCTACAAATAAGAATATATCAAAAAGAAATGTTGTATCACTACAATGATGTTTAGTATTCAAGATCATGCCTGAGTTCCCTGCTTTAGATTATAATATTAATAAAAGTCTCTGTGAAATGCTATTGCATTTTCCAGTTGCACCTCTGGTCTTTAAAAAACCCCAAAACTCCTCTTATTTTTCAGCAATCAGCTTCATTCTTTAGATTTACTATTATTCTTAGGTTTTTAATTTCTTTTAATAGTACCTGTTAGGTTGTCTTCTGGGGAAAAGTACACACCCAAAATATTTTGGTTTTAGTTTCTGTTTTGATTATTATTGGTATTTTGTTGGGTAGAAACCTTGATAGACTGTGTCATTAATTAATTAATTCACATTTTTTAGTTTTAAAGATGACAAATTGTTGGCTTAGAGAGGTAGAGTCAACCAATAGCTACTGAAACCAGATGTGCAGATCACGCGATTATAGCAAGAATGTTATAGGCAGTACAGAGACCATGGAACACTACATTAATCATTATCACACCTCTATCTACAGGTGGTCAAGGTTTCTATAAACTTTAAAGAGATTTCAAAGAAGAAGTGAAGAAAAAAGAAATGTTTTTCCACACATGATGGAAAATGTAATGGTGAAAAATTAAACAAGCATGCATTTAAGCAGGTCAACTGATGGAAGACTGTTGTGAATTAATGCAGTTGTTGCAAATGTGAAATAATCAGTAGAACTGGCACATTTTAACTTTTTTTTCTAATTCTTGCTTTTTTTCTTTTTTTTTCCTTGTGGAGTAAACTTTTTATAAGCCTTTTATTTTCTTGTCTTTAAATCAGCCCCTAGGCATTTGTGTTACTGATGGAGGCAAATTTCCAGATACCTAGGCTTCTGCTACAACTAGGTCTTTTACTTTGATCTTCAAATTGTTTTGTCTAAGCCAAACTAGAATCTAGAATCCTCTGGGCAAGAACTCTGTACAAAACACACCGTTGAGACTTAGGAAATACTAGCATCTTTTTGTAAAATAACTCTTATAGCCCAAATATATAAAATATGAACAGCTCAGATATAACATATGAGCTATTATCTCAATCAACATATTGAAAAAGTGGAATTTAGCAATGTAGGAAAAATCCTGGTAGAAATTTTTTTAATTAAAAAAAAAACCAAAGAAACAAACAAAAACCCCTCATAATTGAAATCATATTTTTGGGAAAAAGGTAAAAGGAATTGAGAGGTCATTAGTTTCCATCTTATTGTCTCCCTGTGCCAAGATTTTTACCTTCCCTGCCAAATATCTTGCAAATTCATTACTGATTATAACATTTGTGTTAAATTCCATATCTAACAATATTAATAACGAGTTGATGATTTTTGGCTCCTGACCCAGAATCTTTCATTCTTTCCTATTCCCTGTTCCAAAATCTCATTTGCTGTCCTGTTTCTCATTATTACAAGTCCTTTTCCTGCCTATGTGAAGAATTGGACAACTTATTTCCCATTTGAAATCTTGCAGACTTGGTTAGGGAAATTCAGTTATGCAGTGTGAATCCTGAGCCCACACACCTGCAGCTAAGATTTCATCTGCTGCGATTTGTCAGGTGAGATTTCAGGAGCCTAAACAGAGGCAGCTAATTCCATCAGACATCCAAGTATCTGAGACATCTGCACCAGACTGATATTATGATGTAAAATCTTGAGGGAAGTTTTTCTGTCCCAGACTAGCTGCTGGAAGTTGCAAAATTTCTTGGAGCTACTAAGGTGATACTGTACAACCTGCTCTACCTATGCATGCATGCTCACAAGGTGAGAACCAAACATGATTCTAATATTAAAGGCAAAAAGAGCCAAAGTTACATTAAAAAATGTGTTTCTGAATATCTTTTTTATAATTTGTAGGTAAGAAGAACAACTGTGTGAGATAGATTTGTCTACGCTAGTCTAAGTTAGAAATAAGCATCAGTACGTTATAATCTCTTAAAAGCAAAACTTCTTTTATTTGAATTTTTGAAAACTTAAATTAGTCAATCAACCTTTATCTAGCTAGGCAAGTTTTCATCAACTTAATTATTTTTCAAAAGTCTCCAGTATCATTTTAGCCAGGGGAGTGTTATTTTCTCACACCTTTTACTAAACTAAAGCCTAAAATATTTTACTCTAAACACAGGAGTCCAAATTAAGTTACTCATGTAAGTGCATAAAAACATGTAAAACTCTTTCTAGAATCAAAACACATCTTACAGGTCATGAACTGACAGAGAACTATGTAAAGGAAAAAATACTTCTGCAGAATAATGATTTGATGATTTATTTCTTTTTACACTAGATACTTAGGTGTGTCTAGGAAAATACAGATATGTTTTGCTGGTAAATAAACCTTTTCTGATCTTTAGCTACCAGCTTTTGTCTATTGTGGTCTGCAAATGGCTTAAATTTTGCTCAAAAGTAATAAATGTATATAAAGAAGAATTTAGTTAGAAATACAAAATAGTTTCAGCAATTTATAAGGAAGAATGAAATATATTATATCAACTTACATTGTTTACAATATTATAAGAAGAAAACTCCAGTGGAATTTCAGTCTTGTTTTGGCAAAAGATTAATTAATCAGCCTTAACTTTAAGAGTCCTTTAGCAGCCTTGGCACCCAGCCTTGATGTATTTCAGTTACTGCTTGGACACCCCAAACCCAATTGTTTTAAATATGAGTTAAAGACACAAACACTATTTCATCAACATGTTTGCTCCACAATGGTAGCAGCATGGCCAAGCGAAAACAGAAATTTAGCTGTGCAAATTGGAGTGACCAACATGACAATACTTCTGGCAAAAACAAAAGTCAAAGTTAGCAGTACAGAGTCTCCTCCAGGAAGACCATTTTTCTACACGCAAATCAATTTAGACTTCAATCTGCTTCTGTACCATGGTGAATTGACAGTAATTATTCTGAAGTCAGATGTAAAAATAATATGTAAAAGAGATCATGACTCAAAGTACATGATACATTTAAATCTCTTTACTTAATTATCTTGAGGTCAGATTATGCTTAATTTTCTAGGGTGAGCAGTAATAGAAGGGCAAGAGGTAAGTCTACTTTTTCAGGCTTAGCTTCTCTTAATACTACCCATTGGAGCAGTTAGAAATCTCAACCTATATGGTGATGCACAGCTGCATGGCATTACACTAATCAAGCTGCAAATTAGCACAGACCAATTATTTAGTTCCTCATTCTTGACCTAGGGTCAAAACAATTAAAACCATCTAAGGAGATCTAGTAAATTTTTGCAAAATGAATGCCACAGAAAGGCGCATCCCATGCTCTGTTATCTCTCTACTTGCTGCTGTGATCATGCCCTACGTGCATAGAAATTGATTTCTCAAGTACAAATTAAGCTTATTTGTTCTGGATATTTTTTGTTTAGTTGGTTGGTTTGGCTTTGGAGATTTTTGGGATTGTGCTGGGTCTGGTTTTTTTTTTTGGTTGGTTGCTTGTTTGGGGTTTTTTTTCATGATGAGGGTTTAATTAAATAAGTCTTTTATCTCTAACCTATATGCATTTTCCATGGGTTTCTCTCACTTGAACTATACATCTGACTTGTATAATAAACTTCGTAATACTAAATTGCTGAAAGCATTTTGTATCACCTGCAAATTAGATGTGTTTTAAATCTCAGCAATTGCTGTGCATTAGCAATGATTTCAAGTTTTAGTAAAAGTCAGCAAAAATATCTGCTGTCTTGTTCTGTTCCTGTGGTAACAAATACTTAGTACTATAATCAAACCAGTGAAATAAAGAATTTTCAAGGAGGAAAAACAGCTTTTACTCCAGAAACATCAAGTTTCAAAGTGGCAAAGCCTTTATTGGCAATTTCTTTTTTTTTTTTCTTAATGTATATAATCTGGCAATTTTTAGTACTGTAAACTCAACAAAGATTTTCTATTTGACAAATGTATAGAAACTGCTTCCTTCTTTTATGACTGACTAATAACTCCCCAAGATTGCATGAAGGGTCAATAGAGATAGGCAAATATGAGTGTTGTGGTTTAGGGATGGTCATACCTAAGTAATGGAATCACATAATTCACTAGTTTGGGAAAAAAGCTTTGAAACCATTGAGTCCAACCTAACACCACTTTATCAACTAAACCATGACACTGAGAGCCATGTCCAGTCTTTTTTTAAACACATCTAGGACAATGACTCCACAACCTACCTGGCCAGCACATTCCAATGGCCAGTCACTATTTCCGCGAAGAATTTTTTCCCCAATGCTTAGCCTAAACTACTTCTGGCATAGGTTAAGACTGTGTCCTCTTGTCCTGTCACTGGTTGCCTGGGAAGTCCATGGGCCCTCCGTGGGATACTCCCATGAGTGCTGAAAGAGCTGACAGATGTCATTGCCAAGTCATTTTTGGTAATGTTTGATCAATCCTGGCAACAGGAAGAAGTGTTCAAAGACTGGAGAAAAGCAACTCACATTTTAAAGGAGGGCAAAAATAAGGCCCCAGGGAATCATCTGTCAATCAGTCTCACCTGGTGATGGAGAGAGTTGTGACTGCTTAGTCTAGAGAAGAAAAGGCTCCAAGGGGACTTAATTAATGTACATAAATTACTGAAAGGAAGTTGCGGAAAGGTCAGAGCAAATTCTTTTCACTGATGTCCAGTAAGAGGACAAGCGACAATGGGCACAAACTGAAACACAGGAGATTTGTCCTGAACATTGGGAAACACTTTTTGACTAAGCACTGGAATGGAACAGATTGCCTAGAGAACTTATGATTTCTCCATCCTTAGAGATATTCAAAAGCTACCTGGGCATGGTTCTGGATACCTGCCTTTAGGTGTCTGTGCTCAGTTAGGGGCTCAGACCAGATGACCGCCAGAGAACCCTTCCAATTTCAAACATTCTGTGAATCACATTGGTGTTGAGATTGAATTGTGTATTGTAATTCATGTACTTTATAAAGTGCATCTTAAATTCATATTGTATTTTTTGCATATTTGGTATCAATAACTGCTAAATCAAATATCTCATTTAATACAAAATATCTTAAGTGCATTTCATATTAAATTTTATACCCTTCCTGTATGGAATATCTAAAATATCCTTATTGAAGAATATTAGAATCTGATATCTTGTCATAAAAATCACTTTTTACTAGCAGAGATCATTATTTTTACTGTAAATATGAGGTACACAAAAAGTCAATTCCATATAAAAGAATTAAATATTCATGTATTGTGAAACAAAAAATTTGTTGATGGATTTTATCATCCTATGCTATCAGACCTATGGGTCTGATAGGTACTTTAATCATCAAGATTATATTTACTCTATTGTACTTCGGTACTAAGAGAGGGTCTTGGAAGAAGGAACTCTAGAATTTTTGCTCTTTTGATCACATTTAATCTTTTAAATGACAGACAGCTTGATTGGTCTATGTTTTTATTTCCTATCTAAACTCTCAAAAATACTGAAATAACTGTAGACTTATAATAACTAATTTCAACTTCTGAATGGGTAATAATTTCAGAAATCAATTCCCTTTTATCTCCTATTTTATGTCTTTGCTAGAAGCCTAGTGTCACCCACAATTCTTGCTGGGATGGATTTAACTGTGGGGAAAACTGATGGTGGTATGACCCTTTTTTTTTTTTTTTTAATTTACCTCAAATTTTCCAACATTAGCTTTAAAATACATGTGGCATATATATTTTAAAGAGAAATTGAACTTATGTCAAAATCTATCCTACTGTTTAGCTTCCAGCAACCACGGGGAGGATCATCCATTAGGAGTAAGATAGGCTCCTTGGATGTCCAACTCATAAAAGATTTTAGTTTTTCCTTTTATTTGATGCAGCATATTACCTCTTTTTTTCTTCTTTTTTTCTTTTTTTTTCCAGAGCAATAACAGCACATTTTTCATTTATTTTTTCCATGCAATGATATGGCATTTAATATATCCAGTTAATTTGTATTGATGAATACCTAGTTAAGGTAAATCTATTTTTCAAAGGAATGTATGGGCATAAACATTGAAATGGCCCACACTGGAGCAGGGTCAGGACTCCTCTCCCTGAGCAATGGCAGAATCATGTAATGAACTGACCATAACCCCTATTCTCCATCTCTCTGCACCACTGAGTGCCAGGAGGTAGAGCTAGGAAGGAGAGAAGGGTGGGGGTAAGGTGTTTTTGAAGACTTAATTTACTTATTACTATCCTGCTATTATTTTTTTAGTAATAAATTAAATTAATATCTGTAATTTGAGTCTGTTTTGCCTGTGGCGATATTTGGTGTATGATCTCTCTCTGTCCTTACTTCAACTCACAAATCCTTCATAATATATTCTCTTCTCTGTCCAGCTGTGGAGTAGAATGATAGAGAGGTTTTGCTGGGTGTCTGGCATCTGGCCACAGTCAATCCTGTAGTTCTCAAAATCATATTACTGATTTCTTAGGCATTCAATGACCTATGCTGTGATGCCTAATGCAATCTGTCTTCTCCTTCCTTTTTTTATAAACAGTGTTTATTGGTATTCATTGGAGCCCAAACCTGACTCCCAGTGTATATTTTTTCCTTGTTACAAATCAGTGTCTTCCTGAAACAGATTATAAATAAAGCATTACGGAAAAGGCAGAGACTGAGAAAGGGATTTTAGGAGTAGGAATAGAACAAAATTAAATTAAATGACAAGCTATCTCAATATAAGATTTGTTTGGGAATTTTTAGGAAAAAAAATTGTATAGATTTAGAGGACAGAATTAATCCTGCTGTCTTTCCCTGGTAAGAAAGTATCCTGCAAATGTTAGTTGTGATTCTTGTTTCCCAATGCTTCAAATAATTCAAAATTGTCCAATGTTCTCAAGGGGAGTTTTCCACCAATAAATGATTTTTCCTATGCCAGCACTGTCTGCTATTTAGCACAGTAATTTTCCTTCCTGCTTCTTTATGTAGAGGATGTAGAGAGTAGCTGTATTCTGTCGCAGGCTCCACTTGGCTTTTCTAGCAAATCCACCCTCTCTCATTACTCACTTATTCTGTGTGTTGCTGTATGCATCAGAGAACAAAGATTTGCATCAAAAGGCATACTTTGGAATATGGAGTACTATGACTTTTTGTGCTATGCCAGATTAGGAAGCAGGATTGATCAACTCTGGCAGTCTGCCAAGCTCCCAGGATACCTTGATTATCCATGAAGTTCTGTGATGCTCGTCTGGGTCACAAAACACTAGAACTTAATTTCTCTTCTACCTTGCATAATATTATACTTTAACTTAAGGCTTTTCTATTCTTATTTTTTATAGTTCCCCTATTACGGGAAGTACTTTATATGAAGACTTTGAATCGACCCACCTGGTTCATAACTCTTCAGCAATTAACAGTCAATGCTGATTTTTTTTTCTTAGCTGACCAGCCTACATTCTTAGAATATGCTGAGGCAGCAGGGACCTGCCAGGATCCTGGCCCTGCACAGGACACCACAAGAATCACACCAGGTGCCCAAGAGTGCTGTCCAAACACTTCCTGAAGCCTTGCTGCAGTGACCACTGGCCTGGGGAGCCTGTTGCAGTGCTCAAGCACCCTCTGGGGCACGAATGTTTTCCTGATATCCTGCCTAAAGCTCCCTCAACTCAGCTTCATGCTGTTTCCTTGAGTCCTGGCACTGATGGTCTGCAAGGAAAGGACTATGACAGTTGATATTTAGGCCTTGTAACTTGAAATATTGGACCATCCTTACAGAAAAGCAGCTCCATCTCAGAACCCCACCAGCAGCAGCCAAGCAACATCTCCAGGGCCTTCTGAGAGAGATGCTCGAGCAAGACCTGATCAGGTATTTTGTGCATTTTTAACATTCTGTACTCTGTATTAAGTTTCAGCAGACTTGCTGGTGGTATAAAAGGTGTGATGTGAATGTGCAGGACCAGGCCTAAGCATGGTTTGCCTCAGACATTGCAAGTGCTGTGACAGGAAGGCTGTGACGAGAAGAGAGGATCCTGCTGGGGTGGAGCAGCATTGTCCTGAGCCAAATTTCTGCTCTGCCTGAAGACTTGAGCTCAGTCCCCACCCTCAACTCATTCCCTGGAGGAGGCCTCAAAGGGCTGGCTCTGCAGGGAAAATCTCCTGTACATAAGAGGCTGCAGCAGGGTGGGGCACATGGGGCCCTCTCGCTCTCTTGTCCCTCTGTCTCTCTGTCACTCTCATTGCTGACTCCAGCTCTGCACTATCCACGTGGCTGCACTGACACAGGAGCTACAGAATGGTGATATTTCCTCAGTCCCTGCTCTGCCTCTGTTTCTCCCCTCCCTCACTCTGCCTGGGCACACACGGCTGTCCTGTTCTACTCCATCCTCAGTTTGGAAGTTGCTGTGGCTGTGGGGAGCTTGTGGCTCTGTGTTGTGGCTTGTGAGTCAGCAGCTGTGAGAAGGTCCTTGGGAGGAGCTGAGAGATGATTGAAGGGCACTGAGCAATAGTGAGGGCTGGTTGGTAACCACTTGTGACACTCTCTTGTACAAATTCAAGGGCTTGTTAGCCAGCAGCTTTTGAGTCTGCACAGCAGGTAGCCTGCTGGATTTAAGACAGCTGCTCCTAAAAGCACAAGAGTTTCTCGACATGTGGCTGCTGTCTTTGTTCATCCTGATGAGAATTCACAACCAACCATCACACCCTGTACTCCTGGATTCTAAGAGTGAAGCACTAATCTCATTTTTAATACATAAAACTCTAAAACAGCCAAGTGCCTTTTCAGTAAATCATGTGGATGTTTGACAGCAAAAGCTGAGTCTTTTCCTGGTGTGTGCAAGCAGAAATTGAGACCCAGATAAAACTTACTGGACCTCCCCTTTGGGGAGGCTTTGCTGGAGCTGCTGAAGGGAGTGTCTACTTCCCAAAGTCTTTTAGCAGTAGACTTGGAGAAGGACTGGCTAAGTCCTAAGATGAGAAACTAGGAATGCAAGAGAGCAGATATTTACCTGGAGGTCCTCGGTGTTCGACAGCTATTTTTATTTAAAGAACATGTGTTTTCAACCTTTGTCAGTTCACAAATCCTACTTTTTTAGAATGGGAGCAAAACCTGATCTGGGTCAGAGATTAATGAATTGTTTTGTTATTGTTGTAGAAACAGCCTTGTGCTTCAGGCTTGACCAGTCCTGCGATGAGCAAGAAGCGGAGGATTGAACACTAGCTCAGTTACCTCCAGCCAGCACCTCGTGGCCACTCTTCTTCCTGGGTTCTGGCTGGTGCCTGGCATCTCTTGGTGCACCCTAAGAATTTCTTGGAGGTATTCCTGAGGGTGCTGTTCTACTGTAAAGCCAACCTTGAGCCTCCCATTCGCTACTGAAGAGCAGCTCAAACAGGACATAGCCCTTCTTGCTGAGATGCACCCAGAATGGTGGGCTCAGTGTTGTTAGAGAAGGTTAGAGTTGTTAGTGAAGCTGTGTTTTCCAGGGTGGTAGCTGCTTGCTTGAACACTGGTAGTTACCAGTTTCTTGCTTGTGCATGAAATCAATGCATCTATTTACTTCATGACTCCCTAAGTTTATTTTGCTTTTTTTTTTTTAACCAAAAGACAGTGAAAATCAATTCAAAATTGTTCTGCAGCTGCTGAATTATTCTCTACATCATGTCTTTACCAATGCTGAGGGGTACCATCATGCTGCTGCTTATAGTAACTGGACTTCACCTCTCTGACAGGACAGTGACGGATGCTGTATCAGTCCCTGGATATTAATACTGCGGGAAAAGGAAAGATCTTTCAATTCCAGTCTTTCTTAAAGAGATGTAGTATATAAAATGTTCCAGCTATATAAAGGGAGGGCAACAGAAAGCAGCAGAAGTGGAGCAGGGCGCTGTGTGAATCAGAAAGGGAAAAGAAAGACATACTGTGATGGTTCAGGATCGACCCCTAGCCCCTCTCACAGGTCTAGTCCCTCTTGGAGCCTCCCGGTGCCTCTGCCTCATCTGAGATGCCACCTCAGCAGCCCAGCCCCGGCCAGCTCCAGCACCTGCCAGCGGCACGTCCGGCTCCGGTTGCCCTTAGACGAAAGGGGCTGCAGAGCTGCGGACCCGCTCTGGGCCAAGTTCCCGCTCCCCAGCTGCAGCTGGGCTCAGCTGGGCTCGGCGGGATTAGGCTAAACTCGGCTGAACTCGGCTGGGCTGGTCGTCTCCATTCGGCTCTGTTCGGTTGTGCTCCGCTAGATTCGGCTAGGCTCTCATAGGTTCGGCTCCATTCGGCTCGGTTCGGCTGCGCTCGGCACCGCTCAGTCCGCAGCCCCGGCCCGGCCCCGCCGGAGGTGAGGGCTTGGTCGGCACAGTGGGACCAGTGGCCGGTAGGCGCCGGAGCTCTCCGGAGGCCTTTCAGGCCGCCCCCGACTCTGGAAAGGCTGCGCCATCTCGCGTCTGGCAGGCCAGACGCCGGGCCAGCGTCCGCAGCGGGGCCCGGCCTTGCCCCGGCGGGCCCGGCCTCTCCGCCCCACCCCGGGGACAGCTGGGCATTGCTCGCTGCTCGCGGCTGCGCCGACGGCCGCGGGGCACCGGGGACGTGCGGTGAGAGTGCGGAGCAGTGAGCTGCTGCGGGCCGGACTCTCGGGGCTTGCTGGGATCCTCGGCAGCCCGGGCTTCCTTCGCATCCGGTGCCGGTCGCGGGCCCCACAGGGCTCTGCGGAAGAGTCTGGTGGGGCGGGGAGGGGAGGAGGTCTGACATCCCCATGGCACGAGGCCCGTAAAGCTCCGGGGACCTCGGCAGGGACAGTTGCAGGGCAGCTGAAGACGAGGTGGGCTGCTCTAGGTCTGTCCTCGGATCCTGCTCAAAGACACGTCGTTATTAAAACGGAACACTCAGATCAGCCGTTTGCTGACTGGTAGGATAATTCCCTTTGCAAATGTCCCCTGGAAGAAAAACTGCATATAATCTTTTCATACTACAGAAAGAGATGTGGTGAGAGGTTTTAGGAATTAACCTTTGACTCTCCTGCTTTCCTAGTCTGGCGTTTCCTAGTCTGGGAGAGAGATGTCATTGAAACCATTCACCTTTCCATTGCCCGAAACAAGATTTCTTCATGCTGGCAGGCATGTGTACAAATTTAAAATCCGGTATGGCAACTTCAACAGGTATGTGTGTTAAAGCCAAGAAGTCAGCCTGCTGGTTGTTGACTGCATGTGGCAGTGAGTTAATACAAGACCTTAAAACACAAAACACAAGTGGATAGAAAGTTCACACGGAACAATCCTTGTGAATAAGGGATGCTTTTTAAGAGTAATAGATTAGGAATCAATCTGCTCGCTGAGTATTTTTTCCTGTTCAGTGGGAATTATGTTTTGTTACAGTTTAAACTCTTACTTGAAATGTAGCTTCACTGTGTTTTCGCTGGGATGGTTCCAACTGTCTCTTTGTTTCACAGCTCTCCCATACTCAGCCTCACTGAAAGTGCTGCCAAGGAGTTGGAGGTAGGAGCTGAGGCAGGTCCATAGGACCTCAGATGGGTGTTAGGCTGAACAAATCATAAGCTTGTTATGGGACTGAGAACATTTTGTCAAATGCAGCATTTCAAGTGTGAGTAATGGGGAACTTCCTTAGAGAGTCCGAGCATTGAAAAAAATAATAAAAAAAAAAGACACAAATTAAAAATGTTCCTCAGCAGGCAAAATTTAGTGTAGAAGAGTAATGCTTTTGTTTTAAATATTCCAAAGAAGCTACTGACTGTTAAAATTGGACAAAAGGAAACTCCTGTTTGTTGAGCTGGTTGCACCCAATTCCTGTCTGATTCCTCTTCAGTCATTCTTGCAGGAGCTCTTCCCCAGGATTTCAGTCTCAACCTCGAAACTGACCACCACTTTCAAATTGTCAGGCTTGATTTAGCTGTTAATCCCTCTTGGTTTTTCAGGAGCTGTGGCAGTACTGGTGAGCTGCCTTGATGGAGGTTAATCTAATGCTAAATGATGATGATCACAATGGATGAGTTGTATTGTTGTCATCTTTTTCCTGAAACAAAAGAAGGACCCTGCCATTACTAAGAAATTGAAACAAATATACTGCCTGCTTAATAATGCTCCTTCCTATTACTTAATTTCTAAAAAACTTCAAAGTAATAGCATTGAAAACCTTACTGAAGAAAATGTGCTGATTTTAATTGATATGAAGAATTATGATTTTTTTTTCCCTTTTGAAAATGTTGAAAGGTATTACTGGAAAAAGTTTTGTTTGTAGAGGAGAAGTTTGTTGGGGCTTAACTGCAGTTGCCTTGTAACTAATTTGGGTCAATATTCAGAGAAAGAGGAGTAAATAAATTTTGCTGGAAAAATAAAATGACACTCATTAAATTTAAAACTTCTTAAATTTAAAAGCACACCCCCATTTTCCATAGTAATTCTTCTATGTTAATTCAAGATTAAGGTACTCACTCGCCTAAATTTCTATGAGTCTATCAGTGCAATGCACACTAAAATGGCGGGAGGGAGTGGGGAGAAAAAGGGGAGGAGGAAAAGCAGAATATTTAGAACCTGGTCTTCCATGATTCATGCAAACTGTAAAGTAATGTTAATTTTTCCCCAAGCCTTGAAAGTGTACTTGACAGTGGAGTTGTGGCTATGTTTTTAATATTTTTCCTTTGTTTATTTTTGGTCTCTCCAGGAAGTGATTCGAGTAATCCTTGGAAATCTTGATGATTTGCATCCATTTTCTACACACCATTTCACCATCTTTCCATGTATCCTTTCTTTCCTACTCACAAAAGAAAAGATTCAATGACTTTTTCTGTTGGGCATTGCATAAGTCAACATTTATGTGTAGGAGTGTGCAGATCTTCAGCTGGACTAGTAGTACTTCAGTCTTTGCAGTTTGACATTGGCTGAAGGTATTGTGAATACCTTATGTGTTGCCGTCACCAGGAACTGCTGTGATGAGAGTGTTTTGCAATGTTTTCGTCCTAAAGGCCCTGTGTTCCAAATTAGGTTTAGTCAGAGCAAATAAAGGTGTATATAAAGTGCCAGGAAGCCCACCTCATGCGCTTGGAAGCACAGCCAGTGCATTGTTCCCAAAGGTTTGTAGAACGTAAAACACTCCTTACAGGACCAGCAATGCTGGCTCATGGGCAGGGAAACTCACAGTACTGTACTTGTTAGGTCCCTTAAGGTTAAACCACCGTGAGCCTTTGGGGATGGAGAGTGGGAGCAAGTGTGAATCTGTGCTCATGTCTCCACAGACAAGGCTGAGAGAAGCAAAAAGAACCTCACAGAGTGAACTTTACAAGAAGCAGTAGTTTAGCTAACATAATTGGAAGTCCAGACAGGCTTTTGAACACACAAAGCCTGCAGGATTGTCATCCAGTTATCCTGGTCCGCTCTTCAGTCTTTGAAGCCTAGAAGCAATTTTGAATTGTGAATGTCATCGGCACAGTATTCACCTTACTGCGCTCATGCTTCTCACTCCTGTGGCACCAGTCAGCAGATCTTTTCTGTCTTCCCTAAAGTTTTCAAAGAGTCACTGAGCTGCTGTCAGTCTGGCCTGCTGTCCACAGACAGTGCTGTAAAAGCTGTGTGCAATTGCACAGCATAGTCATATAGAAGCACAGGTTTTGAGGAGTGTAGTTTCCCGGGATTTCACTTTTGACAGAGAAGTGCTCAAGCATTTGAGATTGAATTATTCTACCTAGCAGTTGTACTACAGGCTCCTCCTCCTTATAGGTGTTTTGTCATCAGAATGCTTAAGTGGCCTTCATTTTTTTCTTCTGCCCTGTGCAACTGGACAGAATTTAGTTGTGTCTGCTACATACTCGGCAGATTTTTAATTTAAAGTGGCAATAACTTGATAAAAGAGATGGTGACTGTTAACGTTTCTGTTGTAGTTACTGTTCTGTAATAGGTTGAGAAGTTACTCTCCTAAGGCTTTTGTTGAAAAGAAAAGTAATTCTGTTAAATGTTAGCGCTTTCCAGTCCTAAGGGTTCTGTCAGTTTTTGGATCAGATCTGGCATAATCTCCTGTGATTCTGAGTGCCCAGGAGTAATGAATACCTTTGACGCATTCCCCTCCGGTCTTAGAAGACAGCATTATGCCTCCTAATAGCAGGCAGGAATGAGGCCGTCCTCTTCCTCTGTCCAAAGCAGGTACATACAACAGCAACTTACTTGTGTTAGAGTCAAGAAGATAAGGTAGCCAAGAGCATCATTATACAGGAGACGCCCAGTCCAACCAACATTATTAGTTTGCTCTGAAGCTCAACCAGTTCTGTCTGTGTGTTGAAGAGTGTTTGGTCTACGAACTTGTATTTCTAGAACTACAAAGTCCATCCACATGCTTAGCCAGCGCTGGGCCTGGAAGAAAACTGTAAGTTCAGAGGCCTGGCCTGCGGAGTTGTCTTACAGTTGGCTGCTCTCTGTAGAGTGACAGAGTATCTTTGCTAATCACCAGCTATGAGTTCTTCAAGCCAAAAATCAGGAAATTTCAGTCCTTAAAAGAACTGGTTGTATCAATGTTTCATCATCTTCTGTCCCCGAGATGTTAGTTTCTGCTAGCAAATGAGGACTAACAGAATTCATTTCACCTGTTTCTCCCTGAGATCAGAGGTATGTAAGGGGACTTATGTCCAGCACCATTTGACTTTCCAAGCAGATGCTCCTGGATGTCAGAACTGGACTCACATGAAGGAATGGCTGTAACTGTGGTGGTTGTCATGTCAATTATCTTTTTTTTTCCCATTTTGAACTGTGAAGTAAATTTAATGATGCTGCTTCTATGAATCCAAATCCTTTTTAATTTTTAAATAAAATTTTAAAATAATTCCTTTTTAATTAGGAAGACTGCTTAAGAGTTTTTTTTTATTATAGGTTTGGAAGATCCTGGCATGTTTTTTTGCAGGAAGGTGTCAGTACTGAAGGCAAGCACATTTAAGGGAACAGAACACTATTAATGCAGGTGATTGATGGGGCAGTGTGGAAAAGTAAGCCTGGATAAGTGTTTCCTGTAGTGTGTTACTGGTGCAGTTTCACAAGTTCATAATAACAAGTTGTATTTGCTCCCTTGTGCACATGTGCAGTGTGCTGTGACTTTTGAAGCTTTAGAAGACATTGTCAGGACTCATGCTCCTTTGAAATGTTAGTGTTGTGTTTTTAAGTCTTATCATACTTCTCAGATTTGAGTAAATGGGAGCGAGTATCAAAGATGAAATTCAAACATGAGAATGTCCATCTCATGCCTTATCCCTACATTTGTACATTGTATCTGGAATTGAACTCATTTCAGCGAAGCATATCTTGTGGTAAGTCACTGTGATTATATTTGGGTAATTTCTGTAAACCTCTATGATCTATGGTCTTGCTTTTCTCTTTTCCTTTGCCTACTGCATCTGAATCGGAGAGACCAAAACTGCATGTGTAATGCCTGTACCATGAGTCTGAAATAGTGCTCATTGTCTCATATTGCTTTTCTAAAATTCTCTGAATTCCCCTTTGTCTTTCCAACTGCCAGCAACTCTTTAGCTGGTATTTTTATGAAGCTATGCCCAGTGGCTCCCAACCTTCATTTTTTAATGTCAGTCAGTGGGCTGGAGCCAGCACATATATGTATATGGGACACATGTTTTTCTTCTTTGTGCATGACTACATTTGTTGACATATAACATCACATTCTTTGTTGCTGTTTCCCTAAAGAAATAATGGATTTTTGTTAAAAAATAATGATAGTAGCCATGGTAATAATGTCATTTAGATAAATAGCAAGCATTTTCACCTCAACAGTGTCTTGTTTTCCAGGTTTTCTATGAATTCTCTGAACAACCTCAAGCCACAGTTAAGGCCTGTGTGGGACTCTACATTTAAATGCCCTTGTAGTGAAAAATGAGTATTCATACTGTTTCCTGTTGTGATTATCAGGCTCTGGAAAAACTTACAGTTTTTCTTTAATGACAGCACATAATGGGATCTTTATAAGATGGCCAACTAGTAATTTCTTAGTCTCACCTATTTGCATGTCCTATCAAACGTCCCATGTTTGGATGTAACCATGGAGAGTTCACTCACTTCCCTGCATACCTGCTACAGTATTTAATTGCCTTAATCCAGATAGTTGTACAGCATTGCTATTCTAAAATTAGGAACAGTGTAAGGCACTGTTGCTTTCAGACTTGATATCTCAAATTTCTCTTGGTAGGAATTTTTCTTCAGGGAAATATGTGTGAATTCCATACATCCTACAGCTGGCCAATATTCTCTAGAGGCTGTGTTCCAGATCTCCTTGCGTCTTCCATTGGGTACCCAAAGCACAGCGAGATGCTAACTGTTCTTCAGGCCCTTTTCTTCTGAAGATACCTTTGATTTCTCTAAGACAAGCAATTGTCCCATCCCATTGATATCTGGTGTTCATAGCTAGGAATTCTGGTTCAGAAAGAGCTGTATTTGCACATTTTCTATTTCAGTGTATCTGCAGGTCCAGACTGTTTCCCAGTAGTTTATCTTGCTCCTGGAAGAGAAATTGCAGTGCAAAAATGTACTTTTCAGTTGGTTAAAGAAAGTCCAGTCTAAATATTCACTAAGTTTTATATCTCTGTTGCAGGTAAAGAAGTAAACAAGGGTAGTGATGAGCTTGTAAGTTGTGCATTTGGTTTCATTCTGTTGTTTAATTTATGTTCTAAGTATTCTTGAGAAGCAGAATATATGCCTTTAGGCAATTCTAGAGTTCTCCTACCACTAGGAGTTAGTCAGGCAGTGTAAAGTGTCACCGAATTCTCACCTAGAACCATCCAAAAGGAGAGATGTTCTTCTGGCAGTTCTGCTGGGCTTGGAAAGCAGTCCTGTATCAGGACCTAAGAGCCTGCTGCCTTCAGTTCTATGGATTTTCTGCAAGCCTGACTGAGTGAGCTGTCCAGTGTTTTCATCACTGGAAGAATCTGTGAGGTTGATCTTGTTGAGTAATGAAGTAGTTTGTTAGGTACTGTGTTATAAACAGCAAAATTACGCTTATTTGAGAAGTTTTTGTGTAATGAGAGCTCAAGGTAGGTTAATTTTCAATACAGGTAAGTGTCTAAAGTGAATTAATGAAGAATAATTCAAATCCAAATTCCCTCAAGGAAGTGTCCAAATTCCTGTAAGGAATTTTTTCTATCTCTGCATTCCTGCTATTTACATTCCTTGGCAGTCCTCTGAAAGTGGAAGAAATAGGATGTCCTAGAAAGAAATACTTTGTTTAAAACTGTTGCGCATAATTCTCTTGGCTGAGCTCCCAGTGTTTGTTTTAGTCCTGAATGATTTTTTTGTTTTTAGAGTATAAGCAGGAACAATTTTTGCAAAATATGAACATACATTAACTATGAATTTTGTTCTAAAATAGAAAAGTCAAAATCTATTGTTACTAATACCAAATTTGAAATGCTTTGAAGGTCAGGAGAAGAAATGAAATATCAGAAACTACTGCAATGAAAGAAGCAGTGAAGAGGAGAAGAGTGGAAGTCAGAGATGATACCTCATGCCCAGAGTCATGTATCGACAGGTCAGTTGACTCCAAAAGAGTCTCTCAGGACACATACTAATATTTTCAATTTCTCTTGCTTAATTTCTTCATGCTTAATTTCTGTGCAATCCTTTGGCCCATTTTCCTTCTTCCTTTTTTTTTCCATGGCTACAGAATCTAAGCATCATTGCTCATATTGGGAAAAAAAGTCCTGTACTTTTCAAATTCCCATACCATTGACCAGACCTCTGCCTGTTTAACTCCTCTGTATTACATCACCTTTTGAGTCACAGTGAGGTGACAGCTCAGCTGCCAGACAGAACAGTGCATTTGTTTGCACACCTGAGTCTAGAACAGCAAGGGGAGAACTGGAACCAGTTTTCCACTTACCTCCCAGCCTGCTCTGTTGAGCCATCTGATAAATGCTGCCCTCTTGGCTTGAGGCTGATGGCAAAAGGCCTTGGAACTCACTCTTTTCTAAGTGCTTTAAAGTCTCATGAAATTGCACGTGTTGTGTGTATACATGAGTATTCTCACACAACTTCACCATATGTTTCTTTGGTAGTTAAACTTCTTATGGTGATTCCCAAGTAGATATTTATATCTGGATTTTACAGAATGGTTGAGGTTGGACAGGTCCTTTGATATCGTCAAGTTCAGACCCCTCCTGCTCAAGCAGGATCACCCAAAGCAAGTTCCCTCACGGCTTCAATAGACTTTGAGGGTGGAACCACAACAACTGTGGAGAGCCACTTGCAGTGTATGACCACAGTTCTAGTCAAAAGGTTTTTCTTGTGTTCAGATTTAATTTCATGTATTGCAGTCTGTGCCCTTTGCCTCTTGTTCTGCCAGAAGACAAGAGGGTTGAGGAGAGCCTGGCTCCCTGTTCTTCATTTCCTCCCATCAGATGTACATTGGTAAGATTCCATCCAAGCCTTCTCCAGACTAAACAGCCTCATCTCTCAAAGTTTGTCCACTTGAAAAAAATTCCCCAATCCCATTGTCATGTTTGTGTGTAGCCCTTTGCTGTGACTACCAGTGAGTCCCAGTCATGTACTGGGGTTTCCAGTCCAGAATGGGGCAGAGAGGCCTCAGCAGCCTTGAGCAGAGGGGAGGGATCACTGCTTGAGGGCAGTGGTTTGGCAGAGCTCTGCTTAATTCAGCTCAGGGTGAATCACTCAGCTCAGCTGAATCACCCTTCTGCATGAGGGTACAGGGCTGGCTCTTGACTAACCTTGTGCTTAGTTCTTGACTACCTCTCAGATACCCAGTGTTACTTACAGGCTGGCAGGCTTCTTTCTTCTTAGAGTGTATTTTTTTAAAAGAAGAAAATCTACACCTGTGCTGAATCCTCACAAGTCTGTAGCAAACAGACCTGGATCCATTAGTGGTCAGAAGTGTTTATGCGTACCTTTCCCCTCCTATGTACAGACTATATCCAATCATCTACCTTGGTGCCTTATATCCTACCCAATTCCCAAATGTGTTTAATGTAGACATATTAACAAAGTCTGAAGCCAGTTCTTTTCCTGCTCATGCAAATATAGTCCTTCAATCCTACCTCTGTTCCCCTGGCCTGTTTCTACTGTTGGATATGAGGGAGGAATGAGCCCAGGATTCAGAATGCTTTTTTATTTCTTTTTGCCAAAGACACAGGTTGTAGATTAATAAAATAGAAGGTCCAAAAGGGCTATTTCATGATCCATTCTGGCAGTTCTCTTTAGGTCCTGTATCTTGCCACAGCAGTTATGATTAGAACAATCTGTAATTCTTAAGTGTATGCTTGAATTCAAAATCAAAGTGGCAAGCACTAACTTCAAGCCTTCTGTCATTTTTTTCCAGTTACGCTGTTAGACTGAAGAGCTCATTCAGGCTGAGCATCTTCCCTGCCCCAGGAAGGAGTGTGTCTGCTGTAATGAGACCAGCTCTTTGTCTTCTTTCTAGACAAGCTCTTTTGCTCCTAAATTGTCTTGGGGGATTTGGGTTTTCTTGGGGTGCTACTGAGTGTTAAGAAATCAGAATCTCCAAGTGGCACTCCCAGTGATTCTGATCACCTCAAGTGAAGCCAAGATGGTTTTTCTGCACATGCATGCCTTCATATTTCCCCATATGGAGTTTCTTCTGCCATTTTAATGCTCCATGACCAAGTCTTGCAAGATCTTCCTGTGGTTCTTTGCTACCTGCCCTTGTAACCTTGTAGGATTCACAAGCTTTCTCAGTTATCTGCTCATCTTCCTTTTCACTTAACACTTTTTGTAGTTAACTGCTTGTTTGTCATAGAAAAGCAGAATGAGTGCTTTTTTTTAAGGAAGACTTTGAAACATGAGTACAAATAAAGATTAAGGGTATATATATTGTTGAATAGAGTCCTACTAAAGTCCTGGTTTCTAGTGAAGTACTTGGAGTGGCTGCTTCCTCTTTGTGACGTTTTATAAACTCAGTTTTTACTTACTTATCTTTAGATCTGGAACTGACTGTGTTCACCACATGAGTAAAGCAGAGCAAGGATTTGAAAAGGTAAGTACAGAATATTCAGAAAGAGACAACAGCACCTATTTAGTCCTGGACCATTAGAGTGGCAAGCATAAAAATGCCTGCAGGTCCCTTTTTTCCCTGCATCACCCTCATAATTTTTGACTCGCCAGACTAAGCAAAGGGATTAATTATATTTTTTTTTGAGATGACACAAACTTTTCTGATTGTCAAGCTACAAGCTCGGAGGGTAAGCTCAAGCCTCTGAGAGTTGAGCCTGAGGAATGCGCTGCCTTTTCTCTAGGACTCCAGTCCTCTGTCATCTCACATGCCCCTTTGTGGAGAACTCCACAAAGGACCAAAAGTGAATGCTGGCATCTTGTCACTGGCTTTGCTGTGACAATGTGCCACTCCCCACCAGTGTCCCTCTCTCTGCTGATGGCCATGCAGGCATCACCCTGTTCCTGAAACAGTGCCATGCCTTTTCTCACTATGTCATCAGAAGGCAGATTCATTACATGATTGTTCCAGAGGGATTGGCTGTTGCTCTCTGTTCTCCAAAGACCTTGTTAGGAGGAGAAGATTCTTTTTCTTCTAGCCCAAAGGCTCCAAGCCTGCTCAGATAGAGCTGCTCTTAGTCACACCCTAATGCCCGTATCCTCCTGGATGTTGCACACCCTCCCAAATGCACTTCATATATTTTCTGGATACCATTTTAAATTTAATTCAAATCCCTACCACACTATCACCTTTCTGACTTTTTCCCCACCTCTAAATTTTTGGAAGAGAGTTTTTTCCAAGGAAGCAAACACATTTCTCTTGGATTTGCTCACAAAGGAAGCCCAAAACATTCTTTCTGAACAGGGTTTTTTGACAGGTTTGTTGGATTTCCAAGATAGGAAGAAGACTGCCTAGTGACTCCTTGGGAGTATTCAGTAAAGAATAACTTACCTAAACCAAGCAGGTTTACTTGTCTCTAAAACTTGTATCCCTTTTTTTTCCCCCTCTGCTTATTTTTGAAGTATAAGTGACTGGTCTCTACACATGCCCTCTCTGGCTTCTTTCCTCAGGTACTCCAAACACTGTTGGTGAGATAAGGATCATTTTCTGAAAGATGTTTTTTTATTCTCCACTTTGCTATAATCAATGTCTCAGCATTCCTCTGTTGATTGTACAGTTTTCAAGACATTAGAGTCTTTGAATGCTGGAGATACAGGTTAGCAGCTTGGACCCTGAGAAACAGTGTGACAGGTGGCAGATGTTACTCTAAGTTCTTGTGTTAACTAATGTGGGAGGGCCTGTCTTGAGTGCTTTCCCGGTAAACTGGAACTGTGATGCAAAAATAACTCAGCAAATACCAACTCAGGTGAGAAGAACCTTCTCTGGAACATCTGCTTGTGACATCATTACTTGTCCTTGAAATTGCACTAGTTAAGGCACTGTTAAACTGAGAGGGTTTTCTGAACACAGACTGTTCTGTTCATGAACACCAGATCAGGTGTCATGAGTACCGTGTGAAATCCTGGGCAAAAGTCCTAACATGCATTTTTTAGAAGATGAAAGCCAAATATTTCTGTGACATGCTTTTCATTTGGGTTTTGTTTGTTTTTTCTTTTAATTCAGGTTGAGAAGAAAGATTAGGTTTAGGATAAAAACATGTCAGTAGCTCCTGTACTTTATCAGAGGTTTTCTGGTTGTTCTTCCAAGGCTCTTTCTCAGTTTATCAACAGTGTATGGCTTTGGTTTCAAATCCATGTGGTATTTTATAATGCTTCTCAAAAAGGGAAGGGTTTTGTAAAACAGGAAGGAAATCTCTCTATGTAGTACCTGTGGGATTGACTTAGGGATGTTGGATTCAAAATGAGGAGCAAAGAAGTGCCACAGGCACATAACTGTTCAATGAATTGCCTTTCCAGCTGTCACCCAAACATCTCCCAGGCCTGTGATAGTGACATCTGATCAGGATGAATGTGGTCAAACCTGCATGTCTTTTCATTACACAATGCACTAGTGAGAGTCACAGAAAGAAAGAGACTCAGCCTGTCACTCCAGAGAATTTAGTTAACTTAGTTAATGCTCTCAGACTAAACCGCAAATATCTCAATCCATCAGAGGTTTGGAATTTTGTGTTAACCTGAGCTTAGATGTGGCATTTGGGGACATGGTTTAGTGATGGCCTTGGCAGTGCTAGGTTAGCAATTGGACTCAATCTTACAGGGCTTTTCCAACCTAAACAGTTCTGAGATTAGTGCAAGGGAAACACCATTAGGACCTGTCATTGTTTTAGGGTTTACTCTCTTTTAGAAGTTTACCTACTGATCTTGCTGTGTTTCTATATGCTTATTTTGTTTTGTGTGGTACTTTTTGTTGTTGTTCACCTTCCTAATGGGTATTCCTGGCCCACCTCTTGCTTCTGGAACTTTTCCTTTTTATCCCTTCCAAATTAAGTCTGTGTCCCAAGACTGTCTTAGAAGGGTGAATGTCCAGGGGCCTGCATTGTCCAAGGACTGTAGTTTCCCACAGTTCTTCTGTTCATGTTTTTTGAAATCTCTGCGTATTCCATAGGTACTGTTAGTTCATTATCTGGTATTATCTTCTAAATAAATTACAGCTTTATGTTATGTCCTGATGAAGGAAGTGTAAAAATACCTTGGTGAAGAAGGTCCTTATCGTAACAGAAAAAATCCCTAAATGAAACCACACAACAAAGAGTGTAGACCTTGCTTTTTAATACTTTCAGGAAGCAAGCTAACAAAAATTTCTGTACAATAGCATTTACCATTATGTAACAGTTCTTGGGTTCCTTTTACTTTTAGAATTCCTCCAAAGCAAATGAGCTTGAGTTCAGCCCAGCATCCTTTACTAAAGACTGTGACCAACTTAGTTTCTGTGAGTAAGGAATTCCTGGTTTCCACAGAATCTCATTCCCCTGGAAATGCAGGGAGTGTGTAGAGAGCGAGGTTGTGGTTTTGTTCTTGCTGCTGTTTCTTAACAGGGGGGCCTGTGGAGTTCGCCCTTGAACAAAGAAGAGCAGCCAGTAAGGCCGAGGGTGTAGTGCAGCTGCAGCAGCAAATGGATCAAACAGGAAAGAAAGGAAACATAAAGTCAGAAGGAAGAGGTCTTTCACAGTTCTGGAGAAGGTACTAATCCTGCACTGATGAGTAGAGGCAGTCCTGGCTCTGTCTAAGCCTGTGTCAAAGGCTGATTCTGGCAGTGCCGGGTTGTTCTCCATAATTTTGAAGGATGGAGACGTCATTTCTGTGGTCAAACCAAAGTCTCCCCAGGCAAAAAAAAAGAGATGTCATTTTATCTCATGCTAAGGGGTAGCATTACCACTAAATGTTCCTCTTCTGAGTTGTCTTTGGGGAAAAAACTCCTGATGAGAGGGTCACTGAACCTCCATCACAGCCCTTATACAAAGTGGCTTCTCTCAGCTGAGAAATGCCAGCTAAAAGGGTCTTCCCAGATGGATCTTCAGCCCCATTAAGATGCGTGTGACCTTTATTTGGCCGTTGAGCAAATCTGGACTTTGTAACTCTGACTCCCAAAGGCACCATTTCAAATGGAAATCAGTGTCACTGTTCAGACACGTGCTGGCTGCTGTCCATCACTGCACAGAACCAGATAGATATTGGCAGCTGCTGTTTTTTGTTATTTTTTTAAAAAATAAAACTCCATGTTAATTGTAATGTGTGCCATTCCTTTAATGACTGAGACTGTTAGCGTTCGGAAACACGTAATCACGGGATATGATTATATGCAGGTGCTTTTATTAAGAGCTCTGGGAGTCGGGGTACAAACCCAAATCTGACTCCGAACATAAGTTTCAAGCTGAACGTATTTTATACCCTAGCGTTGTATAACTTACACATTAATTATTAAACTTACATTGTTCTATTGTATACATTGACATGAGTTTATAGTGATCTTTCTTAGGTCCATGACCACAGTTTCACATGATTATTCTTTCTGATTAAACAGTAATTATATTTAATTACTAAACAGTTGTCACATCTAACAATTATATCAATTATGTGCTAGCTACATAGTACTATTTCTCCCTGTGCTAAAGGTATTTACCTTTCCAAGGCCTACTAAGTTTATTTTTTTCTGTTAACCCTAAATCCCATTATTTTAAAACCCTTTTACTATCAAGACTAGACCATTAGTGCACAAGTTACTCATTGTTTCCTCTATTTTTTCAGTTTCCCTCTGTATTGTTTTGTACTGGCATTGTGTCCTTCCATTAAACAGAAATTAGCTTTTTTCCCAATAAGCTTTTTTCAGATAAGTATTTTAAGTCTAATCTGCTCTTCTTGTTGTTACTGTTTCCCCAGCATCATCTTTTCGCCACTACAACATCTTTTTGGTGGAAAAAACTGACCTGGAAATTCTAATTGTTGTGGAAAGGTAGATTTTAGTATGAATATTGGGTTGCACTGTTTTCTTCTGTAATTCAGCTTTTCACATTGCTTGTCTCAGCTATTAAATGCTTTAAATTGAATTCCACTTTGCTAATGTTTTCAAAGTAATCTTCTGAAGATGTTGGGTTAGGACAACATGTTGGATTTTTCTTCACGTCTTAGAGGTTTTGGAATAGAGTAAGAAACTTGCTTTTAAGATTTTAATGCTTAAGTATTGTAAATTGTGAATTTCATGTTATGTGGTATTCTAATAAAACAAGCATCACTTTGGAACTGTGTGTTATTTTAATCAGACTTATCCATGTAGAAGATACTCTTTCCCTCAAAGAAGCAGCAGAGGTTTCTAGTATTAGATGGACTCCAGTACTATGCTTCACAGCTTTAAAAAGGTCAAAATTATGGATAAACATTTTGCATTAGATATTGCCACTGCACTACAATTTGGGTAATTATTTATGCATTGAATATGTAATGGGATGAGGTTGGAACTGAAGATTTCAAACACGCCAAAGCCGCAATCAGGCAGCTTTTGTTCCCATGGTTATGCTTTTTAAATGATCTGTCATTCTTGAAGGACCCCCTGAGCTGGGCAGCTGGCTATAGGTGAGTCTGCTTGGGCAAGGGCTTGGGCCCAATGGCTTCCAGTTTCCTGCTAGCCTTGGCCACAGTGTGATATGAGGAAGTGTGAGAGTTTCTTTCCCTTGTTAAACTGTGTCTTAACCCATGAGCATTTACTCCCATTTGCCTTTGTGACTCTGTCCCCTGCCTCTGAGGGAGTGGGAGTGGGCAGCAGGATGGGGGGGTGGGTCACCTGCCAGCCAGGGCTACCCCCTCCCACCCCTGAAGGGACTGCAGTCTGCAGAGAAGCCAGGTGGGAGCACAGGCAAAGCAAGAGCCCACACTGTACACAGACCCTGTACCCTTCACTTGGCTAGTGGCATCGAGTGTGACTTGTAGCTGTAATGAGAAGAAGGAGAGAAGTCTGAGGGAAAGCAGAGCCTGGGAAAGGGCAGGAAGGAAGATGGGCCTACTTCAAATAAGCATGTGTCCTGGGTAATCCAAGATGTTATTGTAGTCCATATCTATCTGTGCCCAAACTTATTACTGTCTCTTTATAATCCCGTGCCATGGATGGAAGTTGACACGGCTTGGACAGGGGTTGCTGGGGTTCCTTTTCAAAGTCAGGGGTCTCTCAGGCAGACCTCTCTTGCCTTGAAATCTTTGCTCAAGGCAGAATCTTTGGGATTTTATCACTGGTTTTTCTTTTCCCCCCTCCCTTTTGTTCCTCTCTTGCATCTTGGCCTGCCTCAAGGCAAATTGTAGGAGTGCCTGTCAGCAACACTGTGCCAGAAAGAACAGCATGGCCCTGCTCCAGTCTGTTGCCCATAGCTTGCCAGCAGTGCCCAGCTGAGGCAAAAAGCCACCCCAGCCAAAAAGGTCATCCCAGCCCAGCTGCTTTGTCTTGCCTTGCTTTGCCTTGCTGATCTCTGCCACAACAAAGGCAAAGTCTCTCCACAAGTTCAAGCTGTTTGCTGAGTATCACCTGCTGGAACGTGCCAGCTGCCTTTGCTGATGGAGAGATAAGTAGGAAGGCTGACTGTATTTTCCATTTGTCTCCTTAAATACGGTTGCCTGTGGCAGATGCCAACTTGAAAGTGGGGAGTACACCTCTATTTTGGGTTTGTCTTTGTTTCTGTGGAGTTTGTGGGATTTAGCAATTTTGTATTTAGTGATTATTTCCACCAGTAAGGAGAAATGAAATATAAGTAGATAAAAGTGGATTGTGTACTACTTTTGACCTACAGGGGGCTGCAATTTATTTGAGTTTTGTCACATGCACCTGCACAGGACAGAGGGCTGGGAATGGCCTCTCAGCTGCTCAGCAAGAAGTGATCAGCCGTCATCTCAGGGGAGACCATGGGGACAAGTGCACCTTACAGGACTGCAGAGACAAAAGCCCCCTTGTCTCTTCCCTCCCTGGCTGCCTCATGGCTGCGCTTTGCCATCCTGACAGGCAAACAGTCTCCTCTGGGTCTAGGACTAGTGAGAGGGATGTGGACCTTGTGGTGGCATAGCTGGACATCCCCTGCGTCATGCTGCTGGGGAAGTTGGTGTCATTTCTGGGCCTACCAGGCTGCCACAGCATCCCTACTTCTCTCTGGGATGGCTCCATGGAAGGGAAGGGGTTCGGTGTCCTTTTGCCCCCATATCTGACTCAGTGTCATAGGGTATTGGAGCTCATTCTGCAGCAGCCGCATATGGGCCTTCCCCATGTCCCTACAGCTGGAGACACCAAAAATGGTGACATGGAGTGGTGACACCTGGTCCCAGTTGTCCTTGGAAGAGTCATATACCAACATGGATACCTCTGCTGTGTTTGGTTGTTACCAGGACACCCCACCTCAGACTTCCACTTGGCTGTGGTTTGACCTCTGCCTTCTTCCTCAACACTGTGCACCCCTAGAAAAGGGGGAGAGAAAGTGCGGGTGAGGGAGGAGCAGTGGATCTAGGACATTGTGGGGTGAAGCTGACTCTGGTCACCACATTGTCCCTGCAGCACTGGACACTGCTGCCAATTTGGACAGAGCAGAGGGATGGCTCCCACCATTTCTGTTCCCATGCACAGGGGACTCTTGGGGAGGGGGACTGGATTCCTCACCAAAGCTGGTGGGAAGGAAAGGGGAGCTGCCAGGCTGCAGCTGATCCTCCTCTGACCTTTCCCTGATGGGGAGTTTGGGGCAGAGTTCAGGCTCCTCTACACTGTGGGGTGCAGGGAAGCAGAGAGGCAGCTCCCAGGCCCCATGGCATTGAATAGAACTCTGTGGAAAGGGGGAAGCTGCATATCCACTACAACTCCCTAGAATGGGCTTGATGGTGGGGTCCCATCCCCATCCCAGCTTGAAGATCCTGTCCAGCCAGCTGCCACTGCTCCAGGAGGCTGATGACTGTCAGTGGGAAACAGTCCTTTCCAGTCTCCCCTTGGGGACCACCACACTATAGCTGCTGTAGTCCCTTCACTTCTTGCACAACAAGAAGAGCTCCTGGAGACTTGCTTCTTCAGCCATTCCTGACCCCACAGCTGTGGTCCAATCTGGAAGTGCTCATCACCTCCACTCTGGGAAGTCCCTTCCCCAGGATGAGACCAGCAGTGCTGAGGGGTCAAGGGATATTACCATCAACTTTTCTCCTTCACTCTCTTACCCCTCAGAGCTTTTCAAGGCCATAGCCCAGCTCTCCTGCAGGTTTGCCACAGGCTTACATACCTGTGGCCCATCATAGCTGTGGCCTGACTGCATGATGTTTGGGAGCCGACAAAGAGGCATAGGACCAGTGCACAGCCTTGGGGCACAGAGAGCCCAGGCATGAGGCCCTGTGGTTGTAATAGGGCTTGCCCGCCCTGTGGGAAAAACTGCCATGTTGTTGTGAACCCATCTGGCAGTGCAAAGCAGGTGGCAATAACTGTTCTATGCAGGACCAGATATGCCAGGCACAAGTAAGGGATATTCCTATCAGGGCAATGGATGCAGCACATGGCCAAGAGACACACTGACCTGAAAGTGGGGTATAACAGTTCACTCGAATCACCCTGATTTTCAAGGTGCTGCTGCAGCCATGAGGGACTGCTCCTGCATGCAATGGAACAACCTTGCTCACAATCAAATTCCCCCAGCACTCACAGCCATAATCAGGATGCCCCAGCTCACTCCAAGCAGGAACCTCAAAGCCCTCCCCTAAACCTCAGTGCCAGCCCCATTGGCTGCCAGGGCCATTAGCACCAGCAGAGCTCCCTGGGCAGAGTCAGCCTGAAGACACATCTGAGGCCACATCTCTCAACAGTATTCTTCCTACTGCTGGACTGACTGCTGCACACTCTGGGCCTCACTGCTGGAACCATGCAGTCCCCTTGCTGCTGTCTTCTCTCCCTCCTGCTCCATCTCTTCCTCCTCTCTGGGACATGGGCAAACCTGGAGGGTAAGTGGGACCCCTGGCTCATACACATCTACCCATCTATCTCTGTGGAACTCCATAGGGGAGAGGCTTCCTGCTTTGTACCCACCTTGGGCACTTGCTTCCTCACTCCTCCTTGTCCCCTGGCTCCACACCTCCTCTCCAGGAGGTATGCAGCCACCCCAGGTGGGTGCAGGAGATGGGAACTGGGGCTGTAAACACTGTAAGAGGCTTATGGGGGACCCACAGATCCCTGCAATATCAAGGACCCATCCTTCAGCTCCTCCACTTTCCTCAGCCCTCTTCTCCCAGTCCCATCTCCTCCCTGTCAACCCTTGTCTCATGTAGGGACCTTCACTATCCGGCTGCTGCAGACCACCACCTTCCAAAACACCTCATTTGTGGACATGGAGGGGCTAGGCTTGCTAGAAGACATCGAACTTGGTTCTCTTGATAAACACACATGGTCCATCCACTTCTGCCAGCCCTGGGTACGCCCAGCCCTGCCCCGAGCTGACTGGGACACCATTGAAAACCTGATTAAGATTTATTTGCAACAGTTCAACCATCTGATCAATGAAGGGGCCGTGCAAAGGGAAGTCCCCTGTGAGTACTCAGTCTTCACTGCACCCCCTTTCTGAAAAGCACCTGGGAAGTGGGGAAGGATCTGATAGTGCTGGTGCTGTATAGGAGACACTGACCATGTCTGCAGGAAGGTGATCCCAGCCCCTCACACAACCTCTCTCTCCTCTTTGCCCCACCAGACCCCTTTGTTGTTCAGTGCACGGCAGGCTGCGTGTTGTACCCCAACAGAACCTCCCAGGCCTTTGGCTATGTGGGTTACAATGGTCAGGATTTCCTCAGCTTCGACACAAAGAATATCACCTGGACCCTCTCCCAGGACACCGAGTTGTCACGGTATGTCCAGTCATTTCTCCAGAACTACACTGCCTTTACTGAACTGCTGGAAATTCTCTTCAATGATACTTGCGTCGATGACATGGAGGTGCTCCTGCACTATGGAAGGGCAGCTCTGGAGAGACAAGGTGAGACACCTGACCCTGCACCCCAAAGCCCCCCCCACTGGGGCCCACCCGTGCCTCACGAGTGCTTACTCCATCCCTTTGCTCTCAATCCCCAGAGCTGCCTCTGGCCACGGTCTTCGCCCGCACCCCCAGCCTAGACCAGCTGCTGCTTGTTTGCCATGTCACTGGCTTCTATCCCCGTCCCATCAGTGTGGCCTGGCTGCGGGATGGCCAAGAGGTGCCTCCAGGCCCAGCACTCAACACCAGCACCATCCTGCCCAACGCTGACCTCACCTACCAGCTCCGCAGCGTCCTGGCTGTGGCCCCCCGTGATGGGCACAGCTATGTCTGCCGTGTGCGCCATCGCAGCCTGGGCACCCGCAGCCTTCTCATCCCATGGGGTAGGTGCCACCCATGGGGGATGGGGGACGGGGATCCTGAGCCATCCTGCCCCACAAGATGGAGCAAATCCCAGAAAGTTCATGGCAGCTTCTCCTTATGTTTCCCAGGGAACTCAGAAGTGGTGCTGATCACAGGTCTCATGGCTGGGCTGCTTGCTGCCATGGCTGTGGCTGCCATGTTGGTGCTTTGGGTGTGGAGACAAAGGTCAGTCCCTGTCTGCCCAAGCGGCAGAAAGAGGAGGGAAAGAAATGCCATGGGGATTTCTGCACTGAGCAGCAAAGCTCTTGCTTGGGCCCTGGCAGATGCTGTCTGCACTCCTACAAGGTCTCTGCCAGGGAGTATCCACCTATCCCCCTCTCATTTCAGAAAGCACCAGCAGATGGAGGAATCAGAGTCCAGGAACTCCATCCTGAGCAAAGAAGCTTAGCTCAGAAGAGAGCCAACAGTCTTCATTCCCGCCCACTGCCTACACAGTAACAAGAACTATCTTCTTGTGCTTCACCTAGGTTCTGAGCATTTCCAATTTCAAGACAAACTTGAGTCAGAGATGCACAAGAGAAACCTGCCAAGAGAAATCTGAGCTTTTGACTCACCTGAATTCTCTAAACAGATGCAAGTGCACATCTGCAACCTCCTCACTTGTTACACATTATCATCTCTTAGCTTGTGGCACCGGCCAGTCCACCCACTGAAGCTGTAGGGCACCTCAGTGCTCAATGGGAAATTCTCCTGGTTCTGCTTCAGTAACACTTTTGTCAGAAGGTGGAAAGCTGTCCGCTCCTACTGTCACTTTCTGTTTTTTTTTTTTTTTTTTTCTAAAAATTACCTTTATTAACCATATTCCAGAAACATTTGTACTGAGACTGAACTGTTCCACACAGACAGAACCTAACCAGAAATGTCTTTACAAAGCACTGAAATTCTGCTGTAATGTGTGGGAGCTGCATATGCGTATGAAATGAAAATAAATCATTCATATTTTCACTAAGATAATGTGCCTTTCCTCAGCAGTTGAATGAGCTTGGAGAGGTTTTGATCAGCCATGTATGCAAGTTGAAACACCACTGAATTATTGGCACTAATTGCAGGAAGCACCAAGGCATGGGGGAAAAACAGTACAAGCGTGCCTATGCATATATGAACATATTCTCACATACTGCATGGAAATAAGTAACTGTGCACATGGGGGTAAAGTGGCCCCAAGGCTTCCAATAAAGGAGAAAAAAGAAGCCCCTGTCCCGTGAAAGATAGCAGAGTTCACACACACACAGCAAGTCATGTAGTTCATGCTCCAAATCAACTTGAACATGTAGCTTCAAAAGGTTTGGTTTCAGTGGACAACTTCCTGCAGTTTCCCAGGATAAGTCCAGCCATGGCAAGCCAGAAAACCTGGCTGGCTTGTGGCCATATCCCCCACAAATCAAATGGTGTTTGTTCTCCCTTGGACAGAGCCTGGAAACCACAATGCTGTGGTAAGGACTGCATTTCCCTGGCAGCCAGAGTCACCTGCTGGCATCATGGGGCTCAAGGATCACACTGCAAGAGGAGTGACACCAAGCCTCTCCCAGCCGCTGCTGACTTGGGACAGGCAGATGAAATGCTTAGGTGTGGGCATGCCTCTCTGCAGCCTTGGCATCCACAGGGAAAATGGGGCAATCCCTTTTCCCAAGCAGAGTGGAACATCCTGCAGCACTCACAGTACCAGGCAGACCTGGAGATCAGGTGCAGCCAGTGAGGAAACCTGTTGAGGAAAGCTGTTCATGTGAACGACCTCCCAAGAGACCCTACAGTACCACACCCACAAACACCTTGTACCAGGGGAGTTTCTGCAAGTGTCTGCTCACATCCCTTAAGAGACCTCACAATAACACACCCCACCCAGGCATTTTTAGGGGGTTCCTAAGGCACCTAATCACAGCCCAGTGCAGTGGTCGCTGCTGCTCACCCACCCACCCAGTATGGCACCCAGAGGCACTGCTTCCCTGTCCACTCCACTACAACTCACTCGGGCACAGCTTGCGGGGGGGTGGGGGGTTATAGACTTCACCTCAGGGGAGATTGCAAGGACCAATGTCACCTGTGGAGTCTTTGGGGACCACTGGCCACATGAGAACTTCAAAGTCCTATAGTGCTCTACGGCAGGGGGGAAGTGAGGACCAGTAATCACATGAGAGGACTGTAAGGACCAATATCACCAGAGGAAACTGTGGGGACCAGTGGTAACCTGGGGGTGACTCTGAGGACCATGGTCACTTGAGAAGACTCTGAGGACCAATGGTCTGTGTGGACCAACAGCCCTCTGTCTCCTTGGGTCATTTTTAGACCAGAAAAGTGACAAAATTAAGGAAGAAGTTGTGAGCAAAAAAGGAAGTGAAAAAACCTCCAAACATGAGAAGGACATTCAATAGAGAAGTGGAAGGGCTAAAGCAGAACTTTAAAGCAGACTCACTGAGGCAGTGGGAGACATTTGGAGGAATTTCCAAGGGGGCTGAACACATTGTGACCACCCACACAAGCCAGATGCCTGCTCCTGTCCTATGAGCAACTTGGACAACTCACAGGAGGGAGGGCTGCACAGGACAGAGGGCTGGGAATGGCCTCTCAGCTGCTCAGCAAGAAGTGATCAGCCGTCATCTCAGGGGAGACCATGGGGACAAGTGCACCTTACAGGACTGCAGAGACAAAAGCCCCCTTGTCTCTTCCCTCCCTGGCTGCCTCATGGCTGCGCTTTGCCATCCTGACAGGCAAACGGTCTCCTCTGGGTCTAGGACTAGTGAGAGGGATGTGGACCTTGTGGTGGCATAGCTGGACATCCCCTGCGTCATGCTGCTGGGGAAGTTGGTGTCATTTCTGGGCCTACCAGGCTGCCACAGCATCCCTACTTCTCTCTGGGACAGCTCCATGGAAACAAAAGTATTCAGTGTCATAGGACACTACCAAGGTGCACCCCTGAAACTTGCCCTTGCTTGTGGTTTTAGCTCTGCCTTCGCCCCCAGTGCAGGCACTACCCATAAAAGGGGAAGAGAAGCTGCATGTTGAAGGGAGGAGTTGCAGAGGAGCAGTCGACTGGGGACATTGTGGGGAGAGGCTGACTCTGGTCACTCCATGATCCCTCCAGCACTGGACACTGGTGCCAGTGGGGACAGAGCAGGGGGATGGCTCCCACCATTTCCACCATGTGTTCCCATGTACAAGGGGCTCTTGGGGAGGGGGAACAGATTCCTCATCAAAGCTGGTTGGAAGGAAAGGGGAGTTGCTAGGCCCATCCCCAGGTGTTTAGAGCAGAGCTTGGGCTCCCCAGCAGTGTCCTACAGCTTTGGTCTAGACGGAACAGCTTGTTATCTCCTCCCCAGAATTAGGCAAGTGATTCAGGAGCAGCCTGAGCTGGAGGTGCCAGGAGTGGGAGGGGGTATCCCTTCTCCCTATGTAGGGGTTGAGAAGACAGCAACCATCTTTCTCCAGTCAGGTCTGAAATCCAAAAGCCATTCTTGCCTGCATTGGTGCTGATGCATCCCACAAGAACAGGGATAGGACAATGTAATATTGGTTGGAAGGGGGAGTTAGGAAAACCCAGCTTAGATGCTTGAATATCTTTTTTCCTAGTGCTGTTTCCTGGCTCTGTCTTTCCCTGACTTCTCCTTCTGGCTGGGCTTTTCCCAGACTCAGCCTGTCAGGGCACTTCATGCTCAAGACCTTATTTCAGCTTCTGTCCATCACACACCATCTCAACCCTCAACTTGAGACGTCTGGGCCCCTCCCTTGATACACTGATTCTCCAATTGGTGGGGAGCCACCGCAGTGGCTGCTGGGCTGGGTTGAAAGCTTAGGTTCCCACAAGTTCTTCCTCCTCCCACAGTCGCTGCTGCTGCTTCTGCAGCGTTGCTGCATGCACCATGCAGCCCCCTCACCTCCTCCTCTTCCTCTTTCTCCCGATCCTCCTCCCTGGGATGTGGGCAGACTCAGAGGGTAAGTGGGAGACCTGGCTCACCTCCACCGTTCTTACCCCCCCGCCCTTGCCCTGTCAGAGGACCCCACAAGTTCTGCTCAGGGGAGGCATGGCCAGGTCACTGTGCCATATGGGGGCATGAATGATTCCCAGCATCAGAGGGCCACTTCCCATCATGCACAACTCAAACATGCTTTGTCCCTGTCCCCCCTCACTGGTCCTGCCTCACCAGCTCCAACACAGAGCCTTGGGCACACAAGCAGAAGAGGCAACAGTGGTCCCCAGCCAGGCCTTAGGTGCTGAGTTACCCTGCAAGATGACCTTCCCCTGCAAGGGACCCCATGGGTGCCAAGCAGATCTCAGTTCCACGTGGTGCTGAGGGCCTCTTCCAGCAGCCTCTTGTTCGTTAGGGAGCTGCACCTGCCAGAGGGTTTTTTGGGCACTGCTGTCACACAGAGAGTTCTACCACAACCCTGTGAGACCTTATGCTTCCGGGGCAGGCAGCATCAGACACAGAAAGTCAGGACTGATCTCTAGGCTGGGCTAGTGTCTTGGCTCTATCAGGGAGCCCTAAACCTGGACAAAATATTCTTTCCTATGAACCATCCTCCATATCCTCTGTACCGTGTGCAGCTCTTTGGCAGATATACGTCCTGGCACAGGTGCTTCTCCTGGGGGGAAACATGACCCCAAACGAGCAGCAAGGTGCCCCTTCATCTGCTCTGCACAGTCAGACAGCAGCTGTGGCCAGAAGGGAGGAATGAAAGGGAGGTGACAAAATGCCTAAAATCTCTGCAGGAAACAACCACTTTGCTAAAGTAAAATAGAGAAGGAAAAAGAGCAGTGAAGTCAGAGGAAGTTCAGACAGGAAAGCAGCCCTGAGCAGGATGAAGAGCATAGAATCATAGAGGCACAGAATGATTTGGGGTGAAAAGGACCTTTAAAGGCCATTTAGTCCAACACCTCTGCCATGGGCAGGGACACCTTCCCTGCTCAGAGCCCCAACAACCTGGCCTTGAATGTATCCAGGGATGTAACCAGTGTCTCACTACTCCTCACTTTAAAAATGTCTTTCCTATTATCTAGTCTGGATCCCCTGTTCCCCCTCCAGCACCTCCACTTCACGTTTCCCCTTTAGCACCTCCACTCATCTCCTTCCTGCACCCTTTTCTTTCTCCATCCTCTCTCCTAGCAGAGCCACAGGTTATCCAGTACCTCCTGACTAGCATCTTTGCCAACATCAGCTCTGCTGAGGTGTCATGTGTGGCACTTGCAGGGGATATAGCCATCTTAGCACTGGATCCAGACAACTGGAGCATCCACTTCTACTGGCCCTGGGTCAGCCAGGCTGCAGCTGAAGACGATGGGGAAAAGATTATGTCCCAGTACAAAATTGCTTTGCGCAATATAATCCGATTTGTGCATGACGGAGTTCAGCAGACAAAACAGCACTGTGAGTACAGAAACGAGCCCAGCCAGAGCCCTAGTCCTTCTCCCCAGGTTTTGGCTGTGGCCTCCTCCCCACCAGGATGGCATCTGGGAGGGTGGGTCTCACAGGGTGCAACAGCTCCTGAAACAGTGCAGCTGCTGGGGTATATGACTAGCAGGAGTGGGTAGGGCAGCAGACCAAAAATACACCTTGGGGCTTCTGCCATCTGGCACAAGGAACCCCTCTATATGTCAGGGAGCTGCCACCAAATTTACTGGAGCTGAAGGATTGACACAGAAAAGATCATAGAAGAGAAAACTGGGGGCAAATACTTTGGGGGACAGAATACTTTTTAAGCAAGCACCCCACAATGGTATCCACTCCATTTTTCCAAGGGATCTGACGGCTTGCAGGGTGTCTGGGGTCTCCTGAAGCATGGCCCTACCCTCTACTGCTCATTGCACCCTGCTTTCCACTGCATCCCTGTATGTACTCTCAGACACATCCCACCTCATGCCACCCACATTTCACACACTCATTGGACCTCTCCATTGGCTTTGCCGTTGACAGACCCATTGGTGGTTCAGCTCCGTGCAGGCTGTGTGCTGTACCCCAATACAACGAGCCAGAGCTTCCTGAATGTTGGCTGGGACGGCAGAGACCTCACAGCTTTTCAGGTAGATAAACGGGGCTGGGAAGCCCAGCAGCCATCCCAGCTGGCAGAACTGGCCAGCAAGAGCCTCAACAGGAATAAGTCTCTTAGAATACTCCTGGAGTATCTTCTCTCTGTCTGGATATGTCAGAGCAACTTCCTCACCCTGAAGAGGTATGGGAAGGAAATTCTAGAGAGACAAGGTGAGACCACCCTAACTCTGCCACAGCCACCCCAAAGCCCCACCACACTGGGGCCCAGCCGTGCCTCACGAGTGCTTACTCCATCCCTTTGCTCTCAATCCCCAGAGCTGCCTCTGGCCACGGTCTTCGCCCGCACCCCCAGCCTAGACCAGCTGCTGCTTGTTTGCCATGTCACTGGCTTCTATCCCCGTCCCATCAGTGTGGCCTGGCTGCGGGATGGCCAAGAGGTGCCTCCAGGCCCAGCACTCAACACCAGCACCATCCTGCCCAACGCTGACCTCACCTACCAGCTCCGCAGCGTCCTGGCTGTGGCCCCCCGTGATGGGCACAGCTATGTCTGCCGTGTGCGCCATCGCAGCCTGGGCACCCGCAGCCTTCTCATCCCATGGGGTAGGTGCCACCCACGGAGGATGGTGGTGCAGGCTGCAGATAGCAGGCACTGGCCCTGTGAGGGGCAGCTCCTGGCTGGTGCTGCCACCCTCACACAGTCACCCTCTTCTCTCCCTGTCCCAGAAAACCGCAGCGCAGCTCCAACCATCAGCATCACCATTGCGGTACTGCTTCTTGTGGCCACAGCCTTTGCTGGGGGATTTTGGTGGTGGAAGTGCAGGTGAGCTCTCCCTCCCATCACCTGCAGTAAGATTTATGGGCATATAGGTTGGTCCAGGGGTTGCAGCAGCTCTGTAGGGGTGAACTCCCTGACTGTCAACCACAGCTCACACATACCCTTTGCAGGAAAGGTAACGTGGCTACGTGGGAGACCCAGGAATTCATCATTTGAGGCCTGATTGCCCACACAGCAACAGCTGCTTGCTCTCCATTCCTACTTCATGTACCACCCCTTACTCATCAGCACTAACATGGTTTTTTCCTGGAAAACCACCGCATTAAACAGCTACAAACTTCCTCTGATACATATGCCTCCTGTGTCTCTCACCCTTCTTCCCCCTCAGGAGATTTTCTCAGGAAACCCCTCAGCACTCTACAGAGACTCCATATTGCAGCCAGAGACTCTTCCTTTTCCTGGGCTCTGGTTAGTCTCCACCTGGCACGTCAGGAGAAGCCTGTCCTCTGGCAGCCTCTCCCACATCTCTCCCATGACCAGTGTCTGTTCCTGAAAGGGCAATTACAGCCCAAGGCCAAACCCTGTGGTGTTGCTGAGTGAGATGTGGGATGGAGGCCACAAATCAGGGAGAGATGGAGAGATGTGAGCTCTTTCACTGGGGAGAGAAGGGAAAGGGGGAACCAAGTAACCCCGCTGACATCCCTGACACATTTTGAGCACATTGAACTGCTCCACCTCCAGGGCTGATCTCACCCTCATTCCAGAATGGTTTTAGATTAAGATCTCCTCCACATCTGACTCCTGTCCCCATGCTTGCCTTCTGTCTCTGTAAAAGCTGGAAGGATGGGGGATTGTCACCCTTCCACTATGCCTGACAGCCATGAAAGAGCCATGTTGAGCCTCTGGGAGACTGAGCAACACATCCCAATGCAGGATTGTCATCAGTTCATTTTGTATTGTCCATTGCTTCTTCCTCTCACTCTGCACCAGTGTGAAGTCCCACTCACAGGAGACAGTCTTGCACAAATGTCTCCAGCATAAGTCCTTTCCATAGGCTGCAGTTCTTCACAAACTGCTCCAACATGGGTCCTTTCTATGGGGTCACTCCTTTAGGAATAGGCTGCTCCAGTGTAGATTCCCCTCAGGGTCACAGGTTCTTCCAGGAACCTGCTCCAGGACAGTGTCTCCATAGGGTCACAGTCTCTCTCAGGCACACCCACCTTCTATGGCATTGGACTCCTCCAAACACTGCAGGTGGATCTCTGCAGGTGTGGATCTTCATGGGCTGCTACAGGACAGCTCCTTCCCAAAGGTCTTCACCACAGGCTGCTTGGGCACCATCTCTGCTCAGTTGCCTGCAGCCAGCAGGGTCCCTGATGTACTGTGCCCAAGTGAGCTGCCTATGCTGACCTGTACTGATGTCACCTGGTGCCCGGTAGATCCCTGGTGCCCCTGCCTCACCTGCCTTATGCTTCCATTGGCTATGCCACAGCCCATTCGCCAATGCCATTCGTGCTCCTCCTACCTCACCGGTCACCAGGTGGGCATGGGGCAAGCACAGTGGGGTGATGGGGCTGACCCAGACCCCCAGTCCCTGCCCTTGGCCCTATCCAAAGCCAGGCCTGCACTTCCAAGCACTCGCTGTGGCTTCCCACTGATTCCACATGTCCCCACATCCAGCCCTCAGTCATGCCCAGCACTGAAGAGCCGGGGATGAGCCCAAGGCATTTCTCACCTCAGCTCCAGATTTCAAGATAAAGGCAAAAAAACAGGAAGATATTTGCAATTGTCAGGCCTGCCTAAAAACCCAAAGCCATGCTCCATCACCTGTCTTGGGGAGCCAGAGAGACATGACATGGTGAAATAATCCAGCCACTTGGTCCAGAATGATTAGAGCTCTGTGGACCTCCTTGTCATCACATCGTTTCCCTCTTTCTGTATGCACATATCTGTGTATGAATACAAAGTGTGTGTATAAAATTCCTGAAAATTTAAACTTCCCAATTTCATACCAAAGCAATAAAATCTCCCTGTTTGGGTGGGTTATCCTGCAATTCCCACTTCCGATGAGAAACATTTCTTGCTAGTGTGTATGCCAGGCAGACAACAAGGTACTATCATCTTTGGGGACTGACGTCATCAAAACTACTTCTAATGAGCTCCAGGGTAAAGCCGTTATTGTAAAATAAATTAATTTATGGATATAATAAACTGAAGAGATTAAAGCTTACCTGATCTGTAAACCTTTTATCCCTCATTCAAACATGATCTCTTGTTGTATTGTGTTTTGATTATTGTATTCTCAAATTCTGTATACCTAAGTTTAACAAATGGTTTATTCCTGTACCCCCTCCTTCCACTCAGAGGGACTGCCCTTGTCAGTCCTCCTCAGGTCTGCCCCCTTATTCAGTATAAGTGCCGAGTCATTCCTTCATCCCTTCCCTGGTGCCGTGTCCGTCACCCAGCGTCCCATCACAACCCTCTGGAAGCTTCCACCAAGGGCGCTGAGTGATTGGGCAAGGATCAGGGGTCCCTCCTCTGACCCTCTCTGATATGTTGGTATCCCTGTCCTTTTCCCAGAGCCACTCCCAAAGTTTTCCTCATTGGTCGTTGGGCAATTCCCTCCCCTTTCCCCTCCCCTGTTTATAAGATGGTGTCAAGTCCCTCTCAGGGCTCTCATCTGTTGGTTTGCCCTGAAGGCAGTTGGTGCTCATATGAGCTCCCAATAAACTTTTGGATTACAAACCCCAGAGGAGAGTCAGCTTCCTCTCTTTGGTGATTGCTGTCCGCCTCTCCTTTAGAGGCTCTCCCAAAAACCTGAGGTGTTGTCATGGTTTGACACTGGCACAATGCCAGTGCCCCCATGAAAATGCAACCTCTCAATTGAATGATGTGAAATGTGATCGAGAACAGAGCAAAGCAGGCCCAAGATTAATAACAAGGGGAAAAAAAACTTTATTAAGCTACTACTACTATACTACTATAAAGGAAAGAAAAAAAAAGAAGAAAAAGCACACACAAAATTCAAAATTAAAACCTTTCAAAACATTTCTCCTCCCACCACCCAACTCTAACAAACCACACTGAGACACAACCTGGACCCCCAATCAGGTTTCCACCCTCCAGACAATCGATACTCAGTCCATCGAGGGAGAGAGGAGCCCCTCCTGTGCCACAGACCCCCCAAGAAACACATCTGCCACATCCTGTGCTTCCATGTCACTCATGGCACCGCCCGGAGAAAAAGTTTGCCATGGTGGCCCTCTCCTTTCCATGCACAGTGCTCTCACCACCAGTGCATGGATGGACAGACTGCTTTTTAGGATTTTTCCTTTCAAGGATGCTCTGCCAAGAGAGAAAAAAACAACAGTTCAGTTTTTTTCATTTTTGGGACCAACAGTCCCCCCCATTTTCCCCTGGGGCCGAGGATCCAAGAACAGAGATATTCTTCTCTTCTTCTTCTCTGAAGACAGGGGCACCACCAAAAACCTCCCTAACTTTTCTCTGTTCACTCCACTTCTGTCTTTTCCCAGCTGAAGCAGGTCTCTTTGGCTCACCGGCACCCCCCTAAAATACAGTCTCTCTTGGAGGAGAAAATCAGTTCAGTCTGTGGCTACCAAGAAAAAGTCCAAAAAACCACTCCATCATCTCCTCCCACCTAGAATTTCTCCTTCCAACATCCCAGGGTCCAAGCTGTCTCTCTTCCTCTCTTTCAAACTGAGGAGGAGAAAAATTTCACAAAGCTTTCATTTCTCAGGAAGGGTTAAAAGTCCCGACTCCCAGAGATGGCTTGCTGCCCAGGCTCCCGCTCCCACAGCCCGGCTGGGCACCTTGCGGCCCCCCGCTCTTCTCCTTCCCCGCGGTGAACTGCTGACAAACCGCCGCTGTCTCTTTCTCTCTCTCTAGAGAGAGAGACTCTGGGGGGAACGGAGACATCCCGGATTTCTCCACCCTTCCATCTGCAGGGGGTTCCAGCCCCCTCCACCCTTCAGCCTACCTCAGTCAGGCTTTCTCCTCCCCCACCCAGCCACGGGCTGGGCAGGGGAGAGTCCTGCACTGCACCCTGACCAGAACCAAAGAGAGCGAGTTCTCCTGGGAATTCTGCTTTTAACCCCTTTGTGTTCTCAGAGGCGTGTCCACCTTCAATTTGTCAATATCCAAATTGACCTCTTCCTTCCGAGAAAATTCTTTTTCCATGTCAAGCCATGACAGTTGTGTAAGTCTGTATCACCAAAGTACACTTGGCCATGACACCTTTAATCAGTGAGGTACCAGCTAAGATTTTGCATTGATGGAGTTCAGGGACATGACCTGGGGAAATGGGCAGTGGTCTCTGGCTGTGCTCAGGAGCAGGTGATGGGCACTAGCCAGGTTGTACTCCACCACTCATTATACAAGCTTTTATTATCCTGCATCATTACCTTGAAGGATGATGGGAGCCTTAACTTTGACATGTGACTCCAGTTTTCTAAAAGTGGGCAGGAATGCTTTCAAATTAGCTATCGCAGTATTTATAATTTCTGCCTCTGCATCTTGGGCAGTTTATAAAATAATAAAGTTTGAAACCTAGAAAAAAACAATAGTTCTAGATATGACCTAGAAAAAAAGTTACCCAGCAAAGTCCCTTGTGCTATGATGAGTTGATCAGCTTGTCTCTATGAATCGCTCAAACTAGTCAGATCTCACAATTCACTTGTAATCCCAGAAATATTCAGGATGTGAACTGAAGTTCTGTGTCCTGAGAGCAAGTCATTACATGTAGGTTTCAGTTTAGGAGAGGGAGGAGCACTGAAGGGTAGTTAATGTGCTTGAGCCCAGAGCTGCAGAGAAAACCTGGAATGAAGGCTCAGAATGTATGAGGTGAAAGGAAATAAGCCAGTATTTAGTATTAAAAATATCTTAATGATGAATCAGTTGTGAATGGGTGCGACTAGCAATGCCACCTGCTTGGACAGACAGAAGAAAAACATAAAAGGCCATGAAGAAATCCTAATACTGAAAAACAGAGTGAAAAACACAAAAAATAATGCTGTTATTTTCCTCCCTTATCTTTATCAAAGAATCAGAATGTTCAAACCCCTAAAAATATTCTGTGACTGTCATGATGGTACAGAGGCACACAAGAGTGAAAATTACTTCTACTAAGAATTCTGAAAGTGAAAAACTAAAGCAATTTCATATGCACACTCCAGGCTGAGGACATTGATTTGCTGCTTCTAAGGTCTGGGTGATTGAGTGATACATCAGTGCTCAGAGGGCAAATGCATATCTGCACCTGATGCACAGGGAGCTCCAGGCAGTGTCAGGACCCTGAAGAAAAATTGACTAAGGCGGCTTCATGACTAACAGGCAGCATTCAACCATGACACAGCTTATTAAAGGGATAAGTGCGCAGGCAGAAGTTCAAAGTAGCTTGAAAAAACCCTGCAGCTGTGAGTAAATATGTTGCATCATGTTTGAGACCTTGTGGAGTGCTCAAACATGTAATTGTTTTTATTATGCTGGCTATTTGCTCACCAGTTCATTACTGATTGTTTTTGACACTGGAAGAAAGTCCAAGCCGCACTTGCTGTATGAAAGGATGATGAAGCTGTAGGGCTTCTGACCATGGGAGTGAAGCATCTCCCCACCCCACAGGGACACACACCCCCCACCTTTATGGGGGCTTGTTATAAATGAAAATTTGTCCAGCCAAATTACTATGAAAAATAAAATATTTATTTTGAAATCAGATTCTATCTAGCCAGCCACAAGGAAAGAACAGAGCCGAGCCCGGGGTCGGCCCTGGGTGTGCAACAAGGAGTCAGCCTCAGCAGAGGTTTTCCTCCATGCCCACACACACCTCCATCCTGGCACAAGCGGTTTTTATAGGGAAAATTCCGCCTGAGGCCAAGATTTCAGCAGTCAGTCTTTTCTTCTATTCAGAGTCCATATGTTAATAAGATTTTCCTTTTTGGTGATGAGGGAGAACAAATCACTGTCCGGAGTTTGTTGAATCCTTGATGAAATATATGGGAATTCGGGAACGCTGTATTCACATGTATCTGCCTCAGGATTTCCATGATATCCATCCCGGGTCGTTCACGCAAACGATCAGCACCTGGGGTTTCTGTATCTCCCCAGCCATGGCCCATCTCCTGGCGAGCTGTCCCTTCTTACTTGTAAATCAGTTTCCAATCTACACCCGGTCTCACCTGCGCCTGTGAGGGTGAGGGGGGGAATCCTAATACAAACATGTATACTCTAACAAATATTCAATATCACATATATTAGAAATGGCGCGAATTATATCTACTACACATAACAGGCTGCTTCGGAATTGCAATGGCCTAACTAGTAGAGGTTTGTCTCTGTTCAGTCATCACTATGCTTTAGAAATCACTTCTTCCTGCGGTGCTCCAATGAGTGTCCCAATCCCTGTGCTTTTGCCACCAAACATGCGCAATAGGTGCAACCTGGGGCAAAGACTGATGGCATTTTCCTCACAAGCTGGCAAATCCTTTGCAGGCAGCACAGTCCAGCTGCCCAAGCGTCACTGTCCCATAGCTGGTCACGGCACTGGCTCTTCATGCGATCTATCCGTCCTTTCATCAGGTAGCTCAGCCATAGGGGAACACCTTGCCCCGCGGCCGTGGTTATCCTCAGAATGACTCGGGGGACGTGGCTCGGTCCCTGTCGGTGAGCAGAGAACGCCTTGTAGCAGGTATTCCACCTCTAGATGCAGAACCCCGCTCGGTATGGTGTGGGGCTGGTGCCAGCCTTCTCCTGTGACCCTGTGTCCTCTCCGTGCTGCTGTGGCACCGCCCGCCGCACCGGAACGTCTCCCCGCCACACACGCTCTGGTGCACGGGCTATCCTTCATACCCAGCCGATTCCGACGCTCTCTCAAACCCGCCTCGAAAGCCCTCCGGAGCGTGGTCCGGGCCGCCAGGGTGTGTACACGGGCTCTGTGCATGGGGAATGTGCCCGTGGTCCCGGGGCCTGTGCCCGAATTTATATCCGGAGTCCCGGGGTGCGTTCGCTGTCCGGCCAGGCCGCCCCCGGGCACCGCCGGCCCTACGCTCTCGCCGCCGCGCTACTCCGCGTCGCCCGGCAGGGGTCGCGCTCCTCCCAGCCCGCCACGACCCCCTCTTGTCGCGGTGTTTGCCGGGAGCTGTAGTCCGGCGAGCCGCCCGGCGCGCGGCGCGGCGAGAACCGAGGACTCCCGCTCCCAGTGTCCCGCGGGGCGCCGGCCCGGCCGTGCCTTTTGAATGATTTCACTGCGCTCGGCGCTTACGGCGAGCGCGGCGGCGGCGGGCGGGTTCCAGGGCGGATCTGCGGCGGCAGCAGCGCGCGCCTGGCCCGTCGATGGCGGCCCGAGCAGGCCCGGCCCAAGCTGTCTGCGGGCCGTGCCGCTGTTAGAAGTGGTAAACTTAGCTTGGGAGGGCTGCGCGTCCAGCCTTTCGCCCAACCGCCTCGGCGGTCGGAGGCCCCTCCGCCGACATGTCGCTGGCCACGGAGGAGGAGGAGTACGCTCGGCTGGTGATGGAGTCGGAGCCCGAGTGGCTGCGGAGCGAGATCAAGCGTCTCTTCCAGGAGCTGGGCGAGACCACCCGGGAGAAGATCCAGGCGGCGGAGTACGGGCTGGCAGTGCTGGAGGAGAAGCAGCAGTTGAAGCAGCAGTATGAAGAGCTAGAGCTGGAGTACGAGACCATCCGCACCGAGATGGAGCAGCTAAAGGAGGTGAGGCGGGGGCGGTGGCAGGTGGGCGGCCTGGATCCGAGCGCGGCCGTGGCGGGTGCACGGGCGAAGGCAGCGCGGAGCAGTGAGAACGGGGCTGGCTTGGAGTCGGGGGCCGGCAGCTTGAGGGGCCCTGGGGCTGCTGTGGGGCGACTGGCGGGTTCCCAGGCTTCGGCCTGGCTCCGGCAGAGCGGTTGCCCCTCCCCAAAATGACAGCTCCGAGGTGCCTAGTTGCAGGCCAGCCCAGAAGAGGGAAGGGATGGAAAAAAAGGCCTTTCTGCTCCGAGCCCCGCTCCCCTGAAGGGGGATATGGGAAACGGGTGGACGCTTTTCTCTTTCCGTCCCGTTCCGTTTGGGCCGCCCCAGGACTGCTGTAGGGCGTGAAGCACGGCTGGGGTCGCCCCTCCCGGGGTTGGGGCTGCCGCCGCCGCGCCCCCGGGCCAAACACAAGCAGGCGGCGGGGGGCGAGGGCCGTGGCCAAGATGCGGTGGCGATGCTGTCATATGCCTGCTTTTGTGTGTAAGGAGAAGTCTTACGTTGGTGTTAATCACTTCCTCAATGGGGACCACCACTAAAATAGTACAGCAGACTTTAGTTCATATAGCTTTGTTTTGGTACAGGTTCTACTGTTGGCATATTTTTAAATTACTTTCTATTTTAAGGGGAATTCCAGATCTAATCTGTACAGGAGAGTAAAGTTTGTCAGTAGAAACTCTGTATTAGGCAATTTGCACGTTAAGTTTTTCTCGTGCAAGATCTCTAGGTGTAGAATGTGGGGAAAGTGCTGTCCAGGAATGTAGACTTGTGGTTCGCACTCCTTATGAGCTGATTCTGTCAGCCCACTGTAGAGCATGGCCCATGGGAACCTGTTTGCATATAGCTTTGTTTGGTTTGGTGATTTGGCATACTGGCAAACCTTGTGCTGCTTTTCAGCTGATTTAGGCCTTGCCTTGATTGCAAAACATCTGATACAGCCTAAGAGGTGAATATAGGTGGATTTGACCTGTACAAATTGTATTCAATGGAGCTTAGCTTTAGTTTATTCAGTTGGAGATGGATTTTAAGTAAAATCAGAATACAGTATTTCAAAGGAAAAGTAAATCCTTGTAGCAGACTGGTACAAAATCAGCTGAATTTGTGAGTGCCCTCCCTTCCTGCTTACTATATATCTTTTGGTCTTGTAAATAAAGGTTTATTTTGCTTTTATTGCATTAAACAAGCATAAGCAAAGAGCCATTACATGGCTATAAACTTGTTGACTAAATAAGCTGAACGGATATGCTGCTGTTCCTAAAGCCACTTGAGACCAGCACAGTTACAGCAGCATACAGGAGCAGAAACTTGGAAGTCAAGGGCAGAGGCAGTTGTAGAGTTGAGCTCAAGGGAGAGAAAAGTCAGTAAACTCGGTAGGTGGAATGCGAGACATAGCGTGGAGAGGCTATGGGACTAGCCCAACCTCATTCAGCAAGGCAGTGCCTGACACAACAGTGGGAGCAGGATGCCTCCGTCACAGGTAGTGGCTTTAGTCACCGGGCTGTGCTATGTGTGTTTGGGCATTACATGTTTTGACTTGCAGATGAAAAAAGCTTGATGATACTGTCTTTTCATTCTTTTAGGGCTGTAACAAGTGAGAAGCTTGTAAAAGAGATTAAAAAGAAAAAAGAAAAGGCAGAATCAGCAATGATTCACTCTTCTTTGCTTCTAACATTTTGAAGGATTTGCTTTGTGTGTTAATGTCCCACTCTAATTAAGTCAAAACCTGGGAAGCAGACAATTCTGGGAGAAGAGCTTAGGGACTCTGATAGCCTACTCAGGGAAAGAGCGTTGCTCCTCTAGCTTTCTTGTCATGCTGTGCAGGAATCTGATTTGCTGTAGATCTTGTAAACCTTTAGCAGATGTATGAAGTGTATGCTCAGAGGAGTTTATCATCATTGCTGTTTTATGCAACTTCTTGTTTTTCCCACACTCAGCTAGAGGAGCGCTGCATACAAGACTTAATACATGTCATGCTCCAACCTAAAGGGACTCCACCTTGGGTTACTGAAGTTGTTCTTGGGGAATGTGAGAGATTGATGTGAAACTAGAACAAATTGTTTTCCATCTCTTGCCTATTAACTGTGACTTCATGCAGGCTTTTAAGATACAGCCCTTTTAGTCTCTATAGAGGTTACTTTGTTCATCTATGTTGAGAGAGCTAAGCGGCACAAGGCCATGTTAGGCAGGGTGTGGGGCAAGCATGCGGTGGTTTTCTGTCCTGCTGGGTATTGTAGATTTGGATATGCTTTAATTAGTTTGATATTATGAATAACTCCTGTATCATGGCCCTGTTCATACTGTAGGTAAATGGGTTCAGAGCACGGGAACTTTGTAATGCAGTTTGTTGAAAGTACAGGCTTTTCTGCTATAGTCATCAGATCTTTCTGGCCAGATTCTCCTCCCTGCCATCCAGTGAAATTCAGAAATTTCAGAGCCTTAATCTCCACTGTTGTATCCCTTTGGTGAGTGTGAACGGCATTGTCAGAGCCATTTGGCTCTCATTTGGTAAAGGTGTCGGTGTACTCTCAGTATTTACAATCCAAGTTGTCCTGGTGAAAATGGGGAGCTGCTCTGTCCTTGCGCTGCTGAGCCTTCACACCAACCCCTTTTTAAGGGGTCAGGTTTTCTCTAATTTGTTCTTTCACATGTGTGTGCTGACTTGATCTGATATATTTTTAAAGGTACTTTCTGCTGCATTTCTTCTGTCATTTTATTTGACAGAATGAAACTGAAATACAAACTGTCTTCCCAGGTAGACTTACTGTTATTTGCAGTACCACCTTTGCTTTTGTAAAAGGGAATTAATTTCAAACTATAGTAAATATTATGATAAATGTTTTCCCTAGTTCAGAGAAATAAGATACTGGTTTTCTTGTAGTGAAATACTACATTGTGTTGTGAACATATAACTTTATTCATTTTCTACTCCCTCTAGGAGATGAAGTAGCTAAGTTTTTTTCTGTAGGCTTTATTTCAGCTGGTCAGTCAGCATGCAATCCTTTGCAATATTGCTAATTGTATAAATGACAGGGCTGACTACATGCCTGAGCTGGGACATTTTTCTTACATACAATCACACCTTTGTGCACTCCAACTCACAAAAGTGATTGTCTGAGGATTCAGTTATTGCTTTCCTGATGATTTGTGGGGGAATGTGGCATGGAAGGTTTGTTTGAAAAAAAGGTTATCTGCTTTGCTCAGTACTTCAGGCTTGCTTCAAGATGTGAGATTTATAACCAACTATTAGTTCAGTTATGAAACTGGCTGCTGTCCAAAGCTTCTTTCTGATTAAGAGGCTGTTGTATTGGTGGTTGTAGAATTGTGTTTAAACCCCTGGAAAACATGGGTGTTATGATTAATTATTTCTGTACCAATGCAAAAATTCACAGACTATGTCTATCCTTAAAGTCTGAAATCACGTGTCAGTATGTCACAGTTAGTGTAATGTAGATGGATTTTAAGGGGGGAGCAAGCTTACAAGAGTACTGGCAATGATCTCCACAGGGCTCTTAATTTCTTTGTATGGTAACAGTGGCCCTTGTTTCTGTTTTTTGCCTTTAAGAATCATGTATTGACTTTAATGCCATTTTATGACTTCCCTGTAGATGATTCCTGGGTAATCTTGCAAGCTGACTTTGAAAGAAACACTCAGATAACACCTTGCTGCTTCCTAAGTGGGGCATATGATGCAGATGAGATGATGTGTTCCAGGCTGTAATACTTGTGCTGTTTGAGTTTATATTGAGGTGGGGTATAGAAGATCTGTGATCGCTGACAGAAGTTTTGCTTAATTGACTTACATATATACTAGTTAATTGGGTACATTGTATTTCATCCAGGCTGGTTTAGCATTTCATTATGTTACATTTTATTAATGCAACGTTAAACTGTGCTTCTTCAGAAGTGAAGGAGAAATCATTACCTTTCCTGTCTACCTCATGTAGGACTGTGTACCTTGTAGACAGACGTTGTAAACTGCTTGCTGAAGTAGCAGCGAGTTTCCCCACTGGATTTATCAGAGCATTTTGGCAGTTTGTACTGCTGTGCTCATTTTGTGTGTAAGAACATAAAGGCGAAGAGGGAAGAAACAGCTAGGCTAAAGGTACCTAACAAACTCACTGACAGACTGGGATTAGTCCCTCTGCACATGAATCAATGCTGGATTGACCAAGTCTTTGTATTTAATCATGGTAAATAATGGTGTTACCTCTAAGGCTTCAGGTACATGTCTGCAGCCTCTTCCTAATAAATATTCAGGTGATGTATTGATTCCTGCTGAAAGGAAAGGACATTAACATTGTTTGAGATTGCCTCTGACTTTGCAGCACTGTTAAAATCAAAGGGTTTAATGCATAAAATAAATGTTTATTTAAATAGACTAGCTTAAGTGAAATTTAATTCTGGTTATACAGATGTAAATCTGGAGTGGGAAAAGTACTGCAAATTGAATTTAGGAAACTGATAGCGATTTTGCACATACTAATAGAAAATGTTTGTGCTTTCCTGAATCTGTCTTGGGGACCTACTGCTGAGTGTTACTTGGACTTCAACACCTGCCACACTTGAAATGTTAGAACGCAATTGCTGTCTCTACTGTCAAATCAGACTGAAAGCTGTGGGTGGGGTAGGCAAAATTTTCCTGTGTGAATTAAACCTCTTATATTTTGATAAATCATAGTTGCCTTATATGAAGAATAGAGGCACCCCTGATATTAATCTGATATCTGCAGTGATATAGAAACTTAGTACCATGTTTTGGAAAAGCTAATTTTCTCACATATTCTTATTTAGGAAAAAAACAAAATATGAAAAATTAAACGTTCCATATTTTCCTGGTGTACTGGAAATAGTAGTCTGTAATGTTTTATGTTACTAAATTAATTTTCTTTGCCAGTGTTCCTTTAACTGCCTTTCTTAAAAATAATAAATAATATTATTGAAGTGATGATTTCAGATTATTTTATGAAATTGCTGGATGTTCTTCTTGGTCTTTTGCTGATAAAATTATCAGCAATTATCATAATACCTTATGTATTAGAACAACCATAAGTATTTGGATGAATAATATGGACCTTCAAGTGGAATTATTTAAAAAAACCACATGTTTCTGCAGAAGTGGTTTTCCCTAAACTGCTGTAGTCCAGCTGAGAGCTGGGTCTTGGGGAAAAGTAATTGTTTACTTTTGGTTTGTGCTGTTTGTCTGTGCCTTGGCCCAAAATGAGGTGTGTCTCTGACCTTCAGCAAATGTTAGATAATTTGTTTCTAAACTCTTTCATTAAGTTTAACCCAAGGTTTTAATGTTTGGCAGCAGTAGTACAATTTGCTACCTATTTTTCCCTGGAAGTGTGTCAGCACTGAGTGTTTGCTGTCCTGTGGAGGGGATACAGTAAAACTATGCTGTGGAACTGAGCCAGATTTTCTTTGTTATTTTTCTTTCTTTTGGTTTTGTTCTTAAATTAGGTCAGAACCCCAGTTTGGGTCACAGGCATGTTGAATGTGGCTGTGCAGGTACCACCTCACCTAGAGTGTGTTAAAGAAGCAGAAAACAAGGAATGAGAAGAGCATCTTCAGCTAGTCTTTCTGCTGAGCTTGGAGGTGAAGCTGCTACCTTAGCAGCACAGACAGCAGCTGCACAGCAAGCAGGGTCTGTCTGGCCTGGTTGCTGGGAATTAGCAATACTGGGGATGCTGCAGTGGCAGCATTGTTGTCAGGCTTTGTCAGAGGTCTGTCCTGGGATGTAGTCTCTCTTGTAGCATTTCTTGTGTTTACACAAATAAATTGTTCATTAGAGCCTTGCATTTGGCATCCTTCAATGTGCAGTCTCAGATGAGGGTACCAGGGAACTGGGACTTGAAGGTGGGATGGGAGGCTGCCTGGGTGTTCAGAGAACAGAGGCAGACCATCTTTGCATAAGAAACACTAGACCAAATGCTGCACTCTTGTGGCTTCTCTGTACAGGAGCTGCAGGGGAATATTCCTTCCAAGCAGTATTGCTGAGGATTGTAGTGAACTCAGAGGGCTTCAAAGTGGGGGATATCTGTGTGTTCCCACACCCCTGAGGTGGAAGTTTGTGCAGCCCCCTGATGTGGCAGACATCCTGCCTAGAACCGGAAAGTCTTAAACCTAGAGTCACTGGTGCTTTGTCACGTGGGCTGTTGTGATTTCCTCATTTCAAATCTTGATTCATCCTTTCAAAATCTATGGAAACATGCTGGCTAGTTTCAGGGGTATTAATACCCAATATATCCCTTTGACTTAATACCCAAAATATCCCTTTGACCAGACTTTTTTCTAGTCTGCAAGAGAATTCTAATGATTTGGGAATTGACTGATTTTACTAGGAGAAGGCAGGAGGGTGGGAACAACAGTTCTCAAGTCTGTGCACTGCCTCCAGACTTAATAGGTTCACCATTTCCTCTTTCACTCCATGAAAGTGTATGTGAGCTTGTGACTAATCTGTAGCAGCTTCGGGCTCTAAGATGACTTCCAGAGGGTGATGGATACTCCAGGCATTCATTTGCTTTCTTTCTCTGCTTTTGGCAGAGTGCGGAGAATTGTTTGTTCAGATTTGGTAACCCAGCAACAGAGGAAAATAGTGTGGTTTGAAATATAGTCTACAAAACCTCAGCAGAGGGAAATGAGATCAGTTTTGCCATCCAAATGAATGGAGGACCCTCCATTTCAGAGAAGAGCTGATGTTCTAAGTGTAATAGCTGTAAACTGTGGCTTTTTTTTCTTTTCTTCCCCATTCTCCAGCTCATCTTCCTTCTTCTGCCTACAACTCTCCTCCTCCTCTCTTTTCAGCTGTTTTCTGGCTGAAATATACACCAGGCAGTGGATGTCAGGCTCACCTCACTTTGGAGTGGGGACTTACCTGAGGAGTCTTCTAAAAGGTGTGGTTTGTCTTTCCCACAGATGGGTTTGCCAATGGGGCTCTGAGCAAGCAGGGACATGGGGCAAATTTGGAATGTTTGCCCCCAGCATAGTTGAAGCTCAGTGTGGGAATGGATGCAGATTCTCTGCAGTCCTGTGTCCATGTTCAGAAAGCAGCTGTGCCATACGAGGACCTATACAGCTCTTGCTGAAACACGTGGTGTGTCTGGTGGTGTGCTGAGTTATGCTGGATGGCCCATGCATGCTGCAGTCCTTGATCTCCTTAAATTATTTTGTTTCACTCCTCAGTTGTTGCCAGTGTGCAGTGTGGAGCTTGGCAAGCTCCCAGCATGGTGCAGAGTGCTGTGCTGTAGGCAGTGAGACAGTAATTGGTAAGTTCATTAGGAAGTCCTTCTGCATGATCAGTGTCAGTGTTATACGGAACTGGGCCTGTAGTTTAGCTCTGGCTCCAAGGCAGAGAATTATACTGAGCTAATACCATAACCGGTATCCAACCTGCCCAAACCAAACAAGATTCATTGCTTCCTGTGCACAGAGAATTTGCTACATCTGATTTTCCAAGGTCAAAATCCACTGTATTTTCTGATGACGAAAAATGATATTTGTGTGGAGCTTGTTCTTTGTATGAATGGGTAATTGTAAACCAGAAGGGATTTTCTTGCATCTTGCTGCACAAGGCTATGTATGTTTTGAGGGAGAAATTTGGTTGTGGTGCCCAGAGTGGCTGAGTAGCATGACATATCTGTAGTCCACTCAGCGCTCTAGCTCTTGGAAGCTGTGGGCAAAACTTCTTAACAATGTGATACTAGGAAGGAAATTAATACATTTTCAAGCAGTCAGTATATAATTATTTAGTGGTTTTCTACTATGTCATTTGGAGAGAGCATTTGGCCTCTGAAATAGGAATTGGCTATTGTTGGATGAGTGTGACTGTCCCCAGCAGGTCACAAGCAGTAACAAGAGTATCATGTGGCATGTGCCCTCAGCTTTGGTACATACTATCAAATAAAGAAAGGTCATCTTGCCAAAACATACTTACCTAATAAATGTAGGTCTCTGGTTAAGCAGAAATCATGCAGCAGCAGTCGAGATTTGAAATTTTCTCTGTCTCATTTTAATACAGTAGCTTTATGAGACTTCTATCCAAGTGAATAAAAGCTTCTGTCTGACTTGTATCTTGGTTCACTCTGGTCAACAGCTGTGCAAAGCAATTCCACTTGGCTCCCTTTTGGAGATGCTTTCAGAAAGTATACCGTTTTAACCAAGAAATGGCTAGCTAGCTTCACATGAAAATTTGTCTTTGCAGCCAGATAAGTCTGTCAGTGGTGGAGAGCTGATGTTGGTCTTATACCAGATTTGCCATTAATAGCTTGGTATTCTCTTGCTCAAGGTGGTCTATTGGGGCAAGCATGCTAGGTGCTGTGACAGTGAGCAGCAGAGATGGGATGTGCCCTCAGAAGGTGCCACACTGCAGCATGTAGGTGACTTAGAAACTGATGAGAGATTGCTCTCACTCAAAAAATACAAGATTCACGTTGCAGTGGTTGGCATAGATGAAAAGGGTTCAGGACGTGCTGATAAGGAGCATCTGCAGGTAGGAAGGTTCATATGGATGCACTAGACACTTCTGGCTCTTGGTGCAGTTTACAGGCGTGAGTATAACATGTGCTTCCACCTGAAGCTCTGTCAGGTTGCCTTTCAGACATATTTGACTCAGACACAAAATGCAAAATATACGGCATTTTTGCAAGTTTCTTCTTTAGGGGTTATTAATGCCTCTTCTTTTTGCATGTATGTTCTATACTAATTGAGTCCAATTCAGGAAGCTACTTAAAGGTGGGCTGAAGCCAAAATATCCAAACTATTGCCTGGGAAACAGGACCACTTGCACTTAATGGATAAATTAGAGCAGTGTTTGGGGAGTAGGATTGTTTTAAAACATTTCCCCCTCCCCCCAGTGGAAACAAAGTCTTGTTCTAAGATCCTTCAGTAGTCATAGAAATATTTTAAGACCAGATTTGAGTCACTTGGAACAAATCAAGCTGTGGAGTTGTTCAGCTCTAGCCTCCATTATTATTTGTATTGCTACAGGGCAGTCCATAAAAACTAAAGACTGAGCCTTAGCACATACATAAGTAACCACAAACACAATGTGCCATATGTAACATATTTTCTATTCTTTGCTCATAGGTTATGTGGCCTTCATCTTGGGAGTCACTGAAATCCCAACTGGACAATGTCCTGAGCATGTTTTTAGTGGTGACCCTGCTTTAAGCAGGGAGGCTGGAGTATATAACTTCAAGAGCTCCCTTCTAGTCTTTAGTATCTACAATTCTGTAACTTTGTGGCTTACATATGTAATTTTTTTACATACTGTGCTTTAAAATATTCCCTATAGTTTAAATTCTGAAGTTTGAACTAATTTTTATAGTTCACCCCCTCCTGCTCTATTTAGTCAGTGAATACACATTGAAGGATTGAGTAGCTGAATCTACATTTTACTGAGTGGAGCATGTGAGCTATATTAGCTGTGCGTCGGGACTTCAGGAGGACTGAAGGAATACTGTCTACTGTCACACTGTATTACCCCTTATGAAAGAAATACAGAGAAGAATCTGTCATTGTCAGGCATTTCATGGGTTTTATAGATTTATTCCTGCATGTAGGCTTTTGCAGTGATCCTACTAATCACTCTGATGTTTGGCAATTTTGAAGCCCTCTCACCTCTGCATGTATTCTGCATCGTTCAATTCTCTATACTTGTAAACTGCTAATGTAATTCCTTAAACAATGTGAATGAATTGTGGTTACCTTTAGATTCTGTGGGGTTCTGGAGTGGGGAAAATCCTGTATTTCAGGATTAATTTTCACTCATGTGAGCCATAACACTTTTCTGTCCTTCAGGGTTCACAGTGGAGGTAAGCAAAGTAGTGAATTGGAGGGAAACTATAGCTAGGACTTTTCATGGCTTGACTGAGGCTTAAGTACATATCTTATGATCACTTCTTTCTGAAATCTGGGAGGGTTTTAGGAAGTAGAGAGGGCCTCTGTGGGCTGGGTTGTAGACTTTTTGTCAAGGCTGCTGGGATAGTGGACTTGACCATGGTCTGTCCTGGAAGTTTGGAGAAAAACTTTCCCATTGAAATATTCTGATTTCCAGGCTTGCATGGAAAGGAAGAGTGCAGCTTTCCTAGCAGTGTTATGTTTCAGACAACTTTTCCACCTGAGCACTTAATAATAAATCAGCTTATTCTTACTTTCTCTCTGTAGGAGACAAGAAGTGCCTACTCATTTCACTTGGGAAACAGGTAGAATCCAAACTATAAGAGTACAGTAAAGAAAATCTATGGGACACAGCAGCTATTATATGCAGATACACACACACACACACACACACACACACACACACAGACAGATATATATATATATAAAGCTACTCCACTGGTTTGTAGCTGGTTGTTCTAATGTAGCCTGTGTGGCCAAGTGCTCTGAAATATAAATGCCTTATTGGGACTGAAGCAAATGGACCCTTTTAGTGTGACACAAAGCCCATTAACATTAAAATTGATCTGATGTTCCCTTTGACCTCCCTATTGTTAAGACTTTCAGGGAGGATAGTGAGGCATTAGTTCCTTTCATGCTCCTCAGTTTGAGAGACTACAGCTGGGGAACATCTTGGAATCTGGCTCATCCAGGGAGGCTTTTGGGGCTGGTGAAGCCTCTGTGAGGCATCTGTTTGCTTTTAAGGTTCCTGGCTCTGGGAATTGTGAGAACTAGCTTCAAAGAGCATTTTTCAGCCCTGTGATCTGCCACTCTCAATGTGGCTGTGTATGTCCTTTTTCCTACAATAGACCTGAAAGAGCATTAAGGTTGACACTAGATTTCTATGTGTGCTTTATGAGAAATGTATTTTCTTGTTTTATTATCATTCTTCTCTGTGGCAAGGGTCATCTCCACAGAAAGTGATTAATTTAATGAAAGTATTTTTCTTGCCTTGAGCTCCATTTGTTGCCTGGTACCGTGCTGTGCTAGTCATGTGTTAGCTTTGTCTTACTGCACATAACATTAGGCTTTGTATTAAGAATGTGGTCTTAATCTTGAGTAGGTACTGCTGAACAAGGGAACAGAGCCTTCATGAGATGTGGAGTTTATGCAGATCCAAGTTTTATTACATTGCCTCTTAGTTCAATGAGGCTCCAAAGCTAGATTTTACTTCTAAAGGATTCCAGAGCTATCGGGAACAGCCTAGTACTTGGTGTCTGTGTACCTAGGAATGCTCTCCAGTGCTCAGGCTTAGGTTGTTTAACTCTTGAATTGTTTAATTTCTCTACTTGTGTTTTAAGAACTGTCTTAATGCTGCCTTTGGAACTGGTGCTGCAGCAGAGTGTAGTTGTAGTGTTTTCCTATTGGATTACTGATCTAGTGTCTTGACATTTCAGGTCTGTGGATAATAGGTTTATGTCTGTTTCTCTTTGTTTTTGCTGTGCAGAAGACTGCAGTAATAATGGAAAAGTTATGTTTGAGGAATTCGAATAGCATATGTGGGGATGGCTAGAGTTCCTATTGGATTACTGATCTAGTGTATTGAAATTTCAGATCTGTAAATCTGTTTTTGCAGTGCAGAAGACTGCAGTAATAATGGAAAAGTTATATTAGAGGAATTTGAATAACATCTGTGGGGATGGCTTGAGTTCCTCTTACTCAATTTCTTTCATTTTTTTTCTTTAACTTTGTGGCCTTCATGTGCCTAAAACTAATGTCTGTTTATAATGCAACAAATCAACTTGCTGAAATTCAAGTTCTAAATATGAAATTAACTCCTAGGGAGACAGAATTCTTCTTTGTATTCTTAAAAAGTAACACTGGTCTGCTTCAGTGTGTCATACAGTACAAGATGTGACTCTCAGTTCTATGTTGGGATCATAATTTTATTTTGGATTAATTGTGCTTTAGACATCTGTCCTGTATGGATGTATCCAGTGTTTCATTTGAGAATGAGCAGCAAGGATAGCAGTGACATTGAATGCAAAGAAGTGTAGTAATGTCTGAGGATAACTAATAATATACTCTTGAGTTTCTTCTAAGGTGTTCTTGAGTGCAATGCCAGGCTACTTGGTGTTGAACTTTCAAAACTTTGAAGTTTTTAGAAAGAATGCCCTGAGGAAATTACACAATTACTGGTTAGATTTTCTTCCAGGCTAGGAGATAAACTTCAGCCGTAGGCTAAGAAACTGGAAGCAGTTAGGGCACAAAGAGGATGAGGCTGCCCTTTCATATCTGAAGTGGACAAGCAGCTTACAGACTCATGTCTCTTCTTCCCACTCCTACTTCATCCTGCACTTCCATTTTGTTCCTCTTCCTTGGTTTCCTGTTGAATTCCATTGTAGTCACTGATGATCCTGCTGCTGCAGTTACCCTGTGCCACTGTCTTGACTGTCATCTCTTATCTTTTCCCTTGGACACATGCTCTTTGCCTCTTCCTTACAAGATTTGCTTTCTCCCTTGACACTAGTACTTCTCATGGCTCCTCATCTGATCAGTCACTCAGTTTTCTTCTCCAGCTTCCATGCCACAGAGTTCTTTCTCCCATCACTAGCTCCCAGTCAACTGAGATGGCTCAGCCAGCTGGGCAGTGGCTTCATCTTTCAGGCCTAAGGCTGTCAGAAATGCCAGGCACTGCCCAACGTGGATAAGAAGTGGAGAGGAAGGGGGTTAAACTTTGGTTTAAAGCCTTGTCTATATATAGAAATGATTACTTTTCATTGAACTTTTAAAGAAAAAGCTAGCCTGAGTTAAACTGCTGTAGGCTTTGGGATATCCTGTGCCAGCCTGAACTTGGATTAATCCGGCGCAGATGTGAAACACATATTACTGCTGCAGCAAATTCTGTTTGACCAAAAATTATATTTTCCTGGGTGCCAATCTGGAAGAGCATTTTACTTTGCTCCAAACTAGAAGACATTTGTAACAGGCTCCTGAGCAGCAATGGGCTACTGGGAACTCTTGGCAGGGATCTGGCAACCTTCCACCTGAGGCACGTCATGTATCTGCTTTAGCAGCGTTCTCAGTGCTAGAAAATACAGCATGATACCTCTCTTGCCCTGTCACCAAAGAATAGCAGAGCTGAGGTCAGTGGGGATCTTCCTCTGCTGACTGGGCCAGACTGATACCAGAAGGCAGGAAGTAGGCATGTCCCCAATACTGGATCTTTGCCCAAACCAGCTGGGTCCCGCCGGAGCTGGGAGGGAGCTCTGGGTGGTACTGGCAGCTGAGCCCTAGTGAAGGCTTTGGCTCCTCAGTGCACTGTGGCAACCCCACATATCCTACCCAATCTGAATGCCAATGAATGAGGGGTTTGTCTCTGCAGTTGTAATGCAGCTGTGTGGCCCCTGCATTCTGCCCCATCAGTCCAGTGGCCTTGAGCAGCTGTCTGGAGACAGCATGGGCTAACTCTCTGCTGCTGGCCTGGGAGCTGTCACTGACTGCCTGGAAGCTTTGCAGGATAAAGTCTTTTCATTGCTGCCAGTGTCTGCCAACTCCTATTGCAGTTAAAGGGTAATCTTTTCTAAATGGTGCTAAATTAAGGCTTAATCCTGCCCTCATGCCACATAAGAGGAATGAATCCCTGGTTTTCTGAAAACAGCTTATCGTTTGGGCCACTGTCCAACCAACCTGTACAACAATGGTCCTGGATGGTTTGTGTGTGGAGAGGACTCATGCTTTTTGATCGGTCTGCCTGTAGATGCAACTCCAAAGTTCCTATGAGGTGTATGGAGAAGTAGCTATTTACCACTTCCTTGTATGGCTCATACCATATGAAACTTGGGAGGTGCCTGTTGCTGAAGTCCTTACGCTGGATGCTGTAGTGATGGGAGATGACTTTGCCTGTGACTGTGTGTGCTGGGTCCATGCTGTTGGCCGCCCACTCAGTAGCCGCCAGCCGTGCGCTGTGTAAGTGTTGCATCAAGGCAGACAGTCCTGGCAGTATGGATTGGTTTGTGTTAACCAAGGTAGCTGTGTGCATAAAACTGTAGTTTAAATTACTGTTGTTATGTCGTAAGGCTACTGCCATAACATAAATCAGTGAGGAGGGTTAATTTTCACCACTCTTGGAATTGCTGATCTGGATTAATAAACAAGTTTCACCTGTGGGGACAGGAGGAGACTACCTTTCAAGCCCGTGTTAAGACTAGGCTTTTATGCCTCTCCTTAGGGGAACTATTGTATCTGTAGAGCAAGATGCAGTCAAAACGTTTATTTGCTCATAAATATGTGGATTTGTTTAAAGAAAATGCAGTCAAATAGGAGGGAGGGAGGGAGCAGTAATGGGGACACAAGTTTGTGGGCAGCTCATCAGTGAAACATATCCAGAAGCTTGCTTTGATTCCATGTTTTTACGCAAGTTCCTTGAGGAGAAAAAGGAGTTTGGAGATTTTTAGTGGGATTCTAGCAATAGGATCTGAAATATACTATTATATAAAATTCTCTTAAAATCCTTATTATGTAAGACTTTTTTTTTTCATCCTGTTCACTTATGATTCTATATAGCAGTGCCTGTAGCATTACTGCAAAGATCCGACCTGGTGTGGGCCTTCTTGATCTGTCTGCAGCCTAGGAGTAAGTGGCTCCTGAATAGTCTGGTCCTTGCCCAAGTGCAAGAGTGAGTGGTGCTGGCAGAGGGGTTCACATGTATCACCTCCTCAGGTGTGTGACCTTGGGAAACTGAACCTTCACAGAGATGTTTAAATTATTAATAGAGGCAACAAAACCTGCATTGCGTTCCTACTGAACATGAGGTCAGAACTTAAGATGTGTTTATTTATTTTAGGATGCGTTTTCAGTTAGCAACCACGTGAAGGGCCAATGGCTGGAGGATGGTGACAGGCATTAATGAATCTGTGACAGACATCTCCCATGTATGAAAACAAAAATATAGGCAAAACAGAAGAGCTGGTCGAACAGCTGTTGTGATGACAAGTGACCTTTGAATTAATGCTTGGAACAGTTAGAGTGATGGTCCCTTACATGTCCAAAATCCCAAATGAAGTTTCCTGTATGCATTTTTTAAACAGATGATAATGTAGATTTCTTTTCAGTGGATCTGGCTGTGAGAGCACTGCTCAGGAATGTAAACATTCCTCCTGCATCCTGCTTTTCAGCTCTGCTTTGCTGCAGTGTCCTGCCCTGCTGAAATCAGGGGTGTGATGAAATTATGAAAACAAAATAAAATCAGATCCATTATTTGGAAGAAAAAGGCTTCCTTTTTATTTTTGAGTAATACTTTATTGTCTCTTCATTAGTACTCCTTATAAAAAGAGAGTCTGAACTTAGACTTACCTCTGTGTATGCAGTTCTGTCTTGTGTTGTTGCAATCTGGGATTTGCTATTCGTGGTCAGGATTTTGTGTTTCTCATGGTGGCTGTATTTATTGCCTACCACACCAACCACATAGTTCTGCTCACCTTTACACAGGAGGTGTGAAATCATATGGGACCTGCATCAGTAGGACTTCATACCTGGGTTTGCAAATAACCATGGAGATGCTTGTCTCCTGAGATGATGAACATGTAATTTTTTTAAAAATTTGTCTGGAGGGGGGAGAAAATAATTCCCTTATGTGTACCTACAAAGTCTCAATATTATTAGTTGGAAATTAATTCTTTAATGAAATACAAGATTTATTTATGGTTTGACTTAGCTGTGTAAAGCTATTTTGGGAGCTCTGTGATCTGCTTTCAAAGTCTCCAAAATTCACAGACTTGATTTACTACCCTTTAATTCTAAATGTCCAAGGCCTTATGATAAAGTAACAGTGTGGATTATTCAAGTTTCTTGTCTTTGAAAATTTCCTTTCTAATGATTCTGGCAGTTTCTCACTATGTGTGAATGCATCATGCTCTTTCAACTCTTACTTGTTTTCCATTGGATCCTCTGAAGCACTGGTGTCATTTCAGGTTTCAGACATCCTTTGTAACTTGTAGTGATCCATATTTTTGTTAATTTCTAACTATAGTTAACTGCTCTCTGTGTGTACTTAATGTTTGCTGTGCAATTTGCTGAAGAGTTTGGTAATTTAATCTTTTCTATGTTGAATCCTGTGAGTTTTGATGCATCTTTTCACTTTGAAGAATTTTTTATATGTTTTTCTTCTCTGACAAGGTGCTATATAGTTCAGCCAATAATTTAAATCTCTACACAACTTCTCTTTACAGCCTTGTAATTAACAAAAAAAAGACCACCGTTTGCCATGTCCAATAATAATCAGGCTCTTGTCCTGTTATTGTTCAGTCATTAATTTTAACTAATTCTGCTCTCCTTACAGTAGCCAGCAATTGTGTTTGATTAATTTGAAATCTGAGGACAGCTTTTTCTTGACCCTTTGCTGTTGCTTACTTGCTGCTGCATTCCTGGCAAGGACAGAACACCGTGGGCTTTGTTTGGGTGTTTTGTGAAGCCCCATTTTGGCTTCTGGCAGGGATTTTAAAAATTTCTATTTTTTATTTTTTATTAAAGTTTCTGTGAAAGTTTTCTGAAGTCAAGAGCAGACTGTGTTCACAAGCTATCTTTAGGTTTTTCAGATTGCATGCAATTTAGAGAATTCCGAAGTTTATATTGAATTTGGTTATTGGGCCTTGCTGAGATAAGGTCTCCTGTTGCAATTAGCAGCTCTGTCTTGCAAGCAGTGAGGCTCGTTGACTTCCTGTGGTACCATCAGGTCTGAACTTTGGACACTGTGGGTTAGCTCATAAGGTAGAAAACAAAGCTAAACTTAAATAATGAAAAGTATTTGAATGTTTGGAGAGAAGAGGCACTTGCTTTGCAGCTGGTAGTGTCATGGTGATGTAGGACCTCTCAGATGGCCGCAGAGCAGTGACACATCCCAGGATAACCTGCAGTCTCTTTAGGTGTGCTGGATGCTGCTAGAATGGGCTTGAACAAAGGGGCAGAATCCATAACATCTTCAGCATGTGTGTGATGGTGCGCAGATCTCTCTGTTGGGCTGTCTGTTTTAGCCATAACTCCTGCTCTTGCCAGCAAGGACAGTACCTGTTTTTGCTCTGCTTTGACACGTATTCTGCTCCAAAATGAGCAGTGGCTGCTGTAATCCTGACAGGGCCCTGTAAAAATAGCTGCCAGTGTGCTTGTGCTGTCATGTGCTGAGGGGCTTTCTCCCTTCCTGTGTGGTGCTGCTGGGACCCCTCCAGGGATGGGACCCTAAGGGAAGCCTCTGTTTCCTGTTTGCCAGTGTTTAAGTCATACACCAGAGCTTCACTTCCTCCTGTATTTTGTATCTCTCTTTCCTAATCCTCCCCTTTACTCTAGAAAGTGTCTCATGGAGTTGAGCAGACAGAAATGCACTTGTCCTCTCTTTTTTAAGTGATGGTAAAACCTTGTCCTTGAATTGTTTCTGACATTGACACCAGTGTCAGACATCTGAGGGCACTGGGCAGTACCTCGCCAGCCACATCAAGTATCGATTGAGCTGTGTGCTCCAGATTAACAGATGCACACCAGTGACTTGGCCATGTGGCTGTTGCAGCTGACAGTTGCTCTCTACAGGGTGTTTGTAGAAATTGCATTGCGAGAAGAAGGCTGGGTTTTGTCCCTCTCCCTTCTTGCTTTTTAACCCAAACTTAAAATAGAGGCTTAAATATGTCTGATGTTTATTTTTTTAAGCAATACACAATCATGATGGGCAATGGTAAGTGAACATGATGGGAAATAGTAAGTGAACATGCTCTAATTCAGTGCAGAGCCTGGATGTAGGTTGCAAGCAGAACACGTCAGAGAGAATCGAGAGACTCCTCTGGAGTTTGTTGAAAATACTGTGCTAGTAGGACACAAAAGATTATGCAGTTATATTTGGGTTAAACTCTCTGGACTTTTGCTTAGGTTCTAGGGGAGAAATAAATTTGTTATTCAGGTGTAATGAGTTCTTAATGAAAGGGCAATTAGATTACAAGAAAATGTCTGCTTTTGCCATGCAGAACTAGCTACCAATGATACATTGGATGAAATGTCTTGTGCAGTTGTGCACATGTATGTGTGCATGCCTCTGTGAGAATGGCTGAAGACAACTAAAACCAGAAAATCTGACTAGTAGTTTTGGTTTTTATAAGGCTCTTTGTGTAAAAATACATGAACAACGAGCTCACATAAGCACAGGTAACTTTGACATATACAGGAAGTGATCCCACGCTTAGCATTGGTCTCCTTTAATACTTCAGTGATTAAAAATCTGCTTAAGTATTTTAAGTAATAAGTCGGGGATTAAAAAAATTTTTTTTCCCCCAAAGTGCCTCATATCCTGGTTCATTCTGGTACCAACAACTAGTTGGTATTTATATGTACTCGGCTGTGTTTATGCAGCCATATTTCTGGCTCCTTTTGGAGCAGGGTTTGTTCCTCGAAGCTTGTGTTATTGTCAAACCAGGGGAAGCCACTATGCTGGTAAATAAGCAACAATGTAATAAGCTGTACATTACATATGTTTTGCAGGATGCAGTTTACTTCCTTGAGTTATTTCTAGAGTGGGTGTGCCTGCACAGCAGGCAAGCATTGTTCTTAGGAGGAGTCCTCTTGCAATGAGAGCTGTATGTTATTAGCTATTGTATTAAAAAAAAAAAAAAAAAAAAAAGGAAAACATTTACTTGAGTATCACTGGAGGATTTCATGCTTACTGTTATCCATGCAGATAAAATGTCCTTGGTTGGGAAGCAAAGCCAGTGAAGAGGATGGAAAGTGTTTTCTATCACCTCTGTGTGTGTGTGCTCCTTTGGTTACGAATAATTAAAGAGTGAGTGGAAGCTGTGTCTTCTCATCCTGAACCTCTCAATCTTGCTCCCAGTTAAAACAATTATCTTCTTGGTTCTGTAATTTCAAGTGCTGGGTTGGGGCAGAGGAGTTGAGAGAGACGTTAAACTTAATTTCTTGGGACTGGCTTCTGAGCCAGGGAGCAGTTCCTTTGGTGCCAACTTAAACTCTTGGTTGACCTTGTAGAAGCCTGCACTTCAACATTGGTGGTGTAAGTGGATTGTGCTCATTTGTAATAAGTAATCTCTCTTGTGTGGGAACAAGGATGTTATATCTTGTGCTTTATTTTTATGTTCATTTTATAGAAAAGTAGTTCATAATCATGCAGCAGCTTTTCTGAATTCTGGAGTTAATCACGTTGAGGCACACTCAGCAGGCTTTTACAGCCGTTGATGGGCAGCGTGATTCTCCAAATTTCTATAATGTCACTTTGTTTCCTTTCAGCGTATTACTTAACAGGCACCTAAGGGTGAGTGAGCTCTGCTGTAGGGTTGCACTGCAGAGACACTCTGGAAGGTATAATCCTTCTCCTGCTCACACCACAACATTTTATTGAAGGCAGTCTCAAATTATTTTGTATGTTAACTTGGCTTTTTCCAAAGAAAGTGTAAACCACTATTTTCACAAAATTAAAGTCAGATCAAGGACTGTACTCTTTCCTGGAGTGTGCACAAATATTCACCATTGCATGACGTTTTGGAAGATGTTAGATGTCAGTATGGTGTGGGCTGACATGATGGGAAGTGATGTAATGTTTTGAAAAGCCTCACAACTTCCCTGAAGGTACCAGATCTCCTGTGAGCTGTTGTTTGTGAATCTATGCCTGCTGTGTAGTTAATGCTTGTGTTTGGCCCCTGGGCATATTTGTGTGTGGGAGAAAGAGCCTACTCCCAAACTTGTGGAAATGTGAGAGCTTTTGTGATGGTGAGGAGCAAACGAGGAGCTGAGATCTGTGTGGCTATACTGGCGCCCAAGTGGTGGCTGGCCACAGGTTGTATGTGGGCTGGGCTGTGGATGAAGGAGGTAGTGGTGCTGGACGGAGATCCAAGGTTGCCAAGAGGATCTTGGTCACACCTCCTACTTGCAAGGCCACACACATTCCCAGTGCATACGCCTGACAGACTGCAGGCAAATCATTGTGTTCAAATAGAAAATAAAGGTTTTTCTTGCAAGCTGTGTGTGGGGCAGTTAAACTATTTCCATTTTGGTCTAATGTGAAGGCCAGAATGCATAACTGGCTTTGTTAAGTATAAGTTTGTTTTAGTAAGTTTATAAATTGTCTTTGGTAGGTATAACTCCTCCTAACTTTAAATACAGACACATACATGTTTAGAGGACTGAGATCTCATTTGATTTTTCTTTGATGATGTTGTGGGATCTTTTAGTGGAAATGTTGTGTTTTAATTCCATCCAGCCTCCAAGCCCCACACAGCCACAGGATAGGTTAAAGTGGTACCAAAATTGTCCGGATGGAAACTTTCTAACACAGTGTTGAGTATTAGAAGGCAGGCATTCTTTATTGCAGCCATGGTCACTTGGAGGATCCCTCTTCTAATGGAGTACCCTGGTAAACAGAGATTTTATCATATATTCTGATTACGTATTCTTTAGCTGTGCCCGCTTGCTTTATGCATATGTGATACTTTCTTTTACATAGTTGCCCCTCTTATTGGAAGTTCTTATGTGTTCTATGGGGTCTTTTTTGGTGGTCTTCAATTTCTGGTGTCCTTTTTAGGTGACTGTTTTTCAACCCCCTCTTTTGAGGAAGTATAATATCATTGTTTTGCATGGCTTCTGCTTTGTCAGCCTTACCTATTTCTCCAAGGTAACATTGTTCCTTTTATTTGATAAGAGTAAAAAAAGTATTGTTCTATTCTACTATCCTTATCAAAGGTGAAGATGAGGAGGAAGGCAATGATATCAGCAGAGGTACTCCATGATGCATTTGCTCAGTTTCCAGTGATTTACTGATCCGGCGCTTACTGAACAGCAATGGGTATCATTTGATTAGTAACACTAGATGAAAGTTTTTTCTTCTAGGAATTACTACAATAAAGGCTGTGTGAGGCACCCTCCATTGTGTTAGCGTTCAGAAACACATAATCACGGGATATGATTATATGCAGGTGCTTTTATTAAGAGCTCTGGGAGTCGGGGTACAAACCCAAATCTGACTCCGAACATAAGTTTCAAGCTGAACGTATTTTATACCCTATCGTTGTATAACTTACACATTAATTATTAAACTTACATTGTTCTATTGTATACATTGACATGAGTTTATAGTGATCTTTCTTAGGTCCATGACCACAGTTTCACATGATTATTCTTTCTGATTAAACAGTAATTATATTTAATTACTAAACAGTTGTCACATCTAACAATTATATCAATTATCATGTACTAGCTACATAGTACTATTTCTCCCTGTGCTAAAGGTATTTACCTTTCCAAGGCCTACTAAGTTTATTTTTTTCTGTTAACCCTAAATCTCATGATTTTAAAACCCTTTTACTATCATTTCCCCCTCTTTGAAAGTATTTTCACTTCATTATAAGTGCAAATACTTTCACTTGATACAGTCTTTAGTTTCTAAGTTTATACATGATGTTCTTCAAATCCAGGATTGACGTGAACGTTGTCATGGACTGGAGGATTAGAGGATGATGGCTGTGGGTCCCGTGTCAGTGCCTTGATTATTTTCCAGTTCCCCGATGTCCTCTTCCGTATTTCTCCTTTTAGGACACTGTAGACTAACCAAATTACTGAGAACACAATTAATAGGATTATTACACTTTCAATGATAGACTTAATCCATGAACTCACATTCTGCCTTAACCCTTTAAAGACTTTGTCTAACCAGCTCGTAGTCAAATCTTTCTGCTCTTCTTGTACTTCATGCTCTATTTGTTTTAACTGATTGATGTCATATTTTACATCTGCAGTTACATTTGGGATGTGGATGCAGCAATGATCAATTTGTTTCTTTAAAACTCCACACACTCCATGCTCTTTCAGAAGTAACAAATTTAAGGCCAATCGATTTTGTAAGGTCATTTTTGTGGTGGCTTGTAATTGTACATTTGGTTCTTTAAATCCTTCCCTAGTGACCCTAGCCAGTCTATCTACCTGACCTGTAAGTTTGTACAACATTTCTTTATTCTGATAGTTTGCTATAGGACCAAGCAAAGACTCTAAGGCCCACCCAAATTTCACTCCACTAGAGGGTTCTTGCCAGGTTTCGTCTTGATTTTCGTTATTTGGAACTTCTCGTCTTGTTCTTATCTGCAGAAGTTCATCTTTTCCCTTAAATGGGGACTTTTTCCAAATTGGACACAAAGTAGGGAGGCCTAAAGTAATTTCTTTTACTTTCTCATCTACAGGTAGATGGGTTGTCCAAGTACCATCACTTGTTGCCCATACGAATTGTCCTGGACTTCGGAGTGTACTCTTGGTACATCCTATAAGTATTCTATAATCCACTTTACCCTGTTTGTGTTTGATACCTCTGCAGGCACAACTAATTTGTAAGGCTACTGCCAGTGGTGGAATTTGTTTAATTTCTCTGTCATCAGAGGTGCAATCATAAGTTTTATTACATGCCCACTAACTTACTTTGTCTGCCTTTGTTCTACTACCAGTCTCAGTGTTCACTACTGCTGGATCTGTTTCATTTTCTGAACCTTCCCATGTAATGCACCAAGGAGTGGCAGCCATGTACTGGAATTTTTGAAGTATACTTAGAGACCACACACTGTCCCAAGGCTCTATTTGACCTTTGTGATCTTTTGCCTCGCACTTCCACACCAGAGTGGTTTCTGTAACATTTTCTGTAACCTTTTTATAAGGTTAAGTGGTAAGTAGGATTGCCATTGATTTGGAATGCCCCTTGACCATTCTATTGGATACCCTATTGTGCCATTATTTTGAAGACAGTCTCTTTGACTCAAAGGATGTAACCATTGTCCTATTACTTTCTAGGTTACCTTGATTACCTGTCTTGATTCTGGTACCTGTTTGCATATAATTGTTTTGTTCTTTTGTATTTCAGGCAGTTTTGTCATTATGATTCCCCAATTTATTGGGTCTCCCGCTGCCCGTGGTATTGGCAGACAGGCAGTTATTCTGCTAGTGTTCTGCATTTTGGCAAAATCTTTAACTAATCCAATCATTACATTCTCAGCCCGAATTGCATTGCGAACCTTTATCACCTGTGTTTCTGCCTGGACCTCTCTCTTCATTCTAGAATGAAGAGTATTTAATTGATCTTTTTGCATTCTACATCCCAAAGACCATGAAAGGAGAATTGGTATAATTATTGGCAACATTCCTGAAATAATTAAACACATCTTATCTGCAGCTTTGTTGGTTTCACAGTTTACACAGTTCGTGGTCCGGGATAGGCTTTCTTCACTCGAATGTAGTGTATCCAGGAGTCTACTCTAGCTACCTTGACTGTTGTGAAGGTGGTCAGTAGTACCTGATGGGTCCAGTCCACTTTTTTTTCAGTGGTTCTTCATTCCAATTCTTAATGTACACCTCGTCTCCTGGATGTATGTCATGAACAGGATTCTCGAGAGTCAGCGGCCCATTTCACACAAGGGCGCTCTTAAGTCGTGCTGAAGTTTTCCCAAGAGACAGAACATAGTTATATACTTCCTGTTTTCCCGTGACATGTATATTTGGATTGGGTCCAGGAGATTCATATGGTTTCCCATACAATATCTCATAAGGACTTATTGACATCCCACTCCTAGGCTTTATCCGGATTCTCAGTAATGCTATTGGTAAAGCTTGTGTCCATTGCAGTTTGGCTTCGTCACATATTGTACTGATCTGCCTTTTTAGTGTTTGATTCATCCTCTCCACCTGTCCACTTGACTGGGGTCTCCCTGGTGTATGGAGGTCCTAAGTTATTCCCAGCAACCTACTTAATTCTTTTACCACTGTGGCTATGAAATGGGATCCCCTATCTGATGATATCCCTAGAGGCACCCCGAATCTGGGAATGATTTCTTGTAGTAACCACTTAACTGTTTCTTTTGCTTGATTTGTGCAACAGGGAAGGACTTCTGGCCATCCGGAGAATGTATCAACCCCTGCTAACAAATATTTGTATCCTCGAATTCTTAGTAATTCTACAAAATCTACCTGCCAATAATCTCCTGGTTCTATCCCTACCCGAACCCTTCCTAGTTGTGCCTGTCATCTAGCCACTGGGTTATTTTTCAAGCAAACCTCACACTTTGACATTATTGATTTTGCCATTGTTAACATTCGTACTGAGACCAAATAATGTTTTAGAAATTTTACCAATGCCTCTACACCCCAATGACATTCATTATGTTTAATTTGTAGAACCTCTCTCATTACCAAGGGGGGTACCACTATCTGTCCTTGTGCATTTACATACCACCCTTCTGGATTCTTCTGTGCATTCAGTAAATGTCTCAGTTTCTCATCTTCTGCTGAATATTTCAGCTGTGGAGGTAAATTGAATTGAGATACATTAAGTTTTAAAGGGACCAATGCTATTGTTGTTTGCACCTTTTGAGCAGCCTGTCGAGCCGTCCAATCTGCCTTTTGATTTCCCTCACAAATTTTGGAGTTTCCTGATTGATGTGCTTTACAGTGCATAATTGCCACTTGTTCAGGTTTTTGTACTGCTCTTATTAGCTGCAGAACTGCATCTTGTTGTTTAATGTGCATCCCTTGAGATGAAAACAGGCCCTGTTCTTTTCATAGGGCCCCATGCACATGCACTACTCCAAATGCATATTTTGAATCAGTCCATATGTTCTCCTTTTTCCCTTCACTTAATTCTAGTGCTCTGGTTAAAGCAACCAGTTCTGCCTTCTGGGCGATGTATTTGGTGGCAGTGCTTTTGCCTCTACCACTGTACTGATTGTTGTTACCGCATATCCAGCGTGTCTGATTTTGTTCTCCCTGAAACTGCTTCCATCTGTGAACAACTCCCAGTCTGGCTGTTCTATGGGGACATCTTTCAGATCTGCTCTAGCCGCACAGGTGTGTTCTATTACTTCCACACAATCGTGTTCCAATGGGCTTTCTTCAGATGTTGTACCTAGGAACAAGGCTGGGTTCAAGAGGTTAGTTGTTTTTAATTGTTACATCATCTTGCTCTGTTAAGATTACCTGGAATTTCATCATTCGACTCGGGGAGAGCCAATGGCCCCCCTTCTGCTCCAACACAGTAGTTACCATATGTGGTACACAGAAATCTATGTGCCTTCCCACGGTGAGCTTCCTGGCTTCTCGTATCAGGATCGCAGTGGCTGCGACTGCCCGCAGACATGAAGGCCATCCAGCACTGATGTTGTCAAGTTGTTTGGAAAAGTAGCCCACCAGCCTTTTCTAGCTTCCCAAACGTTGGGTTAAGACTCCCAATGCCAGATGCATCCTTTCATGTACAAACAGCTGAAAATCTTTGGAGAAATCAGGTAACCCCAATGCAGGAGCAGTTGTCAAGGCCTCCTTTAGTTTGAGGAAAGCCTTCTTCTGTGGTTTGCCCCAGGTAAATGGCTGCATCTTCTGGGCCTCATACAGGGGTTTTGCAATTAGTCCATAGTCCATGATCCACACGCGGCACCACCCTGTCATCCCAAGGAAGACTTGCAGCTCGTGTTGATTCTGAGGCTCTGGAATGGCACAAATAGCTTGAATACGGTTAGTACCCAGTTTTTGCTGCTCTTGTGAGATTTCACATCCCAGGTAAATCACAGTCTGTTGTGCAATTTGTGCTTTTTCTTTAGATACCTTATATCCTGCCATTCCCAGTGAAATTAAAATCTCAATTGTTACCTTTATGCAGGTTGCTTTCTCCTCTGTGGCTATCGCAGTAGGTATTGTTCTCTCGGTACTTGCCCCCTTGCCGTCCAGGCTTCCAGCTCCTTTGCCAGTCGGTTTCCGAATAGGGTAGGACTGTTCTTAAATCCTTGTGGCAGCCGTGTCCAGGTGAGCTGGGTCTTTCTTCCGTTTCCTGGATTTTCCCACTCAAAGGCAAACAGGTTCCTACTTTCTTTGTCAAGGGGTATGCAGAAAAAGGCATCTTTTAGATCAATTACTGTAAACCATTTATATATCTCTTTCACAGATGTTAACAATGTATAAGGATTGGCAACTACTGGATAAATGTCCTTAGTTATTTCATTTATTGCTCTCAAATCCTGCACTAATCTATACTCACCATTGGGTTTCCTTACTGGAAATATAGGTGTATTATATTCCGATTCACATTCTTCCATCAGGAACTTATCAATAATTTTTACTATTCCCTGTCGTGCTTCTGGTTTTATAGGATACTGTTTAACCTGTACTGCTTTTGCCCCTTCCTTTAATTCAACATGTATTGGCTGTGCTAATTTAGATTTCCCAGGTATATCTGTTTCCCATACTGAAGGAATTACTGCATCTTCTACTTCCCTAGGAATAGAGGAAGCTGGTTTTTCCTTAATCATTAAAATTTTTCCTGTCTTTGATTCAGGTATTTTCATTAAAAGTTCCCCATTCTCAAAGGTTATCACTGCATCAAGTTTTGCCAATAAATCTCTACCTAAAAGGGGAATCGGACACTCAGGCACATACAGGAATTCATGCATCAGGACCTTATTTCCAAAACACAGATCTAAGGGTTGTAGGAATGGCCGATTTTCCTCCTTCCCTGTTGCCCCAATTATTGTTGTGTGTTTGTCCCCAAGTTGTCCTTGCAAATTATTCAATACAGAGTATGTGGCCCCTGTATCTATCAGAAACTTTACTGCCCTATCACCTAGCTGTATGGTCACGAAAGGTTCCTTGCTATTTTCTAGACAGCTGTTATATTGTCCTACCACCATGAATTTTGCAATATCTTGATCTTGGCTTGGCTGGTTGCCTTGGTAAAACCGGTTTGGACACTTGTTCTTCCAGTGACCTTCTTGTAGATAAAAAGCACACTGGTTAAATCCTAATTTTGGCACAATAGTTCCTCCATGTCCTCTGCCAAGTCCACCTCCCCTCCCCCATCCACAACCACCTTTGTGGTTGTTGTTGTTTTTTGTTTGTTTGTTTGGGTTTTGTTTGTTTGTTTTTGTTGGTTTTTTTTTTTTTTTATGCTTGGGTTTCCTTTCCCTTGTATTACTGCTAAGAGGTTTTGCTGTTGCTTTTTACTTATTTCTTTGGCTGCTTTAAGTACCATCTCTTTCTCTGTAGAATCCATTAGGGTGTCTAATATCACTTGTATATCATGCCAATCTGGATTCTGAGTTTTCATAATCATTTTTACCACTCTTGCTACTTTATCAAGATTTTCCCCATAAGTTCCAGCCAATTGTTTCCAAATTACTAAATCCGCAGGGGAAAAAGGTACCTTTACAAACACCGGCCCCTCCGCTCCAATTCCCTGTCATAAGGGGGCAATCACAGTCTGCTTCTGTTTACCCAGATCTTTTCTGGCCAAGACCGGGGCGGGCTTTGACCGATTCCGAGTCCTATGAGATACCGGTTTCGCAGATTCACTTTCATCTCTACTCTCACTTTCACTTTCATCCTCCCCGCTTTTATACATTACAGTCAAATTTAGATCATCTCCAGGGGAAGAGGGGTCAGGTGATGGTGGAAGAGGAGGAGAGGGAGAGAGGGTTTGAGTGGGTGAGATAGGACTAGACAAAATAGCATTAGGTGAAGCAGGTGATAAAGTAGGGGTAGGGGCAGGCAGGATAGGGTTAGGTTCTCTTGGTCTTGCGGGGGCTATTTGTAAATCAACATCTGTATCGTTCTTCCGATTCAGACTTTCTTTCAACGCAAAATGTTCTAAACAACGTTTCTCCTTCACACAAACCTCACACTTATCACTTGTAGATGCCTTAACTACCATCAATCCACATTCAACCTGCCATTCTGGCTTATCTTGCAAGTAGAAAAACAAATCAATATACGGAATCTCATCCCATTTTCCTTCAGGTTTACAAAACAACATCAATTGCAAAATAGTGTTATGTTGCAATGTTCCATTCGGTGGTCATTTTTCACCACCTTCCAAGACATATTCTGGCCACCATGTATTACAGTAATCAATTAACTTATCCTTATGTAAGTCTTGCCCAAAATTACCTTGTTTCCAATGTGCTAATGAGCACCCCAAAGGAGAAGAACATGGTATGGGGGCATTGCCGCCCAAAATCCTTTAAGCTTCTCCATATTACAGCTACAAAACACCACAAATTGCTGAACCCGCAACACTTTCGCGATGTCTAACGGACGGCGCCCAGGCTTTACCACAGGAATTCCTTTAACCCAACCGAGCGTAGCTTTCGCTGTGTCTTATCGGCAGGTTCCACACCAAATTAAAAGCACCTTACCTCTCTCCAGGGGATGTTGTGAGCGGCAGAGGGTCGTGGCGGCGATGGGCTCCCCGAGAATCCCTCGGTGCCGGCTGGAGTGTGATCGGGTCGTGGGGTCCTCAGCAGCGCTCGCAGGGTCCCATCTGGGTTCGCCAAAATGTTAGCATTCAGAAACACATAATCACGGGATATGATTATATGCAGGTGCTTTTATTAAGAGCTCTGGGAGTCGGGGTACAAACCCAAATCTGACTCCGGACATAAGTTTCAAGCTGAACGTATTTTATACCCTATCGTTGTATAACTTACACATTAATTATTAAACTTACATTGTTCTATTGTATACATTGACATGAGTTTATAGTGATCTTTCTTAGGTCCATGACCACAGTTTCACATGATTATTCTTTCTGATTAAACAGTAATTATATTTAATTACTAAACAGTCGTCACATCTAACAATTATATCAATTATCAAGTACTAGCTACATAGTACTATTTCTCCCTGTGCTAAAGGTATTTACCTTTCCAAGGCCTACTAAGTTTATTTTTTTCTGTTAACCCTAAATCTCAATATTTTAAAACCCTTTTACTATCAATTGCACCCTCTGTTCATAGCATATCTTCTCAGGACTTATTATGGGCTTTAGTGAAATTATTCTTTGAGGTCAGCTGCTAGAGATCTAGTGTAATACTTAGAAATCACTGCACCTGGTTTTCAGTTTCTAAAAATTATTTAATTGTAGATAATACCAAGTTTCTGCACAGTCATTTGTAATGCATCTCCTGACAGGTGCTTAGCTCGAGTGCCTGCAGAGGAGAGACAGTCTTAACAAGACACTGTACAGAGTCCATTTGCAGTCACTTCTCCTTTCGTATGCAGGGGAAGATGACCCAATGACCTGCTTAACAGGATCAGCCAATGTAGTGAATTGGCCTGTACAAATAAATGATTCCATCACATTTAGCAGGAGGGTTTAAAAATCAGCAATTTATGATCAAATTTCCTGCAGTGTGACTTCTGGGAAGAGTAAATTCAGCTATGTTTTGATATCACAGTGGGCAGGTAAAGGCACCCTTTGCACTTGTAAGTGAAATCTCTAGTCTGCTCTCCTGTCTAGCTCCTAAACAGTGCTGATGTTCAGCAGCATCAACTCCTTCTGTTACACATTTCCATCTTTCTTTCCTTTGAGGCTTGGTCTGGAGCTGTGTAGATGCTCCTGGCAGTAGTTCATTGATCTGTTATGATGCACAGCAGGGAAAGATGCCTCAGGATAGCTTGTTTTATGTTCTTCCTTAACCCATCAGACCTAAAGTTATCCTGAAAGGAGTACTTTTTCCTGTTGACTTGTGTGTCGTTCCACCTCACATTTGTTCCCTCTCATGCACCTTTTCTTTATTTATAAGAAAGCAGAAATGAATGCTCACCAAAATTTCCATTCCTCTCTGGTTTAAACTCAGTAGAATCCAATTGGGTCCTTTTAAATTCTACTTCCCTATTACAGTTATAGGTATTTTTCTTTAAAAAAGCAAAAAAAAAAAAAAAAAAAAAAAAAAAAAAAAACAAAAAAAAACAACCCACAAAAACAACAACCAAAAAAAACCACCAAAAAAAAAAACCCAAAAAAACCCCCCAGGATTTGGTTGAGTGCCCATTGAAATCACTGAGAACAGCTGGACTTGCTGGTGGGCTGTGCAGGGGGCTGCTGGTTGTGTGGCTTTCCTGGGAAGGTGGCTAATGATGAAGGCAGCGGCAGGTTCTGAGGTGGCCACGGGGACACCATCCTGCCTGCTGTCTCCAGAGCAGGACACTGGGGATGAGGAAATGCTCCACACTGTCAGGAAATGCACTTTTGATGTCAGAAGTCACATATGTTTGTAAGTGACAGAGGCCACATTCTGGGAGGATATGTATTTAGCTAATTTATAGCACAAGCTTTGAAACAAAAGTAGCATTCACATCTTCAATAGCAGCAATGCCCACAGTCTTTCATGGCAATGATGAATGACAGTGGTGAATGAAATACCTTGTGACTAATGTCCTTGACTTTTAATTCCAAGCTTTCCAGGACCTCTGCTTGGAAGTCAGAGTGGACAGTAATGACTCCTGGCAGGGCTGGCTTTGCTCCCTCACACCAAAGGGAGAGAGCATGTGTACCTTGATCACAGTTTCATGCCTGTCAGTGAAGGAGGGGGAAGGGTGAGTGCTGATCTCTGTTAATCAGTAGAAAGCCTTCTGAAAAAAGACTTGAATCTCTCTTGAGTAGTGGTAGAGAGCAACTGAAGGAAAATGTCTTCTTGGATGTTTAGTCTCATTACTTTTATCCTTATTTTTAAAAAAGGACATCTTGATTAATCACACCTTCTTTTATTGGAGGCTTGGGTTCTGTTTAATTTTTATGGGTAAACCATTCTTTCACTGCAAAAGTAGCTAATGATAGCCTTCTAAAAGGGGCAGTTTCTGCAAATCCTTCTTCATCTTCAGTACAAAAGAAATAGAAATACATCTACTAGAGTGCTCTCAAACCTCACCACAAAGATGAATAGGCACTGCTGTGTGTGTTTCCTCTGGTGGTGGTTGTACATGGTACTGCTCTTCTGGTGCATGCATGCACATGGGCATAACTCTGCTGTTCAAATTTGATTGAGAAAGGCAAGGGACTCTTCAGGCAAGCGCTCCTTTATTGCCTTTCTCCTGTGTTCATATCAGCTTTTCTTGTCAATAAGTTTGAAACTAATTCCTCTTCCTAATATGCTTCTTGGAGGAACTTGTGCACATTTCGGTCTGCTTGTTGGTGGTGCAGCAGCCATGTTAATGTGACTGTAATAGCAAGAAGGGCTGAAGCATCATTTAAACATCACTGTGGGAGTGAAGGAAAGGATTAATGCCTCACGCTGCTTCATCTGTTGAGGATGGTTAGCATCATATAGCAGTGTTTCACTGCAGAGAAAAGGCTACTGTGACATTTACTAAGGACTGCCCTTGCTGCTTGACATTTCAGCATCATGTGTGACGGGAAGCGCAGCCTGGAAAAGAATAAATGAGGTGCACAGGCGAAGGAGTCTTCATTGGAGAAGAAATGAGCATGGGAATCAGTGATGTCCAGAAGTTGATTTGTATTGTGGAGTTCTGCGTTCTTTTAAGATTTTTCTCCCTCTTTCTTATTTTTTCATCTCATGTATAAGCAATTGTCTCTCTCTGCCCCCTCTCTACTCCATTAAATGGAGAACACAGGTTCAGGTTTAGATTATAAATGAATGTTTAAGCAATTTATTTTATGAAATTCCTTCACTGAAATATTTGTGTTGTTTTCTGTTTGTTTGAGTGTCTTTCTGCATGGCACAGGAATCACCCTGTGATTTTGACTAAGTGTGAGGGGGATGTCACTTCCTCTGTTTGTTCATCTGTGTAATCTCTGGGCCAGTGGGCTGTGACTTGCCTTGTCAGTATGACTGCTTTAAACATCTATGAGACTCTCTTTTTACCCTTTCTTAGTTGCTGTGGTTCAGTGCGTGTAAGAAAACAGGTACAGAGTGATGGTAGTGCCCTAGAGACAGTGCAGGACAGCCTCCAGAGTTTCTGACAGTTCCTGTGCAGCACCTGGATTCTGATCAGCTCTTGACAGGCCTTTAGGGACATCAGCTCTTTGCAGAGGTTGGTAGAAGGTTTGAAATCATACTGGGTTTGTTCAGAAAAAGCCCTTTCCAGCATCTCTTTGGGAGGTTTTATTTGATAGTGGCATCCTAGTATTTTGTGTTACTCTTGTTTTTAGCAGTCTACTTCAGGATTCCAGGAAATATGGAAGCATAATCAGCATACTTTGAATGACTTTTGGGCTAAATAGAGGTCTGGAGTAACAGATTATAGAGGCAAAAAAGGCAGAACTGTTCTGATTTTCCTGAGGGCTTGAGAGTCTTGTTTTCAGCATGACTGAGATCAATCTGTGCATCTCCCATATCACAGTAACTGTTCTGAGAGAAACATTTGGAATTATCTAAGAAGCCTTTTTCAGAGATTCTTCACGTTTAATGTGTTCTGTGAAAAGCTGCGCTGTGATAAAGAACTTCTTTCAAAAGATCATGTTTAAAATTTTAACAATGTTTTTAAGAACTTGATATGTTAGCAGTATGCTAAACTTCACAGAATTGGAAAACTTTCTTCTCAAAGCTTGGAGTTTTATATGAAAGCATCTTTCATACTACTACATGCAAAAAAACTTAGGTGCATCTGCGTGATTGAGATCTTGTTCCTCCTGCAACATAAACATATGAATCTGTGTTATCATCACACCTACAGTAAGCTTCACCTTTTTTTAAGTCTGTCTTTTGGAAATCAGTAGTGTAAACTCAGTCTAAATGTAGCTTGATCCAGGGCTTAATTTGAAGTGAACTGGGTTTGACCATTTTATAAAACATTGCAATTTTTGGATGAGTCTGCCCCATCCATTTGCTGTCCAGATTATTTTTTTTTTCCATTCATAATTGTTGTGGAGAGCTTTGAATTCTTGAGATTTAAGACATTGTCATCTGAAATTTGTAGTAATCACCTTAATTTAGCAATGATATTTTCTGGGCTGTTCAAGAATATGATAGCATGTATTTTCTATATGCCTTGAGTCTGCTAATGTAAGCAATTCTCCAAACATGAAAGTTAATGTAATAGCATTTAATAGCATTTTCGGTACTAATTTTGGTAAACCTTCACCAGCAAATCATGATAAATTTTCCGTATGTGTCAGGGATGTTATAATTGGCCTTTGGGCAACGTTGTCTAGTGTATTTGAAAGAAGAGAGGAGAAGGACTTAATGGACTGGCATGGCTGGTAGGGGATGGCAGCTTGAGCAAAGGAAACCTGTCAGGGTTTCAGTTGATCTGCAGCTTTGGCAGCAGGTTATGAGCAAGAACCAAAAATTAGCATCTGAATGATTTGGTGCACTTCTCTAAGCTCGCTGCCCTTGCACCATGTAACTGCGAGTCCCCAGCTGGGCAGTGTTTCATATTTGCCTGGTCCAGAGGTAAACGACTATACAAAATTTGGGGTTGTATATTACAGAATTTGAGGTTGTGTGTTGGGGGTAGAGGTTCATTTATGTTGGTTTCAGATGGTGCTAAACCCAAGGAGGGCTTTTGATGTGTGTCCCATGCAGCTTTCTGAAGAGATAGTTGGGAGTAAATTGTACCTTTGTCCAGAAAAGTGCTTTCTGGTGCACTGACAAGCACAGCTGAGCAAATAGCAAGACAACATTTTGGTTCATGAAATCTTTGATTTTGCTTTTGCCCTGATCTTGGGAATCTGGAAGATAAGAACTTTGATAATTCCTTAACATTAGTGTCTCGTAATCCCTAGAGGCAGGTGTTGAACAGAACATGATGTTTTGCAGCCCTCACATCAGAAACTTTTATTTTGTAAAGAGATAGTCCAAAGTCTGTCATACCAGTATAACTGTGAACAGTTTTTTTCCCTAGTAGATGGAAATAGAGGTTTTGGAAGAGGAGGAAGAGCAGGGTAACTTTGATTCCTGCTCCTGTGTTTTAAATAACCTTAAAACAAAAGTAGATAGGCAGATGCTAGACTCCAGCATGTATGAAGGTTTAGGGGGTTTGTGCATAGCAGTAAAAAGTCAGTTTTCCTAGCTTGATTTAAGACAGGTCTGGGCTGTAGCTATGGCAGGTAATTGCATTGCCCTGTAATTTTGCACAATTTTGTTAAAAGTTACACTTCTCCACAGGAATTAGGAAAATGGCTTGTAACAATGATGTCTGAGGTTGTTTCTAAGTACATACAAGAGAGATAACAAAGCTTGGTTGGAATGGAAGCGCTTTTCAAGCGTTGTCTTATAAATGCACACAGCTTGAATTGTTCTGTGCTGTCTGTCCTAGTGACCATGATGCTGAAGGAAGTTTCTCGTGTTCTGTGTGTGTCAGAGTCTGTTTACTCACAGTTCTGTACTCCAGACAGCAGTACTCAAGCTAACAGCAGGGTTTCTGCTGGCACTTTACAAGCATGCTGGCTGAGAGCAAGTAACAGTCTTACTGTGCAAAAATAACTGGAGTCCACAGGGGAACAGCAGCGTCCTTTGGTAGGAGTGACCATGACCTTGTTTCTGCAGTTTGTGTGTGTGAATGATTCCAATTTAGCTGGGTCAGCTGTGCCAGTTGGAACAAGCCATAATAAAAGGCAGTTTCTGAAAAGGGAGTCTGACTGTTGTAGTGAATGGAAAAACCTCTCACACATAAAAGCAGTGATGACTTACTGAACTTCATCTTGCCATCACCAGAGACTAGAGAGTTGTGATTAATGTCTTAAAAAATAGTGAGTGATTGACAGTTGACCATGGAATTAACATGACACCTTCAAGCCTCTGAACAGAAATATACATTCTTTTATGGAAATATGGGAAACTTCTAAACTTTCATGTAAGAGTAAGATTTTATACATAGAATTTGTTGTTGTAGGATTTACTGAGGCCAAAAAAATGCATAAACCTCTGTAAAAATGAGGTATTTTACATGGGTAACTCAAAGTTAGTAGCTTTCCCAAATTTTCATTAGGCATTCTCCACTGAGGCTTAAGGCAGTCCCCAGTTTGAAAAGATTATGTGGTTTCTTGCACCTTTCTCTGAAGCATCTGGCATTAGCCTCTGTAGAAGACAGGATACTGGATTTTAAAAAAAGTCATCCCCTATGGCAGTTTCTGTGTTTAGATACTCTCTGTCAATTTTGACTTGGGTTAAACGATGACATTTTCTTTCTGGATGTTAAAGAAACCCATGGCCTAGCATCTGCCTCGGAACTTTCATGAACAAATTAGTCATTATTCTTAAGAATCCCTCCCTTAGTGGCATTACTGAGCTCTTTGTTGGAATCATGCCTGGACTCTGCAGTATGGCTGATCAGCTGTGGCTTCTTTAAGTGTCTTGAACTTCCATTTGCTGTTTTGGTATCCTGCAGCTGAGCAAATGGTGGTACTTCACTGGGCAAAGAGATACCCATTGTCCCTTTCTCTGTGCCAGAGATTTGTCATGCACACTGGTTTCTGAAGGTTATTCTTAGTTTATTACAGGAAAAAATAGTGTATTTGAGGAGCTGGTGTGCTTTTTGTTACCCCTTTAACATTTATGGAGATCTTGGGTATTAGGCTTTTAAGCTGCTTTGTTGAAATTCATTTGACAAGGACTTGCCAGCACCAGATGGTGCTTTTTTTTCTGAAATATGGTGCTTTTTAGTTTCGCTTAGGTTATTTTGATGAATCTGGCTAAAATTTCTCCAATGGATATTTGTCTCCTGTATTTCTGACTTGCTTATTTGAAATAAAATTTAGTCTGATAGGAGCAATATCTGTGTGCTTTTAATCATAGTCAGAGCTAGTTTCTGCTTTTTTCCTTCTTTTTTCATACTTTGTCAGCTGTTTCAGCCCTGGTATAGTCAGTCATTTCTGCGCTATTAATGCGCCTACTGCAATATACAGAAGTAATAAAACACTGAAATCTTTTTCTGTTCAAAGCAGAATGTTTTTTTCTTCTCTGACAGTATTTTTCTGGAGAGCTGGTATCAATACATAAACCTAGATAAGGAGTTTAATGACATGCTTCTCTGTCCTTGGCTTGGCCTGGTATTAATATTGACTAGGAAAATCTGCCATGTTTTGGCATCCCAGAAAGATAATGTGGCACCTGAAAGCTCTAAATATGCCTTGGGTTAGATTGTGGTGCAAGCATGTGCAACATTTAAAACATCATATTTTTAATCTTGTTGAATATGGCTGATCTGCCAGGGCGTGTGTCATAAATATAACTACTTGGAAGTGGCCAGCTCTGCTCTCCAACATGTGCCAGTGACAGCTGCAAGCTGTTCCATACCGCAGCAGCTGGGATGTCTGCCCCCGCTGGGCTGGGAGTATGTGTGGAGAGCATGCCACAGGGACCATCACCTGCAAGAGTTTCAAGCACAATGAAGACCCCTAAAAGAAATGTCAGGCGGCAAAATAATGCCCAATGTCAGGACTAGCAGAGGCAGGCTGTGCCAAGTGGGTTGGATTTCTGACCTGCCTCTGAGTACCTTTGCTGGCACACTACTGGGGATTGATGTCTCAAGCTGGCTGGGGGATTGTCTGCTGACCTACTTCAACCAGCGTGACCCCACTGGCTTAGCCTGGATCTGGAGCAGCCCTGCCAATGTCTCCAAGCCCAAGGAGGGGGGGCTGTAATCTCCCAGCCAGGAGAAGCTGCTGGGAGCTTCCAGCCTGGGAAAGGGAACAGGCTGCTAATACCAGATGTGTTCTCAGTGATTCTGGTTTTGCAGAAGTGAATCTAACCCCACTATAGAGAATATGCATGTGCAGCAGTGTCTGGTCATCTTGCAGTCATCTGGCTGAAAGCCAGTCATGTTTCAACAGCAGACTCAAGTCACTACGTTGTTGTTCCCTCCCACAAGGGTTTATATGAGGTTCTATTTAAGCATTCTGCATCACAAAACACTGTTTAGGTGTTGTGGTTTACTTTCAAGAGCTCAGTGTTGGCCACTTATTAGGATTTGTAAATCTGACCCCAGAACTGGAGGATGTAGGAAAAGGTTACGTTCCTTTGCCTTGAAGAAATATATGAGGGTAAATGTTTTCAGCTATTTAAAATTGAATGTACTTATGCAGAATTACAGGTTTAGTGATAAAATATGTGTTTTCTGACTGTCCTAGGCTTTTGGACAGGCCCATACCAACCACAAGAAGGTAGCAGCAGATGGAGAGAGCAGAGAGGAAACCTTGATTCAAGAGTCAGCTACCAAAGAAGAATACTACATGAAGAAGGTTATGGAGTTGCAGACAGAATTGAAGCAGATAAGAAATGTCCTTGCCAACACACAGTCTGAAAACGAACGCCTTAATTCTGTTGTGCAGGAACTGAAGGAGGTGAGTGGAGATGCACAGGGTGCACTGCAGCTTGGATTTGTTATAATTTCTGGTGCTATGTAACCCAAAAAAGGGAAGATTCTTGAGCGAAAGGTGATTTGACAGACACATGGCTGCATGTTTGGTCATGCTGGTCCTGTGGGTACTGCACATCAGTTCCCTCAGTTCCAGAATTGCTGCCTTAAAAAGCAGAGGAATCTGTTTAGGCCAAGCACAGAGACCCTTGGATGTACTTTGCTGCTTCATTCCCAGTGCAGATTTTTTGGCTGCAAAATATTTGTGGCATAATTTTCCTTTTTATTCCTTTTTCCTCCCTAGTTTTCTGAAGGTATGAGATTATAACAAAACGCTGAAATGCACAAAGAGGGATAGTAAATTTTATAGTCTTGTGTTTTCTCTCATGAAGCGCTGGCTTTTACATTTTTGTAGGTTGCTTAACATAATAGCTTCAACCTGTTATTGTTTTACTATTGAAATGACATATTTTTAAGGGGAAATAATTGCTGAGAAGTTACTTAAAGAGTTTAATTACTTACAAAATCTGTAGTTCAGCAGAAATCTTTGCAGTCCTGGTGCAGAAATGATTGTTTTGAGAGCTCAAACCATTGCTTAAATTCAGTCTGGTAAAACTACAGAGATTGTAAGCCACAGATGGATGGATGGATAAAACAGTCGGCAGTTATTACTCCTGAGTTTCTTGCACCTTCCTTTGAAGCACTGTGGACTAGACTTGTCTAGTCCTAAGCTAATCAACCGGCTTCCCCTGCCAGGAGGGAAGGCTATCCAGGAGCCCACATCTGCATCTCAATTTATTCCATGTGACCTCAGCTGCAAGTGTCTCGTGTAATTTCTTTAGGACATAGTAACAAATATGTGGATAATATTTGGTGGTCAATCGATGAGGAAGTGTGAATTACTTCTCTGGAGATGTGGGGATTCACTGGTGCCTCTTGTTGGGGTATGACAGAGAAGATTTGTGGTACAAGCGGTCACAAGTGATCAAACAGGCCAGTCAACTTCTCCTTCAACTCTGTGGAACAGAGTTGGAATCAAGCCTTCTCCTTAGACAGGGAAACAGTTCTAGAAACACAGACACAACTCCTTGTCTCTATTTCCCAACCTTTAAGACTAGCTTAATAGAAAAGCTGCCCACCCTAGAGGCAGCACGGTGAGAGATTCTGGTCCCTTCTCAAAGTGTGCTGAGCAGCAGATTTCTGGTCTGCTTCCAGTATCACTGCAACTGGAGGCAATTTTTCTTTACAGATACTGCCACATTCCAGTCATCTTTTAAGGAGACATAAAAATGTGAATTCAACTCAGCCCTATGCTTTCCCTGTGGCCCCGGGTTTGTGCAAAGAGAGAGAGACAATACTTAGGCATGGAGTATGGGCTATAGCAACTTGTAATTTGTATTGGTGTACTGTAGTGTCTGATTGCAGCAATTTTGATTTCTTGGTGTGTTGTGAAGTTGTGCTCTCTTTGCAGCTAAAAACAAGCAGACAATTTTGTGTAGTCTAATCTTTACCTTAGGTGTGAGGGAATTGTAATTTAAATTTATTAGTCTTAACAGTTTGCAGGTGATTCAGTGTTTGTACTCAAAACATGCCAGATTCAGTTCTTGGCACATCCTCCAGCTGCAAACATTTCCCTTATCTCAGTGTGCTGTGTGTGCTTGTTGGTACCTGTGTGGTTACTCAGTGGACCCCTGCTGGACACTCTGAAGGGCTGAGACCATATTTAGTCATCACTGACATGCCTGTGTCTGGCCAGAAGTGGAGAGCTCGGAAGGAATCTGAGTTTGTAGGCCCGAGGCTGAAGCTGGTTTGGCTGGGCTGCAGGACAGGTGAGATCAGGCAGCAGGTCCCATACGCCAGCTGATGTGACAAGCTGCCTCTATCAGCAGCTAGCAGTGGTTTTGAATTAGAAATGTGGAAAACCACCCCATCATATCATGGGTGCAGCTACAAAAATACGCTTTTTCTAGGCAACTGTATTCCCTGTTTGCCTGTATCTGAAGCTAATTCTGTTAATGTTTTAGAACATACTTTTTCACTTTGTATGAATTAAGTGTTTGAAGATAGGACTTGAAGGAAAATAATACTGGAAAAAAAAAAAGCTAAGTGCAGTGAGCCATTTCTATAGCTGTGTATGTTCCAGCTCAATTTATTCAAGTGTCTGTGTATATTCATGAAAGATCCCAAAGTCATACTACACCAATATATTGATTTTTACTTCTTATATATTTCAAAACAATGGTAACTTTTTCTTTGAAGTCTTTCATTAAGTCCTGCATAAGTCTTGGGGCTGAGGGGAGTATTTTGTGTCAACTAGTTTCTATTTTTTCTCAACCTGAGATCTTAGATTTCATGAGTTTTAACACAGTGTCTTTCTCCAAAGGATTAATTGTATAATGTTTTCAACTTATTGCTCTTGTTATAAAGAAAATATCTGTTGAAAAGCAGCAGCAAATACGTGTCCAAATAAGAACATCTGGAGTCATCTGAATCTGTCTTTATCTTGTGAAAAGGCCCTTCGTGTTCAGGTGGAAACAGATTTGGGTACTGACTTCTGGTCTGGAAAACTTTTGCTGGTTGCTACAGCCAGTGAAACAACGCAGGTGTAAATGCTGGTTTCCCTGCTTGTTTCTTGACTTTTTTTGAGTCAATAGTGAGAATTTGTAAGAAAAGCAAGAATAGAAAATCTAATTATTCTGTAAATGACTTGGTTTTCTGTAATTTCGGGGGCTGAGGGGAAGATATATAATTTCAATATGTTTCAATTTAATTGTAGTTGATCCAGGTGCCACCATTATTGTTTTGCTTTGTTTGTTCTTCCAGGTCAACCAAAACGTGGAGATCCAAAGAGCCCGCCTGCGAGATGATATTAAGGAATATAAATTCCGAGAAGCACGTTTGCTGCAAGACTATACTGAACTTGAAGAGGAAAACATCTGTCTCCAGAAACAAGTGTCTGTCCTGAAGCAAAGTCAGGCAAGTTTTCCAACCAGTGAGCATTGCTTTGGTAGCACCAGTTAATTTTTGTGTTACAGTATGGTTCTGTCTCATTTGAACATCCAACTACTTATTTTCTAACTTTGTACTACTTTTGAGACTATAAGCTCTATATTTCAGCACCAAGACTTGTCCTTTCTGACTCTGTACATAGTCATAATACTTCATTGCTTCTACTTTGACTTCCGAGTCCTTCCACTGCCTTCTCTTTCTCTGATGAAAGAGAAGTCTCTATCACTCTTTGTTACTTGTTTTAGTCCTTTTGCTACAGTAGTTTTTCAGTGTCTCTTTACAGTGCCTGCCATCCATCCATCTTTAATTCTTCCCCTTCTACAGTTACAGTATCTGGAAATGGGAGTGTTTCTGAACATGTTTCTGAAACATATTTTAATTGCTACTTTATCCTTACCTTCTCTCTGCATTTCTGTGCTACTATTCTCTTCTAGCTACTTTCAATAAACTTGAAATGCTATTATAGTTGCTCTACACTGTCACATCTGTGTGACTGCTTGTCTAAAAGGTCACATTTAATTGGCAGTTCCAGCTATTTCCTGAGTTTTAGAAAACTGCATTCTTGGAACACCTTAAGAGCTTCCCTGAGTTCTCATTTGTGGAGATAATTAAAATTAGATGTGGTCTTAGACATGGTTCCCTTATCTTCATCTATCAGTATGGGACTTGCTATTTTTCTTCTCCAGATACTGTCAGTCCCATTGCATAGATAAAGCTCAACTGGGAAAGTGAAGGACATAGATGCTGCGAGGGCTGGAGCCCCTCTGCTCTGGAAACAGGTTGGGAGAGCTAGGGGTGTTCCTCCTGAAGAAGAGAAGGCTCCAGGGAGACCTTTCAGTACCTAAAGGGGCTCCAAGAAAGCTGGAAAGGGACCTTGGACAAGGGGGAGTGGCTTCCTACTTTCAGAGGGCAGGGATAGATGGGATATTAAGTAGAAATTTTTGTCTGTGAGGGTGGTGAGGCCCTGGCACAGGTTGCCCAGAGCAGCTGCAGCTGCCCCATCCCTGGAAATGTTCAAGGCCAGGTTGGGCAGGACTTGGAGGAGCAACCTGGTCTAGATGAAGGTGTTCCTACCCATAGCAGGGGGAGGAATGAGATGAACTTTAAGGTCCCTCCCTGCCCAAACTATTCTCTGATTATGCAATTCCATTATAATATTTCTAAAATCAAAGTTCTTTAGAAAACTCAATGTTAATACCATCTGTTGTAGTCAGCACATAGTAAAATCTCTCTAGAATTTGCTGCAGAACGCCTTCAGTGTAATGAATGAAAGCTGCTCTGTCAAGCTAGATATGTGGGATATTGAATGTATTTTATTTATGTCCAAGTGAAAATCTGTGTCAGTGTTTATTATTTTGGGCCTCACTGCACAAAACAGTGTTCCAGGTTGGACCTGTTCTCATCTGCATATATTTTTTCTAATTTTGCAGTTTTGGGTACCCTGACATCCTGTAGCAGGAACAAAAGGAGCTGTTGTGCTCTCAATACAGGCTGGAAGAGGGGGAGAACTGGTAAAATCAAACCTATATAAGTTGGTTACTTTTGGGTTTTACCTTTTTTTCTCATTCATCATATTCAGAGGAGCAGGCTAAAGTTCCCAGCTCCACATTCTAGAATAACAATACAGGAGAATGCTGCCATTCTGGCCTGAGCTAAATTTAACCTCAGATGCTATCTCAATATTTGCTAGTAGTTATTGACTGCTGTATTTTGAATCTGGAAAATTTGAAAATAGACTACAATCTGAAGTATTTTATCTCAGTGGAAGTATACAGAACTAAGAGCTTGTTCTTTCATGGCAGTGGATTAATTTTCTACCTTGTAGGATTGTCCTACTTGATGAACTTTTAATTATTCTAGTTTTTAATTATTCTAATTACTCATGCAACTAGAAGCAGCTGTCAAGTTTTCCCAGGCAACCCTGAATTAACATACTTGATTCCTGCTTTGTAAGTTGGGTGTGGTTCAGCATTCTCAGATTGCTCTATGTTGACATCTATAATTCATTTGGTTTGTTTCCTCCCTGCTACCCCCAAGTGATTAAAAATTTTACATTAATCATTTGTGTATATAATTTCAGTGTAAGAGAGGTTTAAAAAAGTGCAGTACTAGACGTGATAGATAGCATGCCATCAAACCCATCAATGTGGATATCAGGTGTGGAATCTGAATTGTAGCTCTTTCAAGATTCAAGATGTGCTGAAATGATGATGAGAGAAAGGCAAAGCATTTTATTTTGAATGTATAAAAGCAGAGCTTGATCACAGTTTTAACCCAGTGTTGTATTCAAATGGCAGTGAAGCAGGTGTAAAGTATACCTTTGTCATGCCAGTTTTGGAAAAGTGAAGCTTAACTTTGTGGGAAGGCTGGCCAAGGAATTTTTTAATCAAACAAATGTTGCATGCAGAGCTAGGAAAGACTGTTTTGGGATGCTTCTGTATCAGACACACTGTAGCTCCCACCTGTCCTAATTGAGCTGGAATAGATGAGCTTATTTGACAGTTTGCTTAGTGAATTTATTCTGTAGTCTCTGTGAAGGTAAATTACATAAGCCATGTTTACAGTCATAGTGCTGAAACTAGACTCCAGAAAGAAAAAAAGTATTCTAATTCTACAATATTTAGGTGACATTCAAAAGCAAAATTACTTGGTGCCTTGCAGGCAGACATTTTCATTAGAGATTTTCTGCCCCCATTTGTATATCTCCAGGTGGAGTTTGAAGGCTTGAAACATGAAATCAAAAGGCTGGAAGAGGAAACAGAGTTTCTCAATAGCCAACTGGAAGATGCCATCCGACTGAAGGAGATCTCTGAGCGCCAACTTGAGGAGGCCTTGGAAACACTGAAGACAGAGCGGGAGCAGAAGAACAACCTTCGGAAGGAGCTGTCTCACTACATGAACATCAATGACTCCATGTACAACAGCCACTTAAACATCTCTTTGGATGGGCTGAAGTTTAGCGATGAAGCCACAGAGCCCAATAATGATGAAATCATGAATGGATTTGAACAAAACTGCCTCAGCAAACTCAGCAATAGCAAAAACAGTACTTCAACGCCCAAGAAAAATGAAAGCTTCCCTCCAGCCCCAAGTCTGGTTTCAGATCTTCTGAGTGAATTAAACATTTCTGAAATCCAGAAGCTGAAACAGCAACTTGTGCAGGTAAATGGGTTTCCTGAAGAGCTGTGCACTTCCAGATAGCTCCTGAAGTTTGTGTGGGATGTAATTTCAGTACTTTCAGTATCTCACATGGTACTGTTTATACTGTATTCTTAAAGGCTTCAATTGATTTGGAATTTGAGGAAGTGAAATGTTTTTCAGTGAAAAACCATAGCTATTTTTCCTTTTTTTTTTTTTTTAATGCAATGGAGTTGGCAGTCATGCCCTTTCCTTGGTAGAAAGTTCTAATGCATCTCCTGTGCAATACTTGCTGTGTCTACTTCATTATATCACTACCAAGAACAATAGTGGTTTGTTTCAAAATTGAAAGATACTCCAATCATCTTCATCAAAAGAAGTTTTGTACTCATATTTTCTGTAATTAGTTCAAAGAGTGTGAAGTCTTAATCAGCACCAAGCATTTCTGTGCTATTTTTGTGAAATTAGGAGGTTGGAGAGTTTAGAACAAGGTGCACATTTCTGTTTCCTACTAATATTTTGTCAGGCATGTTTTAAATTATCTTCCATAAGAAAAAGCCCTTAAGCAAAAAACTGTCAGAATTTTTAAAAATGAGAAATTTAAAAGGAGAAACTTGAAGAATTTTTTGTATTTCTGAGCCTTTCATGAAGTTCCAAGCTTTCACCATAGAGTAACTGTATGTTTTCTAGAATTTACTTGATAATTTAGAAGATAGCAATAAACTTTAGCTTGTCATTAGCTGAAAGGAAGTTTTCACAATGAGACCATCACCTAGGGAATAAATGTGTAAAAATGTGCATTTTGAAGAGGAGATAAGAAAGAATTGGCAATGAACACTGCAACTTGAGATAATTTTAGAATACATTGTAGAGCCTTTCCCATAATGTGCAGGTGATTGGATTTCTGTAACCATATGGACCATTGGCTAAGTTGCTATCTCTTATAGTTAAAACCATTTAAGTGATACAGTTCCCTTAACACAGATGTCTGTGTTCCTGCATTTCAGATGGAAAGAGAAAAGGTTAACTTGTTAACAACACTGCAAGAATCTCAGAAGCAGCTGGAAAATACACGGGGGGCCCTCTCAGAGCAGCATGAGAAAATTGGGAGGCTCACTGAAAATCTGAACGCCATGAAGAAGCTCCAGGCCAATAAGGAGCGTCAGTCTGCCCTTGATAACGAGAAGGACCGAGATAGCCATGAAGATGGAGACTATTATGAAGTTGATATCAATGGGCCAGAGATCCTGGAATGCAAGTACAAAGTGGCTGTGGCAGAAATTACTGACCTGAAGGAAGAGCTCAAAAATTTGAAGGCAAAGTACAAAGAATGTGTGTCTAAGTATGAGGAAGAGAAGAGTAGATATGAGACTGAGAGCCAAGCTCTTACTGAAAAGATCACCTCACTGGAAAAGTCCAGTAGGCATGATAGAGAACACATGGCCAGGCTGGAGAAGGAGCTGAAGAAAGTCAGTGATGTTGCTGGAGAAACACAGGGCAGCCTCAGCGTGGCCCAAGATGAACTAGTCACCTTCAGTGAAGAGCTGGCCAATTTGTACCACCATGTCTGCATGTGCAACAATGAAACTCCAAACAGAGTGATGCTGGACTACTACAAGGAAGGTAAAGGCGGATGCAGTAGCCCAGAGGCCAAGGGAAGAAGGTCTCCCATTCTTCTTTCTAAAGGGTTGTTAACTGTTGAGCTGGGAAAGGCAGAGAATGGAAGTGGTGACAGCAGCCCATCCCCAGCGTCATCTCTGCCATCCCCTGTGTCAGATCCTCGGAAGGAGCCAATGAACATTTACAACTTGATTGCTATAATTCGGGATCAGATCAAACACCTGCAGGCTGCTGTGGACAGAACAACTGAGCTGTCCAGGCAGCGTGTTGCTACTCAAGAGCTTGGGCCAGTGGTGGACAAAGACAAGGAAGCTCTTATGGAAGAAATCCTGAAGCTGAAGTCCTTGCTGAGTACCAAGAGGGAACAGATAGCAACTCTGAGAACTGTGCTTAAAGCCAACAAACAGGTAACCAGGTCTCAGAGGTCTGAAGGTTACAGTGTCAGGTAACTAGGTCATAAGCACAAGAGAATTTTTTTAAGAGTTCATTCTGCCATTCCTTCAGTTCTGTGGGACTTTCCTTGCTGGTATTTGGCTAGTCTGAGGCTGAAGCTGGCTGTTCCATTAGAGGCTGTCCCACGTAAAGACGAGCGCTGGGGCTGTAACTGACTTCAGCTTCTCACGTACTCCTGAGACTTTATGAATGTTAAGGTAGCCTCAATCTACTGTCTGTCTGAATTAGATCAGGCTATATTTAATGTAGGACACCTAAAATGAAGAGGTAATCTTATTTTCTACTTGAAAGAATTCTAGTAGTTACCCTTAAAAGAGTTCTGAAATTTAAGTATTGCTCTCTCTCAAACTGCAAAATAAAAGAGAGCATTCCAAGATGAGAATGTGAGATAAGAATGTGGTCAAAATAACAGAGGTGAAAGGTAAAATTAGTCTTTGGGGATTGGACATTTAACAACATTAGCAGTGCAGTAGGTGAAAATAACTGCCATTGAAACACCTCATTACATGCTTCATCTTCTTCTCTATGGTTAAATTTAAATTGTCTTAAAAAAGAAGTAGTTTAGTCTACTAAACTACTAGTAGTATTGTTTAAGAATGAAATAAACACATTAAGTGTTCTTTTGCACATTTTAATAAAAGTGTCCCAAATGTAAGATAGGTAAAATGCTATATAAGAGAGAACTGTGCTAGTGATTGACAAATGCATTTAAGTACTGAGACACTAAGTAGATTGTTTTGCTCCTTTGTGTTGCTAGTAGGTAAGTTTCACTACATCTGTGTTCTGTAACTTCCTTGATGCTCCTGCATGGTTAATGGGAGTAGGAGATGGCTATGTCTGTTCCCAGTGTTCAGAAATGAAATTTTATTTTATGTGTACAAGATAGGTTGACCACAAGTTTAACATTCCAGTACAAAGTAAATGTTTCATAATGTGAATAGTGATTAAAAATCTTTTAGCAAGCCATTTGATGAAGAGTTTCATTAAATGTTATGTTTCTGTTCTCCCTGGTAACCAACAGACTGCTGAAGTAGCCCTTGCCAACTTAAAAAGCAAGTATGAGAATGAGAAAGCGATGGTTACAGAGACCATGATGAAGCTCCGAAATGAGCTGAAGGCTTTGAAGGAAGATGCTGCCACCTTCTCTTCCCTGAGAGCTATGTTTGCTACAAGGTAACGAATATAATTAACTCTGCAAAATTTAATTCCTTGCTTCTGTGGGGAAGAGTTGAACATCCTTCCTGTCCACCCTGCAGAGAGTGAAGCAGTAGGTGCTTTTTCCCATGATCATTGCTTGCAGTGTGTGTATGTGTCTGTGATATGCTCCTATTGATGAGGAACATGCGTGGATATAGTGTGCTGCTACAAAATATAAAGCTGTTGTGGCAGTATTTATTCAAGTTGACTGGGAGATTACCTGTTATCCCTAGTTCTTGAAACCATTAGCTCTGAGAAGGAGTGACATTTAACAATGCAAAATGAGCATTTATTGCACACTGAAGATGGGACTGTGCTTTACCTTGATGATCTAGGAAAAGGTAAAGATGTTGCAAACATCCTGGTATTCTTAGGCTGTCCATCCTGCATTTGGCATCTGTCGTTTCATTGACCTGTGTCAGCTTAGTTGATTGCTTTGTCTTTAGAACTTGCTTCTGCTTATTAATTATGCTTTGTGGTGTCAACAAACATGTAAAAGCCTGCTGACACTGAATCATCTAGTTTGGGAGAGATCTTTAAGATCATCAAGTCCAACTGTCAACCCAGCACTGCCACTTAACCTCTAACCCACATCACCCAGCACTGGTCCAGATGCTTTCTGAACACCTCCAGGGAGGATGACTCCACCACCTTCTTGGGCAGCCTGTTCCAATGCCTGACCACCTGAACAATGAAAACATTTTTAAAATATCTACTCTGAATCTCCTCTGTCTCAGCTCAAGGCCATTTCCTGTGACCCTCTCACTGCAGGCACGACAGAAGAAACTGGCCCCACCTCACTACCACCTTTCAGGCAGTTGTAGAGAGCAATGAGATCCCCCAAGCCTCCTCTTGACAAGACTAAATAAACCCAGCTCCCTCAGCTGTTCCTCACTGATGTTCAGAAAAGCAAGACACAGAAGATGTGACTTTGAGCATTTCCAGAAAGGGATTACCAGATGGGAATAACAGCATTTACCTCCTATTCCTGGTGCTAGATCTAGAGGCGATGAATAACATCTAGAGACAAAAAAAGGTCTGGGCTGCCAGCATCCCTGTGAAAGCAAGAAGCTGTCCAGGCAAGACAAAGGCATTTCACTATCCAATAGGCATGCTACAAAATCCTATAAATGATACTGTGACACACATTTACAGCACTGATGTGCCTGCTCTAGACTCTGTGTCTGAGGACTAAAGTGTAATGCTGCATGTCTTGAGATTCAACCTTGATGAAGGTGCCTCTTTGTAGATAGGCCCTGGACCTGGGTTGTAACAGTCTTCTTCCAGGGGTTTATTGAAGTGAATATGTCCACACCATCTTCCCATGTTCCTGGTGCTCTGCTTGAGCACTGCTACTAAGGAGAGTGAACCACAGAATGCATTCCTGTGAAATAATAATGGCGCAGAGAGCTCCTTACAGTACACTGTGCCAGCTCTTGTGTGGCAGTTTGTCTGCCCTTTTAGTTTTAATCAAAGAGGAAAGTGAGTTACTTTAAAATACAGGAGATTACTGCAGCAGCAATTATTTGTCTCCATGGTTTAGATTGACAAGTCCCAACTATATTTGACAATTCATAGAAAGTGTCAGTGCTTGTATGTTGTAAAAAGCAAAGCACATGCACAGCTTGGGTGGTGTGGGGTGGGGAGAGCTGAAGAGCTTGGAATTAGAGCCTGGGGTAAGTAAAAATTTGGGGGTAAGGTGTTAAAAGTCTGTCTTTAGTATTAATTTCTAATATAAAGGTTGAGTTAGAAATAGTAGGTGGCTGATCTCTTACAGCTAAATGCAATCATTGCTCATTTTAATCTCATTTTAATCTGTGTCTCTGCTAATATGTTTCCCAGTTTTTAATAAAGCTGAGAAATTGTGATTTTAATCCTGCATGTTTGAATTTCCTTAGTGGGTTGACAGTTTAATCTCTCGAGGCAGAAGTAGTTGATGCTTCACTCCAGTGCCTCCTTCAGTCACTGTTGAGTCACCTGTCTTGTTTCCTTGGAAGTTGTCACATGGTCCTCATTGATTTCAGGGAAGAGGGGAAAAATATTGGTATGCCCAGGTGCATTTGGTTACATCAATTTTTTTTTTTTTTTTTTTTTTTTTTTTTTTTCCTGGAACAGATCTTAATTCACTAATGAATTTACCTATAAGTGGTATTAAAACTATTACATGCTGACCCTTACATAAGCTAGTCTGTAGAACTAAGGCCAAACCAATGTTTGTGGAAAGCAGTGGTATGCAGCTTTGGAAAATGCCAAGTTAGGTTTTTCAGTGGTTTGTCTTCAGAGAGTTTTAGAAGATTTGGTTTTTATTTCTCATCATTATACATTATATTTAACACTCAGGATGTTTATTTTCTCAGTCTAGATATATGTATATAGCTGGTGTTGTTTTTAAAAATCTACTTGATGTTTTCTTAAGCTTTTTTGTTGTTGTTGTGAATTACCAGCACTAAGAAAATGGGCAGCATCAAAGCCTTGTGTTCACTATCTACTTAAAGCTGTAAATGTGTGAAAGTACAACAGGCTGATACTAATTTCACATTCTTCCTAAAAGCATGAAAGCTAAATAATCTTCTTTCAAAGGTGTTTTTAAAAGAAAAACATCTTCTATTCTGACTTTATTGAATATATAGCTGGGAAGTAGCCTAGCACATGACAAATTGAATGGTAAAAGGGAAGGAGCTTTTATTGTTCTTTCAAAGCAGTAAAAATACACAGAGCACAAAGATATGCTGCCATAGCTACTGTTGCCAACTAAAGCAGGTCCAGAGCCTGTGTTGTCCTAGATGGTTAGGGAGGCAACATTGCTGGGTTTTGGTTCGGGGCTTTTTTGAGAAAATTAAATTGAGAGTCAGTGAGCAGCATGAAGGAAAAAAGTGGTGCAGATCTCAGTCCACCTCTGCATGCAACATCTACAGCCACTTCTAGGAAACTTCTTGCCCCTTCATTCCAGGAAATTATTACTGTGCTTTCTACAGTGTGATGTTCCTTGACAGCCACGCTTGCACCGGGACAAGGTTTGAGTTTGAGGCTATATGATTCCTTTTGGATTAAAGAATCAGAAAAGCAGGTTCAGGATGCAGGATGGTTTGTGGACATTCCTGCCTCTCCCCAGCTGTCTCTTCTATAGGTGAAAACAGTTGCTCAGGTACATTTACACACTTCAGCTGCACATAAAATACTGACAACACTTCCCTTTTTGTGGGGAAGAAAGGAAAAACTCCCTGAATAGAGTTCTATGGAAAACAAAAAAACCCAAATCAATTTAGGTATTTGAAATAGTGAATACCTTGCAATTTCTAGGGATAGTCAGTTGATGTTGTAAACTTCTGTGCTAACAGGAAGCTCTGTGAGATAATGACTTTGCTACAATAATCTTTTGCAGTCAAAAGCCTGGCTTTAATTACAGCTTGGCTCACATGGGAAAGACTTCACTGCTTTCTAGGCTAGATGCCAGGCCTAGAAAGGCCAGTCAGCCATTGGCCTTGGCACAACTGGTTTACTTGGCAGGAGTGATACCAGAACATAGGTAAAATGGTATGAGAAGTCACTGCTCTGCTTTACTGCAATGGTTTTGTTTTCTCTTCCTTATCTCTTTTTGTTCCAAATGGGATGGGGGTGAAGAGATCTGCACCCTTGCTTTAGTTGGCCTGGATTAACACTTCTCTGCTGCATGACAAATCAAGACAGCAGCAATCTTGACACTGTTTCACTGAGCTGCAGGTTTTGGGGCTACATTAACTTTGTGTTTTGTACAAAAACATGGATATGTTTTGATTCACAAGAAAGAAGCTGGAAGAGGGCGGGGGAAACTTCTGCGTATTTTTTACGTGTCTCAAATCTTTTGGGACGATAATGCTGAGCATGAAACAAGGGGAACAGGGACGGGTCACTCCAGTGCCAGATCATATTTTGCTGAAGGAATCACATTTCATTTCTCAAGGAATTGGTACTGCTATTCTGGACATCCCCCTGGTTTGCAGTAGTGGAGCTTGGAAGGAATCAGGTTTGAGGTGTGCACAGAAAAGAAAGCAGATCACTTCTAATATAACCAGACCTTGCTTTTCACCTCAGATGTCATGAGTGTGTTTGAAAGCTAGGGTGAAACCCCAGTCTCTCTGACTTCCCAGAAATCTTTAGCCTGTGTCTTGCTCCCACCCCCAGGGGAAGAAAACACCTCTCTGACACTCTGGAGCAGCAGGGCACAGGGTCAGTAAGATGCTGGGAGCTGTTCCGTTTTGTAACCACACCCTCCTTCTGGAGCTGGTGACACCTTCCCTCAGAGGGGAGGACTCTTATGCTTTCAAGATTATTTTAGTCTTTTCAGACTTCCCAGGGCTGTTTCGATCTTACTTCATCTCTAGAACTGAAATGGGTCAATGGGACAAGATCTGGCCCAGCGTCTGGCTTCCACTCCCTGGAGTGCAGCAGTTGGTGTAGGTCCATCTGACCACACTGAAAAGGGCAGGTGTTGGTGTTCCAACAAGTTTAAAGTTCCTGGGTTTGTTTTTTTTTTTTAAAAGAAAGATCCCTCACATACTGGTTTCTCCTGGGCTGCATGGTGTGGGAGAGGCTGTGAGGAACTCCAGAGCAGGATGCCCAGAGATGCAAGGGGACAGATTCCTATGCATGTGGGGGCCCCAAACTCACCCAAACTTCCTGGTCTGTAAAGCTGCAGTGCAGTTATAGTTCATGCAGTTTTATACATATATTACTGAGTTACTGTTTAACATCTCTATGTATTCAAAAATAAAAATCTGGATTTTCTTTTTGCTATTTCTATTATCGGGCAAATATATTTAGGAATATAAGCCTAATCCTGCTATTTAAAGTCGGGGAGACTAGAGTTTGAGGCTTGATAGCATAAGCACAGCTGATGAATCTGCATATCAATGTGGGGTTTTTTTGTGGCAGGTTTTTTTCCAGTCTGTTTTATATTAGCTAATGATAAATGTCCCTTTAAGTCAGGAGCTTTTCCTTTTCAAAATTTAAACAAGCTTGTCTGCTGATATTTCTGCTTTTATGATGAAGTTGTATTTTACAGATGGTAAATTCCAGCTGGTACCTACAAATATTTACTTCTCTATCCATACTCATAAATGCTGCGTCTATATGCGCCTACATATGGACTTTAATTGTTTAAGTGAAGCATCTTCCAAACTCAGTGACAATGACTGTAGATGAACAGCTTGAGGCATTCATATAGCTTTACCACAGCCTTCCCTCTAACACAGTTCCTTTAATTATTTTTAAATTGATTTTGATGGTGAGAACAATTAAATAAAGGCCACTTGCTATTGAGAAGACAGCCACTGCTTACAGCATAATCAGAGTAGGTTAAAGTAGAGTTCTGAAGGATGCTTGTTTTTTAAGAGTGCTTTTCAGTCACCAGTGAAGATTTGTTACTTGGGCTTTGTGTAAAGTAACAAATGGCACAGTTCAGGTGGCCATTTCACAATGCCCCTGTTGCTACCTCTCAGACTCTTTCCAGTCTGAAGCTTAGAACCGCTCTGTAAGCACAGACAAAAGTCGTATAACTGCATGGGGGTTGCAGTCTACTTGGTATGAGAGGACATCTCACTGACATTTAGACATGAGTACAGTTACATCAGGCTCCACACTTCCTCTCTCCGAGGAGGCTGTTAATTATACACCATCTTGAAAGGCACAAACATGAAATGCTGAGTGTGGGATTCTAAGAACCCCAGTGAGTAGTTGTGGTTTTCTACAAATTTAGTTGAAGTTCCTGTTTAAGAGTGTATATATAAGCAGCTGCAAAGCTATCGCTGAGGTATAGGCTGGACACAAGTCTTATACTGGAAAGTGTTTATAATAGAATCAGGATTGCTAAAGATTGATGTATTTCATTGCAGATGTGATGAATATGTCACACAGCTGGATGAAATGCAGCGGCAACTTGCAGCAGCCGAGGATGAGAAGAAGACTCTGAACTCCTTGCTTCGGATGGCTATCCAACAGAAACTGGCCTTGACCCAGCGCCTGGAACATTTGGAACTGGACCACGAGCAGTCCAAAAGGGTGCGCACAAAGTCTGCCTCCAAAGCCAAGGGCAGTAACCCCAGTGTAAGTCCCATTCGGTCCTGTGGAGACAGGTCTGAAGGATCTGTCCTGAACAACCAGGCGTTTTGTAGTGAGAAATATAAAATCTATTGTGACTAGGACTTATCTAGAAAAGCCATATTCTGCATCTTATTTTATGCTGTCAGCATAAATCCCCACTATCTAACACCACAATGAGTTGACTCATACTAGTATGTTGTTGAACCAGGTGATACAGATGTATTACAGTGGTCCTAACTGTAACTAATGCATAAGTATGGGGATACTATTAACAAGTTAATAGTGGAAAGCAATTAGCTTTTTCCACAGTTAACGTGTCTGGGGTTTGCTGTTTATGGTAAGTGTTAAGAGTACACCTGATAGAGTATGTATCTGGTGTTACTTACTGTAGTTTGTATAGCACAAATGTGATCCTTTCTCCAGGGTTGCAGCATACTTCAATAAATGCTTTCACAGGCAGAAACAAACGGAAAACCTTCTTTGTTACTGTGGTTTAAGTGGTGAAAAACAAAGGTTAAAATTAGAGCTATGTCTCGGGAATTCAGAGCATTTGGAAACTGGAGTCAAACTTAATTTGCCTGTTGTAGCAGATGCTAAATACTCGCTGCTGTATCACCACTAACCAAAGTCCTAAAGCTTTTACAGGCTATAAAAGCTAGAACAAAACTTGGTACATTATTTACACTCTGTGTCACTCTCTTCAAAGGGATAATCAGAAGAAACTTGCACATTCATATTAAAAATATGCAATATTAACTCCATCTGATACAAAATTTAAAATGTTAAGGATTGGGATTCTACCTGGTAGACAGTTCCACTTTAAGAAGGTATGTCCTGAAAGGTTCTGTGTGGTCTTATGTTGCTCCTTGCAACGATAACACTTTGGAAAGAACCCGTCTGAGATATCCTTTACAGGAAAATAGCCACACAATATGTGTGTGTAGAATTAATGTGACTCTGGTCTAGCATCGTTGGTCACAAACAGTTTTTCTCAGCTCTCAGTATTAACCTAAATAGATAGCATTTCAGAGCTCTGATCATTTTTTAAGTACACGAAAGATACCGCATTCCATATGCAAGCCATGTGTTTCACAGGGCTCTGCATTAGACGCACAGGAAATTGATGCAGATCATCCTACTAATAATGATTTATGAAGTAGCTTAGTGTACGTACTAATCTTTAAAATCTAATAAACCTTTTTGTGATATTGAACTTTTAAGGGGCCTTTCTACCCACTTAATTACAATAAGTTTGATAGTATAGAAGTGTACTTTCTAATTGGTGCCTACATAAGAGAAAAAGATTGAAAATGTTGCTTCTAAAATAGGAGAAAATTTGTGGAGCACAGAAAGGCACAGTTCTTTGTTTAACCCGGAGTTTGAAGTGCCTAGCCTCAGACTTTATTTTAATGCAAAGCTCTGTTCATTTTGTACTCTTTCAAATACTTTTGTATGCCTGTAGTGTTACTAAAAGAAATGCAAGCCTGTGCTGGTGAGTGCTCGGTAGCATGGTTCCCTAAGCCATTCTAACCCTGTGCTGTGGTTGTGCTCCCCTGCCTGTCCCTGTCAATGCTCACAGCTTGCTCTGTGTGCTGCCCATGCCATGCGCATGCAGGAGATATCCCAGTACTAACAGAAGCTACTAAGAGTATGGCTGGTTTTCCCACTGAGGGAAAAACTTGGGAAATTTTGGCTTCCCAGATGTTTTTAGGCATGTTGGAGGGAAGTCTAAATTAATACAGTGAGATTTTAAACAAATTGTACTTTGCTACAAAGCTGGGAACCATGGAAATGCTACAGCCCAGAGCCAGAATTTCATTTCTTGATCTTGAGAGGAATTAAAAACCTCAAGTGATTAAATTCTAATACATTCCTAAAATATGACTGCTTGGAGTTTAAACAAGTTTCAGTTCTGGTTTTAGAAACTAGGCCCTGTGTGTCTGTTACTACTTCTTTTAGAAAATACTGAATTGTCCTTAATTTGAGCTTTAATATTGCTAAAAAGCAGGCTTGATATTTTAGAAGAGATATCTTTTATAATTTTCAATCCTGCTTTTCTCTTTGCTGCACAATCTTCAAAAAGGCCTTTATTCTTCTTATTCCTACATAAGGTACAATTTAAAAATACATGGTGAAAGCAGGCTTCTGAGTGCTTTCTCTGCTCTAATGTACTCAGTAACAATTCTGCTTCCACCATAGTAGAGAGCTTTAACACAGTTTTCACTGCTTCCATGTCTCTATGTGTACTTTTGTACACAGTACTTTTGTGAAATACTGATGGCAAAAAGGTAAACTGAAGAAACTAATTGAATGGATTGTTAGGGTTTTTTTTTCAAATTAGTTGGAATGTAACAATTCTGGTGTTACCAGGCAGTGACTATTGCTTTCAGCCTTGGCTCCTTCTTTCAGTTCCAAGTGTGAGCAATTTTGCTATTAGCCCAATAGCCTTAGTGATCATTTCCATCTTCAGTCATTTCTGCAAATGTTTTAAAGACCCTAAATGGCAGCCTGACTGCTGTTTGAGTCTATCACTGTTATGGTTTATCCTGTCAGAAAAAGAACTGAGGAATGGTGTAAAGTGACTTGATCCTGTGGTTTGTATTTTTAGGTAATATTTAAGACTGAGTCTTTTAATTCTTGATTAACAATTTCTTGAGATGTTCATTTGCTGTGAGTCTTTCATATCACTCTCAATGGGTTGGGGTAAAGCATGAAAATTCCTTAAGCCATCACCTACCTCTGCAAGCAGGCTCTTCTGAATGATTCTCTGCATAGGCCTGCATGATATTCTCACCTGCATGTTTCTGGAGAACCTAAAGCTTTACTGAAAACATTTCTTGCACACTCACTGCTTTTAACTTATGCTTGAATAGCAAAGCTGTGTTCAGTACTTGTAAGAATCCTTCTTTCTGCAAAGCTATTGCTTCCAGGCTGAGCCCACAAAGCCTTGTTCACCCACTGGGAAGGCATCTGCGAGCTGGAGTGGCTGCTGTTCCCCCATCCAGCTAACAGACCCTCAGCCAACTAACCAGCCTGTGCAGCACATGGATGGGGTTACGTTTTCAGTTGATTGAGAAATAAACATTGATTTTTTTTTTTTCTAATGCTATTTTATTTTTCCATTTTTCAGCTGTAGAGTAGTCCCTGGAGAAGGCATTTCCAACAGTGCAACAGCATTTCTTAGCCCTCCTCACTCTGGTTCAAAGTGGTGGCCCATTGCACACAGAATGGAAACCACTGACCTGATCCTAACTTTTGAAAACACCTTTTCCTATATACTACCTGAAACCTTCCCTTTCTGCCTGAAGCTATAAAACAAACAAGCTTTACCTATAAGTGCTGCTGCAGTAAGAAACCTTACAAGTGCTGAAGAAACCTACTTCAAATGTAATCCTCACCATATTAGTCTGTGCTCTCCTAGAAATGTTGGATGGGGGAATTTACTTCATTGCAGATGCTCATTTTTTTACCTGATTGTTAAACCTGTGCACTTTTGATATTTTTCTTTAGCTTCTTTAATTCCTTATGTAGAAGAGTTTATATAAATGCAGTGGTTTGTGCTCATAGTCTCTCTCCAATTTGAAACTTGTGACTTATTAATTATATATCAGCATGTGGCAGAGATTTTGGGGGGGCTCTAGATTGTGATTAGAAAAGAGTTTCAACAAAAAGCAGGAGCTCTGCTATACTATGTGCTGTGCTTCAGCATCTTTTTTTTATTAAAATGTTATGCTTTATATGTTTAAATTACTGATTTTTTAAACTGCCATGTTCATTAAGAAATCCAGGGTATTCCAGTTCTGAGGTTTTTTTCATATTGTATTATTATTCTTAGGAATAGTTCAATGTAACAAAAAGAAAACTTGACTTTGCTCTGGTTAAAACAGTAATAGGCACTTGAAAAATATTAAATAAGTAGTATTTACATATAAATTCAAGAATTCCTGGGTTTTAGGAAGTTGAAGTATTATCGATTAACAGAATTTTATACAACTATACCAGTTAAATTCCAAATTGGAATTGTTTTGTTACTTTTTCATTTTATTGTGCCAAATTTTGGTACATTTAGGAAGAAAAATTCTAAAGTGGTCAGTGTGATAGGGTGTTATCTGTCAGCGCCTTTCTGTCACTCATTTTTGCCAGTAGTGCCTTTGATCATTTGAAAGGAGACTCTTAGAGTATCGTAGGCTAAGTCCTGTCACTTAGGAGGAAGGGAATGGCTGGTTTGGAATTTGTTAAAGATGTGCAGCAATAAGTGCAAAGTGAACTCCCATTTCGCACATTTTTAATGGTAGACTTACCATAGACTTTATATATACAAGGAATTGTAAAAAATTCTGTTAGTCAATGATATTTCATCATGTAAATCCTTGCAAATTTGGGGGTATAGAGGGGAAAAAAATCAAAACCACAAACCTGAACAAGCATGACTACACTTTGGGAGCCAGATGGACTCATCTTGAACAGATGATCAGTGTATGACCATATTTATGGTATCAGCCCGGGAATGCATCGGGAATGTCGCTGACTGTGGGCAGTGGTGGGGGCAGGAACCATGATGCTGTGTGCAGATGTGAACCACAGCACATTGGGATCTCTTTTTTATCTAGTTGTGATTTCAGCAAACAGAAAGAGAGAAGCGCATTAACAGGCCATGCTAGATTCTCAATGGCTTGGTGAGGCTCATGTGGATGATTAAATTGGTACTTGCTGGAGGGGAGCCCTCCCACTTCTCAAAAGAAGTACAAATTGAATTAATATTGACAGTGCAGAAAAGATTTCTGTTTGCTGGAAAAAGCATTATTATTCCTAGATGTGGGGACTTACATTTCCATCTTCTGTTACACTATTGATTCATAAGAAATATTGTTGCATTTAAAATTACTACATTTGTATGTGGGTATTTATTTGAAATTATGTCAAAGTACTGTATTATATTCTATGTGCATTACCTTTTAGTGGTGGGTTGGTCTCCATTTAACGTCCTGTGCATGTATTTTTGCCAAGTAACCTTTACACAGATCTGAAAAACAAAAAAGTTAAGCTTCTTGAAATGATAACTATGTTAATTGGATAACCTTAAGAGGAGGGGTAGAGGTCAAAACACTGCTTCCAGATTAATAAAACAGTTCTTAATCTAGGAAAGCAATGTGCCTGCGTAAAGGTAGTCACATTGGCAGGAGCAATAAAAAACAAAAGGAATTGTGTGTTCTGCCTGTTGGTTTTGTGATTTAAGAAGGTGCTGGTTTAAGTAGTTGGCTGAGGGGATTTTCAACTGGGGGCCAAATAAATACTAATTTTTATCTGAAAGAAACTGAATACATTACATGAAGTTTTTTGCAGGACTAGAAAATTCATTGTTTGTGCTCACATTCAGGAAGCACCATCCTCTCCTATTCTGTGACATCTTCATGGATTAGTTTTGGCCTGGATCCGACTGGTTTAATGTGTGTCACTGAACAGCCTTGCTTGTACTGGTACAACGGAAAGTAAGGGTAGGACTAATGCTATGGTGTCAGTGTTGTCAATTCATCCTGAAATTGCACCCTCATTTCTCATATATACTCTCCAAAATACTCACGAACTCTTAGGGCCTCATCCAGCCTTGCCCTGAACACTTCCCTGGAAGTATTTCCTGGCTTGGCAGTGTTCCCTGAATACCCTGTGGTCTAGTGGGAGATGTCCCTGCTCATGGCGGCGGGGGTGGGAAACAAGATGGTCTTTAAAGTCCCTTCCAACCAGTCAGGGATTACGTGAAAATCCATTAAGTTGATGTTTGTCCAGTAGAATTAGCAAAGAAACTCACAAAAAGCCCCTGAAAGAGCATGCCAAAATTCTGAGGGCAAGGCTGAGGTTTGCCCCATCAATAAAAAGATATTCCTCCAGCAGTGACTTCATGTGGTTTTATACTTTAGTTTAACAACTCTGATGCCCCCAGGTGGGATTCTCAGAACCATTGTGCTGATTGTTTCTCTATCTGGTAGCAGTCAGCTCTCTGACAGCAGCTCACCAGCATAATCTATAGCTAAAGCACAAGATGCCACTTTTTCCTGGGGTATTAAAAACACTTGCTCAGGGGTATGCAGTGAACTGGCAGGGCATGTGTGCTGGGACACTTTCCCTGATTGTAGAGGTCTCCATTTGCTGTAACAGGAGCTTTATCTGCAGGGTGATCTACAGAAGAAACATGTAAATCTATCTGTATACATTTCAGAGCTGTGAAACAGTAAAACAGGATTCAAGAATGATTCAGTAAGGAAAAAAAAAGAGAAAACTGTTAAAGGGGAGTATTCACATAAAAAGGTTGTCTAGTGAATGGCTATTAATGAAAACATTTATTTCTTTGACTCTTTTCTGTGTATAAAAATCCCCTCCCTAAGCCCTGGGGGAAATGTTGCCTCTGCAGAGATGGAGGGTGGGTTCAGCATTCCAGCTGCAGATGTGGCTGGAGTTAAGTCTCTGGGAGAGGAATCTGCCAGCAAATGTCCCACTCCTGCTTGCTGTGGAGTCAGTAATCCAGCAGTGATCCTTTGTTTCATGCAAGTGAGGCTTGAAAACAAGTTACTCACTTCCCAAAAGAGGAACCTGGCAGATTTCTGGGTATACCAAGATGCCTAAAGGTCAGACACCTGGAAGTTCCCAGGTGTACCTGGTTTTGTGGGATGAAGGCAATAAAAATTAAGACTGAGGTGCTTTTTGGAGATCCTACTAGATAACATGGGAAAATTCAGCTAGACAAATAATTACAGTAGTACCAGAGTTTAAAAAAAACCACATTCTTGTGATTTTAAAGGCTGATGTAGTAGATGGACCTACAGGGATCAGGAAAAGGTGTTTTTGCATCCAAGAACTTTGAAGAAGCAAAAACAATAAAGATATCTCTGGGAGCTCAGAACTAAGCAAAAAGTGGCTAGTTATTGTGATTATTCTGTGTATATTGTTATTTTTGAATGTTATTTTGAACGTTTATCTATAAAAGTTTCAAGCAAAAATTCATTAGTCATTGTTGGGAAAATCCCTCTTACTCAAACCGCTCAAAAGATAGCTTCATCTGTCCTTTCCCAGGAAAGGAGGGGAGGATACTGCTTCCCAGTGCAAATGCAAGTTTCCCCAAGAAGGAAGTAATTACAGCTGAGGAGAGGATGTTTTTCCTTATTCTTCTGATGTCTCAAAGGTAACCTGAGAGCTGATCTGTGCTACCTTACCCAGCCCTGTCACTTTTGTGATGTGCTGCTCCTGAACTAAGCCATCAGGTTTGATGGTTACCAAGTGAAAGGGTTGTAAAATGCCCTGGGTCCAGCAACTCTTTAAAAAAAAACTCAAAAAGCCCAGGGAAGCCAACTAACAAGGTGGATCTAGTTCTAGATTTTAGAGTACTTCTGAAGTGAAGGTAATACACTGAGTGGGAGCAGTGTAATGAAAGCTGATTTTTGTGACCGTGCTGGAGAAAACCTGAGAAAACTTTTAAAATTTAAACCAAATATCTACTGATATCTAACTAGGACAATGTATGTAATATATTACTTGCAGTTGAAAGTTATATACATGAGCAAAGCTTGAATTAGTTAGATGTAAATGAGGTGAGTTTAAGGCAGGCTGAAGTGAGTTAGTGCATGTCCAGACCGCCCATCAGCCTCACGAAAATGAGAATTTAACTAAGCTGAAAATTACTTTCAGGGCAGAACTCCCAAATACTGTGGCTTTTGACTGTATCGGGTGTCATATTAGAAGGACACTGTGTGTAGCCAAATATGTACCCGTGTGACTATCTTCATGTTGCAAGAATATGGAACAATTTTATATATTTTAAGCATCTGTGATGTTACTTTTAAAATAAATATCAGCAAATGGACATTTTGGTTCTGAATGTCCTAGGCTAAAATACTGTAGCAGGCTTAACAGACAGGAGAAACTTCCATACTGATGATTTAGTATATGTTTTTAAAGCAAACAAGAGGAAGAAAAAATGTTAAAAGAGTGAAACTTCTAAAAATAAACTCCCATTAGGAATTACACAATCCATTCTCAATAACAGAATTTAAATTTTTTTTGAAACTGATCAATTCTGCTTTTCAAACAGTAATCTATTTGAGGAATTACAATTTTCCATTTTTAAGGAGAGAATAAGAAACAATGCATTTAACTGTATGCTTCTTCATATTGCTTGACATAATTTCTTTTATATCTTCTCCACAAACCTTACTCCCTATTTTTTACACAGAAATTCTGGTACATTTAGAAAGAAAAATTCTAAAGTGGTCAGTGATAGGGTGTTATCTGTCCAACACCTTTCTTTTACTCATTATTGCCAGTAGTGCCTTTGAAAGGAGACTCTTAGAGTATCGTAGGCTAAGCCCTGTCACTTAGGAGGAATGGAATGGCTGTTTAGGAATTTGTTAAAGATGTGCAGCAATAAGTGCAAAGTGAACTCCCATTTTGCCCTGCCCATGCTCTGTCATGAATTCAGCCCTGGTATTTTGGTAACAACCAACAAACACAGAAACACCCACTGAACAGGTGAGGATTCTGGTGTCTGTCATAAGTGTTGTCTGTTGGCTAATGGTCAGCAGCAACGCCTCCTCATCATCCTCTCTGGTGAGGATGCACAGTCACACAGTTCAACATTGTCTCGGCTTTCAGTCACATGCTAGCACAGATTTAGCAAAAACACTCATTTTGGCAGTTCTGTAATAACAAATGTTTTCCCCTTAATTTCTGGTGCTGAAACTACTACTAACTATGACAGTTATTTCTAATTATATTGGCTAAACATTCAGGCAGCTTCTACCAATCTCATATGTTGCTTACTTTTTTTTCCTCTGTGGCTTCTACCCTGGAATTCAAATTAATGCAGCTCAACGTTTTATCAAGGGATAAAAAATGAAATATTTGATCCAACAGTGAAACATCAGCTTCCTGCTGTTGCCAGATGAACAACAAACCTTTATTGAGCCATGTGTCAGAGCCCTGGAGCTGGAGCAGAAACCTCTCTCCTGTTTGGCAGCCAGATGTCTCCATTAGGAAGCAGAGTGCTGACATGCCTACACAGTGTTGGAGGGAGGTTTTATCATGTGATCTTACCTGGCTCTAAGGAGTATCCTAAAATTACCCTGCCTTATTAAGATGGGAAAAACATTAATTATTTTTAGCTGGTAATCAAGAGGTTGTTTAGTAACAGGTCTCAAAAATAAGATTCAGTTTGTAAAAGTAAATTCCTTGTGATTTTATCTTTCTCCATAGGGACAGAATTCCCAGCTACCAGATCTCAACAGTACACATAATTAGCCAGTTGCTGAATGTCCAGAGCAACTCCTTTTGGAAGTCAGCTTGGAGAAATAACAGTGACTGTGGTCTACATGAAGGGAAGAGAATCCTTGGTGGGAATTGAAAAATAGTAAGAAACAAAAAAGGGATGTAGCCCTTATGCCTAAACATGCAAAATATAATTATTGGCAGCAGTGTGGAATCAGTGGGGGCAGTTCTGGCAGAGAACACGAGGTGGCAGTGCCAGATAGGGCCAGAGAGAGACACAGAGAGCCAGACTGAGCCAGGCAGCAGCACCAGCCCAGCAGGACTAGTCCACTCACAGGACCCTCTGCTACTTCAAGGAAAATGGGAGCTGAGAGCAGATTAAAGCAAGTCATACTTCTTCTACACTAAGAGATTTGACTTTTGTCTCAAGAATTCTCCCCTTCACCGCTGCCCTTCTCCCTTTTGTTCAGGTTTGCCATGGTTACCCATGGTTTTGTACAGCTCACCTTGGATGTATTGCTTGCCCTTTCAGTGAGTCACTGGCTTGGCAGCTCAGGAGTATGAAAGCTTTATGAATTGATACCAGTGCTGCAAGTGATTACCCTGAGTCACATGACAGATAAATGGAGACAGATAAATTGGAGACAAATAAATGGAGCCACAATTCTGAAATTTTTCTTTCTTTTTTAATTATTGCTCTGGTAACCCAGTTCACTTCCTGAGCATTCACCATTTGTCCATGTGTCACATAACTATTCTGGGCTTGCTCAGGATCTCTTTTGCATAGAACTTGCCCTGCTAGTTAATTTCAGTGCCTAGCAGGAATGGTTTGTGGCAGCAAAAGCTGTCTTCAGCTGTGTGTTAGGTCACAGGTTTGACAGAGTTGTTGGCAAGCAGTGAGAGTTTGCTCTGCACCTTCCTCTGCCCATCCATAACCCCGAGTGTGAGAGCACTGCTTCAATCAGCATGGCCAAGGTTTCATCCCAGCTGAATCCAGCAGCCAGTGGCCAGGCTGGGAGATGTGGCTACCTGTAAGTGAGCACTTCTGCACATTCTCAGCTCTCCACTCACTGGCATTGCCAGCTTGCAGGGGGGCATTGTGAAAGGTAAGAAACCAGGCAGGCAATGCTGAGGGTCCTGCAGCAGATATCATCCTATTGTACAGAGAGGAACAAAACTCAAATTACTGAAATCAATCAAAAATCTCATGTAATAAATAGTATGGCCATGTACATGCTGCATACATGCCTAGTTTCATCAGTTTAGGAAGATTTGATGCCAAAAGCTGATGTGGAAACTTCAGTAATAAGTCCCAGTGGCATAGCTATGAAAATTGGTGTAATTTCTCACTAACAGATACACATGCTACATGAAAAGTAGTAAATAATTCTGTTATTTAATCAACAATTAAAGGCTAATAGCACTCCTGAAAAGATTTGATTTCTCTCAGAGATTTGAAGGAACTCCACCAGCAACTCCACTCTTGGATCTTCAGTTCATCTCCAATTGTATTTTTTGACTTGTGAGTGAAGTCATATGGTGGAACAGTTGCAGCTGGTGGAAAAGTATTTAAGCTTCACAAATTGCTAGTGAAGGCCACACTACTTGAAGCCTGCTTCTGCTCATCATACTGACATATAAGAAAATACAGGTATGAAGACAAACAGTCTAACACCTCCTGTCTATTAAGAATATCCAAAATGTCTGCACAAGGTAAAAACTAAAGCTAGTATATATTTCAGGAGATAAATACCTAGAAATAAAAGTGCTAAAAAGCCACTCACAGATTGTGACTTTCAAGGAAGTACAGGCTTTATATAATTGTACATATATATACATGTATGTGTATATATATATATATGGGGATTGGAATTAGATGATCTTTAAGATTACTTCCAACCCAAACCATTCTATGATTCTGTGATTTTAAGAACTTTTTTTGGAAAAAGTCACCTAAGGTGTTTGTGCTGATCCATCACACCCAATACATTCTGTGCAAGGGTTGGCCCACTGACTCCTTGAAGACAGGAGATGCAAACTGACTGCTGTAATAAATGAGGTTTCCTTACCTGCTTTCCTGAGTACAGATGTGACATGATGTCTCCCATGTGACAGAAAACAGGCATGTGATTGCAGGGCAGAAGCTGTATGTAGACCTTTCCCTCTGCCTCTGCTTTATGTCTGTGCTAAGCCCAGCCCAGGCTGGGCAGAACTGTGGTGATCACTCTGGCCTCCTCTGAGGGTTCATGACACTATTGCAATCACTAAGATCCTGCTGACACATAGACCAGCCAAGTCTGTGAACAGAGCAATTGATATGGCTGGTGTGAAACTTTATGAAAACCTTTGAGTAGTTTCATGAAGAGTCATAGAGAATCTTTTCAAAAAGCAAACATCTGTATTCTGGATCATTTAATAATAGATTACAGAAATATTGTACTAACCATTTCATTTTGGTTTTTTTTTTTTTGTTGTTTTGTTTTGTTTTTTTTTTTTTTTCAGAGCTAAGTTTTACTAAGTATTATGGTTTACTAAATATTAGCTTCAGCTAATTTGCTGGGTCACCCTTCAGTAATGGAGTAATTCCATGATTGATGAAACGTACGTAGAATAACAAAAAAAAGAAATGAGAACTCTTTTATCAGAATTCAAAATGAGTCAATGTTTGTTTCTGAAGCCAGATTAACAGTGACTAGGGTGACAAAAATCAAGTGCTGGAATTCCCTCTTTCTGTTTAAAAGCTATACCTTATGTCTGCCATTGTGGCATGTATTAGAAATCAACATTTCTGGAGTAAATTTTTAATCTAGTGGTGGCCAGGAAAAAACAGTATATCCCTCTCCTGTTTGACAGAGATTCCAGTTTTAGTACCTTTCTAATCAAAGCAGCAATCTGACAGAATCTCAGTTTGGCTGATTTCAAGATGCTGAAAATCTTGGGTAAAATCTGCAATACCCTTTAGATTATTTAATTTCTGAAAGGGTTTAAATCTAATTCTGCTCATTGTTAAAAGCACTTAGGTATCTCTGTGCTTTTTCCTTTTGAATAATGAGATTTTTGTTCCTGAAAGTCATTGATAGTGAAACATGTCACCCTTGATGCATAATTCAATTAATAAAGCACATCGTGTTTTTGAAGGTAATGCAAAAGTCAGTGTTGTTTAAAGGTGTTTAATTGAATGGTGACAAGCTATAGCTCCTCATTTACTTTATAATGTGATACAAGAATAATTTATGAACATGGACCTGAAAGGATCTTCTGGGTCACTGAGTTCACCCCCACTGCTGCAAATTAATGTGCACATCTCCCAAGTCTACAGCTTTAAGTAATCCAAGATATAAATGCAAACCCACAGTAAACAGAACCTAATCTATACACAGAGGTTTCTATAACACTACTGTGCTCTGTCATGAATTCAGCCCTGGTATTTTGGTAACAACCAACAAACAAACACCCACTGAACAGATGAGGATTCTGGTGTCTGTCATACATGTTGTCTGTTGGCTAATGGTCAGCAATGCCTCCTCATCCTCATCATCCTCTCCAGGGAGATGGACAGTCATACATCAAGTGTAGCCTTTCTGGTCAGCATATTATGAGTCCCCTAATGATCCACACTCATTTTATACCCCAGAGACAGAAGTGAATGGATCCACCACCCTTGTATTGTAGCTCATTGTTTTTTGTCAAGCAATGGCAACTGGATTACTGTTTTCCCCAGCCCAGCATTTAAAAGGTGAAGAATGGCTCTTGTGCCCTCCTTAGACATAGAGGACATTTTCAGTTGTGAAGATCAGGCTCCAAAAACGGGTAGTGCACTAATCGTTCATTACCTGTTGTATGAACCTAATTCTGCTTTCAGAGAGTCCAAATAACAACTCTGAGGTGTATTATCTTAGAAAGATATGAATCAATTTAAATGAAAAAGACCACCCAAATTATTAAGTCACTGTATAAAGAATATGAGTGATATTAGAAAGTCTAGGACTGGAAATGCCTCAGTGCTAAGAAAAATTAACATTCAAGTCCCAGTAAATATTTAAGTTCACCTACTTCATGGTGTGCAGCTAAAATACTATTCCACACTGTTATTAAAATCTCATGCCAGAATTTAAAGCCTGCCACAGGACCTCTGTCCCAAATAGAGGGCTGCATTACTTTTATGTGCAATTCCTTATTTCTGTATATTGTTCTGTAGGTTTTTTTCTTCTGGATACTTGGCTGCTGTGTTAAGGGGGGTTAGTGAATATGGAATAGACTTGCTTTTGCCAAAGTGCCTAAGATATCATTTAAAAAAGAAAAAAACAACCAAAAACCAAAACCAAAACAAAACAAAAAACAACAACAAAAACAAACAAACAAAAACCAAAATCAAAAACCCAAACAAAACCAAACCCTACCACAGTAGAGTTTTGTCTTAAAAAAAAAATCCCTTGAAAACTAGCTTTGATCAATCACTTCTTTCTGACTTTTTTTCCCCCGTCAAATTCAAGAGCAACAGAATAGGTTTCAGTGCTTTTTATTGCATTTGCTGGTTTAGTGTCGTTTAAATGGGAAATAAAGCAATTCTGCTTTATCTGCACGTGCAAAGGCCCGGCCTCAAATTCATGAGAATGAGATTGCACAAATACTCAAAAGACATCACAGTAATTTTCAAATCTTCATTTTCACAATAGCTTTTTTCAAAATTTCAATTTTCAAAATCGTCTTTTCAGAAAGGGAAGAAACTCCAATCAAAATTCCAGGATTTATAAATAAGGACTCTGTGCACAAAGGAACTCTATGTTTGCCATACAGTGTCATGTGCAAAAGCATGACGTGCAAAAGCACATGAGGGTCACCCCAAGGATTATGTGATATGGAACAAAACAAAATGTTCATTTCCTACAAGAAAAGCATGTCAGAAAAACCCTATATATTTCCAAAGCCTTCGCTTTTTGGTCTCCAATGTCTTATCAAATCTAGAAGAGGGTATTTTTACCCTCATTAAATCTATCTTTCCTGGGCATGCAGTGGTAGTCCTCATTGAACTGCAAAGCCTACCATGAAGGAGATTTACTTTATATTGAGAGAGCTCATCTTGCAACAGAATGTTAATGCAATATGATAGGCAAGTTTTTTATTTTTGGAGAGCAAGAATATTTGAATGAACTTTGCTAAATGCTCACACTGCATTTATTGGCGCTTTACTCTTACTCTTGCACACACGTGCATTAGATACCAAGGGATTGAAAACAATTAAAACCAGCCCAAGATAAGGACCATATTCAGTGACATTGCCCGGTGCTTCAAAGCTTAAAGAAGCTTTAAGCCCATTGTACTGGGCCCAAAGTAGAATTCATGGCTAAGATTTAATTAAACAAAGACCTTCAGGTCCTCAGCCAGGTCCAATTCACTGCAAGAGGTTTCCAACCAGTTTCTAATCTATTTAAGAGAATCTTCAGCCTCTTTGAGACTAACACTGTGAATGGCAGAAATGACAGAAATGTTGACAAGGCAGACTTGTTTCTATTATGACTTCCTTAATCAGACAGGAAGGGAAACAGTTCAGGTAACTTCTTCTAACCTAACTGAGAGAGAGGTTAGAAGAAAAGGGCTTTATAGAGCTGGATATATATCTACTGCCTGCAACTCAATTCAGGTGGCATCCCATGCTTGTTACTCAAGAGTCACAAACTGTGCTGTAAAAGATCCCAGGAGCATTTTGCTCCTCGCAGTTTTAAAGGATTGCATGCCTCTCAATTCAGGTGGGAAGTTCCAGATTCAGGGGAGGTGTCCCAGCAATTTCTTTTGTCTTCCCAAATCTGCATGGTTTTGATCTTTTTCTGGTAGTGTCAGACCACCTTCTTAGCTTTTATTTCTTCCAATCCCTAGCAGAGCTGCAAAGCAGAGCACTTCTTTGTTACTTACCTGCTGAAACTTCTCTCTGAGACCACACTATTTACCTCGGTTGGAGACATGGCTTATTTCCCAGATGTAAAGAAACTGACACTGGCTCTCTGTTACAATTTTGCTGGTCAAAAGCAATGGCTACAACTTGCTTAAATTGTTAACTCACTCCAGAATAACTTAACTGATTCTGGTCAGAGAAACAAATTAAATACTGATGATACCCAGACTGTAGATACTGAGTGCCTAAAATGAAAAATGGTCCAATTATCTAAAAAAAACAACCCAAAACCCAAACCAAACCAAAATGCTGGCTAGGGTGGTGAAAGAGTTGGACAGGACGTAAATAGGTAATTTTAAGGGATGCTGGTTATTTGGTGTTCTGGTGCTATATCTAACAAGTTTAAATGCTTAAAATAAAACTTGTCTCAGCTTCACACTTTATAGTATGCACCTTGCTTCCATGAGAGCAAAGAACCTGGGAAATTTCCAACAATTTGTAAGTTTGTTTCTGGTGCTGTATCTCCATTACACCTGATAACCATGCAGCAATGACTAGTGAGCTTGGCTCTGTTCTGGTGAAAATGCTATAGAGAAGACCCATGTCATTGTCCTAAAGGACAGGATTAATCTGAGAGAGCCATATCCATTTATACAGTAATGAATGTCTGAAATAATTTGTTGTGTATAACATTTGTGTATGTAAATTAATGCTTTAAGGCAGGATTTGGAAACTAACAGGTTGGATTTTCAAAGTGACAAAAAAATCCAGATTGGTTCGTCACTGATGAATCTGCTTTCTTACTCTGGTTTATCTAGACCCTGTTTAAGGAGTTGATCTAGAACGGCTACTTCTTTTATTCTGGAATGGCTAGTCCACAGGAATAATTTTTGGGAATGTCACTGCAGAACTGTGTTTCCATTCCACCACACTATTGAAAGCTCTACAGCATATTTCCACACTAATGCCTGCATCAAAATTGGACATTTCAGGGGGAAGGCAAAGAGCAATGATGGACTACTGGGTAATAAAAAATAGACTGAAGCCCAACATGGATAACATTTCATTTTATTGTTTTGCTGTTTTCTCCTGAAGGTAAATGCCTTTGTGAAGACCATTTTATATGTCTTTTTCTTTCAGAGATAGATTGCTTGATAGGTATTTTTGTTTTTCTCTGTATTATTTACTCCTTGTCATGAGAAGCTGGGATCTTAAATCTCAGAAAGCTCTCCTTTAAATATGTGCCTTGCCTGAAGAGGCAGAGTTTTACCTCTGTTGAAGGAGCACTTCCCCAGGGCTACAAAAGAGAGCATCGCCCTCCAGCTCCGCTGCAATCCCTCCTACCTACAGCATCCTACTCCCTGTCCAGGCACAGAATAATGAGTCAGGTGGGCCTTCGGGTCTGACTATTTAAGAAGCTCTTGTTTTTTGGAATGGTTCTGGGAGCTGGGTAGAGGCTGGCAGGGTTTGGTTCCCTCAGACAAAATTCGTATCTGAATTGCTCTCTGATGCATACATGGAAGAAAAGGTCAGTCAGAGAATCCATGCACAGCCTGGGGTCTCTCCCGGGCCTCGGCAGGTGTCCCACAGCCGCCCCCAGCAGCTGCACCGAGAAGCTTTTGGCTCCAAGGGCAACAGCCGGTGTAGAGCTTGTAGCTCTTTCCTTTTCTATTCCTTGTGACGTGATTTTGAGCTTTGCCCTGTGTTCGTCCTCTTTCTTACCCAAGGGACTCATAAACACCTTCCCTGTGGCATGCGAATGATGAGGAGCTGGTGCGCCCCTTGCTCCCTGCAGCGGCATCCCGGAACCCACCGGTTCACGCGGGGGATGGGATGTCCCCGGTTAGCCCACGACGGGTCTGGCTCAGCGGGAGCTCCTCGTAGAGCTGCCCAGGGGTCACGCAAGCGGCAGGCGGGAAGGGTGCAGGAAAGGGAGTTTTCCTCCTTCTCCTTGGCCCCCGCTCCCGGCCCTAGGGAGGGGCCATCCCTTCCCCGCCGCTGCCCCCGTGCAGCGCCCAGTCCCCCGGCAGCCGGGGCGGCCCCTCCGGCGTGTCCCGTTGCCGCTCGAGCCGGGCCGGGGCGGGGACACATCCCGCCTCCGCCGCTTTCGGGGGCGCCGCGTCCCGCTGGCGGCGCCTCATGGCGCGATGCAGCTGCAGTGGGAGGGAGAGGAAACCCACCCCCCTCGCCCGGCGGCCGCCTTTGTAAGCGCCCGGCCCAGCTCAGCGCGCAGCGGCTCGGGGAGCGCCGGAGCGCGGCGGCGGGAGCAGATGGAGCCGGAGGGTAAGGCTGCGCCCAGCGCCCCGCGCCCCGGCCGCGATTCTGAGGGGGCCCCGCGCTGGCCCGTCCCGCTCTCGGCGGAGGCCGCGGCGGCCGCGGGGAGCCGGGCCGGGAGCGGGGCGGCGCAGCGGTCCCGGCGGGCCGCGAGGTCTCTGTGGCGCGGGCGGGGAGGCTGTTTGCCGGGCCGGCCCCGCTCCAGGTGTGCGGGACCCCCGCCGCCGCCTCCCTCGCTACCCTCCCCTTGCCGGCTGGCGGGCGGGCGCGGCCCCTCCGGCTCTGCCGGCGCCAGGGCCCCGCTCCGCCCGCGCCCTCGGCGGGGAGCCCGGGCCGGGCCGCGCCGCCGCGGGGAGGCGGGGGCCCAGCGCAGCAGCTCGCACGGACTTGGGGGCATGCTCAACTAACTTTCTTTAATTGATTTTTTTCTTTTCGTTTCTCGCCCCCGCGAGCGCCTGGCGCGGTTCTGATGTAAACCCATGGCCCGGGGAACCGGCCCGCCCTGCCAAGGCTGGACCCGCAGCGGCGCCGGCCGCGCTACCCGCGGGGCTCACCCCGCGCTGCCCCCGCACTCACACTGGACCCGGCGTCCCTGTGCGGCTCACAATGGCCAGGGAATCCATGTTGGAGTAAATGCAGCACTGAGCTGTGTAAATATATTTTTAGTTCTCCTAAAACCACACAAAATCAGTTCTCTTAAACATTCATTTCATTAAGACTGCTATTAACTGTAGAGATTACATTTATTTCCTGCCAATCCATATTTAGGCACTTATGAAATGCTGAGGTTTTTTCCCCTTCTCTCATTTTTAAATACCTTTTGGAACTGTTAGTACTTTAAATGTAAACAATTTCCAGTTGCAAATTGGAAATCTCTGAACCATAATGATCTGTTATGTTTAGCTGGCTGTCTCTGTAAAACCATCATTCTCGTGGGGAAAAAACAAAAACAAAACAAAAAAAAAAAAAAACCAAAAAAACCCCAAACCAAAACAAAAAAAAAACCCCCCAAAAAACCAAAAAAGAACAAACAAACAAACAAACAAAACCACAAAAAAACCCAACCAAAAGACAGAAACAAGGAAGGAAAGGGGGGAAAAAGCCCGAAAACCCCTTATGAGATTTATGTTTAGAAAACTGGCCACATGCATTGTAGCTGTTTTTTAAACCTCAGTACCTATGTCACACTTTCCATTCCAAATATTAAGAGTGGTATAACTATGTTAAAGGGATATACTCTACTTTCCATTGCAAGCTTTAGGGAATTTTAAAACAAAGGAAAACTGCTCTGCAACATAAAAGAATCTTGCAGTGCCTGAAACACAGTGGCACCGTGGAATGGGAGAGACTATTGGCAATTGTTAATGAGCAGAATTGGTTTTGTTGAGAAGCATGGAGAATGGAAAGGGGTTATGTACGGTGACCAATACATTGATCAAAAGGGTTCTTGCATTCTTTAGAAGAAGTTTGTCTTTCATAGAAAGCTGTTTTTCACAGTGCTAGGAGGATGGTTTAGAGTTCATACTCCATCTAGCAGAGTTGTGTTTATAATATTCCTTGAAATAAGCAAGCTGGGTTGTTCCTGATTGAGTTCATTTGTGACCCAGTTATTTATGTTGTAAGTGTTGTTACCTTAATAACGCTAAAGAAAAGCTATAAAAATGAAATTGAGTTTGAAGGAATTCATTTTAAAGAAATAAATTCTTATTTTTAAAAAGTAGAAGTTTTCTGCCCTGCTTTTACCTGCAAAACTGGATCAACCTAGGAAAGATTATTGTGAGTTGCAGAGCTGCTGAAGTTCCCCACCTGCCCTGGATCCAGAGATATTCGGGCAATCTGACTTCTGGAACCTCCTGAACTATTTGCCTACCAATCTTCAGTACATTAATTTTTAGAGGCTGGTCCTCCCACGTGGGTTGGACCCTGCAGTAGCTGAAATGCCCATGTTAGCAGTCTCCTGCTCTGTTAGTGAGAGAGACAGGGTTCTCATGTCAGTTGCTTGTAGATTGCAAAATAAGCAGTAATTGCAATGTCAGTTGCTTGTAGACTGGTGCAATATTTGTCCTTCTGTATGTGTGTGTTTGTTATTTTCTTGAGTGTGGTACATCTCACTGAAGAGCATCAACCAGTGAGCTTTACTCCTGTTTTCAGAGTCAGGGGACTCAGAGTATGGTGATATAAGGGAAATCTGTAGAGCTTGCTTGCTCTTGTGGCTCTGATCTCATGTGCCCTGCTTGCATAGTCCTGGATGGAATAATTCTTGAATAGAGTTGGAATTGCACAGCTTCTTGCATTTAAATGCATGTTTAAAAATCTTGCTGAAAGTGGAGAGCCAGGGCTTTCTCTTTCCAGAGGACCTTTGCCTCTTGCTGAGTATGCAGATCTAAGGCCTGTCAGGTATCTTCCACAGAGGCAGGGAAGAAAGATGGAATTGATACTAGGTTGCCCTTTCCTTAAGGAAATCCAGTGTAGTGGACTAACGCTATAGCAATACTGACCAACACAATTCTTGTGGATGCCTCCCCAGCTCCGAACATTGGCTGAGCTGATAATGTAGGACAAGGTCGGGACTGTAGAGTGTATTTGGTCTTGGAGTGTCTCAGAGGTGCAAGAGAGAATATTTCATTCAAAACAATAAAAGCAGTAGAATCATAATGATGATGGTCTTTGTGGCTTTTTGTGTGGAATGAGCTTCTGTAGTGTGATCCATTCAAATAGGGAAGACTGCCTTAGGTCAGTAGTGGTGGAAGTAGGATGTTGAAACCTTGTGACACTATGAGCGACAGAGTTGGGAAGTCACAATCCCAGGTGATGATTTTTCAGTCGTGCATTGGTTGCACTGCTGTGTTTTCAAGGCAGTTTTTGTGGCTGAGTTTTCCAAAGTATTCTAATGGTTTTATACTCTGAGTTCCTTGTTCAGGTTCAATGTGTTTGGTTTTGAGGAAGCTTTGTTCTCAAGCAAGCTATGTGAGGTGGAGTGGTCTGGGCAGTGCTGCTCTCTGAAATATGACCTAAAGTCCAACTGTTTCCTACTGGTTTTCAATGAAAAATGTACAGCTAACTTCTGCAGGAAGTTTTGGGAACACCTCTGTCTTCCCATGTGTGTCTGTAAGCTCAAAAACACTGAATGTTTCTAGCTGAAGTGTGTCTGTTCCTGCTGACCAAGCTCAGTAATTATGGATGCATAGCTTTTTTCCCAGATTGTCTAGTCCTTTTTTTTTTTTTTAGGGATCTTGATAAGATTGTTGGAGATCAATAATGGTCCTGCTTTGGTCAGTGAGTGTGACCAAGGGTTCTGTGTGAGAATTGAAAGGGCAGGAAGTATACATGCAGCAATGATGTTATTAATGCTTTAGTTCCCCTGACTGCGCACTGGTTTCTGCTAAAGCTCTGAACTAGTGAAATGATTTTGAGTAAGATTAATTTTATTTTTCAAGCTGTTTTGTTGAAATTTACATTTTAATTTTTATATTTAAATTTTTCATTTACCGAGAACTCAATTTGAAACTAAAATAGGTGACTGGTAAAACCTAAGTAATGAACATTTCTAGCTCCCTGGATACAGATATTGTGTTAGACATTTGAGCCATTGATTGTGTAGATGTTAACTTGTTTGAGTTGAGTGAACAGTGGCAGATTAAAATCAGTAATAACTACTGTGGTATCCATTTGTATTGTCATTATCAGATTTTAATGTGAAATTTGATATTTCACTTGAGAGACTGACAATGACTTGCGATTCTTACACAATGATGAATATTGATACTCTTTTGAAAATATGTCTCTTGCTCCAAATTCTCTGAACTAGCTGAAAGTTCCTTTTAAGTAAAAAATAATGTGACTTCATGTATTCTTCAGATGTGGGACCAGAGCATATTTCATAACCTGAGCTAAGATTGACTTGGACATGAGTGAGAGAGAGGAGGGGGAAAGTAGGAGAAAGTATCATTGAAGTCCTTTCCATTATGTGACAGCTCTTGACCCATGCTTCGTGCCCATCACCAGCTCTCAGGGCGCTCATTTTTTTTGTCCTCTGCCAACAACTTTGAACACCCGTTGAGAGCTGAGCGTGGCACCCCCGAGCACAGGACCCCAGACCTCCATGGTGAAAATGTGTATGAAATTGAAAATAGATGTCTGCAGCTCAGTGTTGCGTTCTCTGGAGCATTTGGGAGGCAGTCAAGTCACAGAACTTGAAACTCTGGCTGGTTTGAAGATTATGAATGGTGACATTCGAGATGCCTTTGTTGGTGGAACAATAGTGAGGTATACTGGAAAGTGCTTCCAGGAGAACTTTTTTCCCCTCCCTCTACTCTCCCTCCTCCCATTCACAGCCAGCTCCTAAAAGCAAGGCTTATTATAACTTGATTTACATTTTACACTTTGTAGCATCTTAAAATTTTATGGGTCTTTGGGTTTTATTTCACAATTTGTGGCTGTTCATTCTGTCTGTGCTGCTTGTAGTTAGGAGTTCCTGATATCACAATACCGAGTGTTTGCTTTACCTGTGTACTGAGCGAATGCTGTGCCAGCTGTGCAGAGCAGATGTGCTGGTACATGGTGTCCCTGCCCGTGATGCTAATTGGAGTGACAGACTCATGCTCATCTCCACTCCCTTAGTGGTGTGGCCATTACTTTTTCTGGCAGTGGTCACCACGTCCTTCTCTGAGAAATACCCAGGTCTGCAGCTGTGGTCTGGCTTCTCAGGGTTAACTTGTTGAGTTTAAGTGACATTATTTAAAGCACATTGCTTCTGTGGTCCCTGATCACTGCCTCACAAAATGCTGTTCTCCCTGCCTTCTGGTTTTACTGTTGCTTTTTTGTCGTTCTGTGAAAGAGTTTATTGATATTACCTGCTTCCTTGTTTTCTGGGTTGCACTTTTCTTGCTATTTGTCTGGGGTTAAGACCCTTGTGTGGGACAGAAAGCTAATTATTTAACTACTGTGAGAGAGCTAGGTGAAGAATTGAGGTGGAAGCCTGAAAAGTGGAGGTTGTTGACATAGCATAATCTCCATCATGGCCTATAGGATTCCCTGCAGGATCCTTGAGGGGCTCAACAAAATGAACCCCATCTATAGTCCCTCCATTAACACAGGAATGAAATTTCTGCCGTGAAGCCAGGCTGTTTGAATAACCATTAAGATATGGGCACGATACTTTTGTCCCTCAGTCTTTCTTTTCTCTCTCTTAGTATAACTAATTTTGTGGTTGTGGACTCTAAAAACCAACAGCTCTTTCACAGGTAACCATCAGCATTTAAAAGTTGCAGGAGTGCTAAAATGGGATTTTTCTCCTTTGTTGAGAAGCTTGGTACTGCTTGAATGAAGTAATATGTTAATGGTAGGGCCAGTCAATCTGGCTATGCTGTCACAAGGTGTCCCTATCTGTGCTTGTGTTGGGCACCAATAGCTGAGAAGGATGTTTTGTGTCTTGAAGAAATATGTCAAGTGTTACCAGCTTTGGTGTCTTAAATGCTGGTGACTTTCTGGAGAGCTCACAGTTACTAGAGGCAAAAATAGCCATTTCTAAATTTTAAAATTTCATAGGCCTCTAGAGTACATTTAAATGTGGTGGGAGTATTGATAGCTGTTCTGAGGGCACTCTTGAGGCTGGGTCAGAAGCAGTCATTGAGCAGTGAATAGAGTCATGTAGAATTAATGGTCTTCAAATCTGTTGATTATTTTTTTCCTAGTCATAGTAAAAATGCATCTTTTGGGATGACAGAACCTTCAAGGTACTAGCAGGGACAGAGCAGACCACTGGCCATTGCTGTGAGAGGTGAGGAGCTTTGAAACATTGTAGGTCCTCATGTATTTCAGCATGGCCATGAGCAATTATTTACTGTAATTGCATTTTAAAATCCTGGAATGTCCCCTTTTGAAAGATTGTTATAGTTCTTTATTTCTTCTTTATTCATCTAACTTGATGCAGCTTCACTTGATGCAGAGATTCTTTTGTTTAATGAATATTCAAGGAGAGAGCATTTTTATGCTGGACTATTGAATGAATCAATTACACGTGCAATTTGCCATTTTTCTCTCTTGAAGCATTTTGAATAATCTCCACTGAAGTATACAGAACAACTGCTAAAAGTGTAGCACCTTTACAGGTAAGTTCTAGTACTCATTGAACTGGTTAATTAATGTGAACAGCTAAAACATTAATACAGAGTCCAAAGCTGCCAGTGGTTCGATGCCAGCCTGTTATTGAAGCCCAACCTCTCTCCTTGAGATGGAGCATTTGGATACAGCGCGTGCACACAGTGTACACATCAGTACATGGCATCATGGCAATCTGGATTGAGATTTTTGGAGGATACCAGTCTTCATATTAAAGAATCTAATTCCTAAAAGTTCAACCAACCAGTAGCCCCAGTATTTTTTGAAAGAAGGGTGACATCTAAATATCACTTGGATGTTAGAGATTTCTCCTCTTGATTTCATACTTCTGAAAAACAGGCAGGTGTCTGACTATAATGAAGGAATTTAACACTGGGCTCTAGTTTTCTTAAACTCTTGGCCTCTTTTTATTCTTTCTTTTTGGGCTTGCAGGCTCTGAGCAGAAATTCTCTCTTGGTAATTTAACCCTGAGCAAATATTTACATTCATGAGATTCTTGCTACTTCAGTAATCATTTTGAGCCTTGATGTTGGAACAGGGTCAAAGTTAATGTACCAAACATTGAGGCAAGGAACTGTGAAAGGAAGACCAAAGAAGCTCCAAACATGGGTTTTCCATGTTTGATATGAATCACCTGCTAAGTGTAATTTGGTTGTCACTTCCAGAATGAGAACTACAGAGATACCGTGTTTTTTGCCACTGGCCCTGTGTGTCTGATGGGGGCTTGTGATTTGAATTTTACCCACAGCTTTAAAAAGCTGAATAAAACTCTTTGTGTAAAAACCGAAGGGAATGAAGAAGTAGATTAGAAGACTGAGATAGAAAAGAAGGAAAAAGTGAGTACAGTGCAATAAAAACCTCATAGGAGGGTAGGAAAAGTTTTTGAGGAAAGAGGATTTTAAAGTCAAAATCAGTAAGCTAATTTTTTTAAAAAAGGAAACCCGTACAAAACACTATGGAAGATTAACCTGTGGGCACTGCAGAGGTAAGGAAAATGTTCTCCAGGGTAACGCCAACAGAAAGCTGAATAAATGTGGTAAAGGAAGGAGTGATCTCTCTGCAGACCAGTGAATGAAAAAACCACCAGATATCGGCTTCCTGTGGGTTTCTTTTTTTCCTAGATTTTGCTGTTTCAATCCAGCATAATGCCCTGTGATGGCTGCAGTGTTTCTGTGAATGACAGGGAGAGTATACTCAGTTCTCACACCCTTTGGAGGAGAAATATGCAAGGTTCCTCATGGAGGCTCATAGTGGAGGATGGAGTTTCCTCATACAAGCCCACTTTGGCCACACGTTTTGAGCTGTGTTTGGAGCCTCAGGGATTTGGTAGTGGTGTGGCCCTTGGGTCAACCACTGCAGCTCCGTGCTACTGCTGGTGAGCTGCCAGGAGAGCAGGCTTGTTTGCACCTGCACAGGATAGCTGAACATCCCTTGCAGGTGCATAGTGGATTCCATAGTGCAACTGGGCATTGTATTCCCTCTTAAATTGGATGGAAAAGGGGATTGTGCCCCCATAGGTAAAATTGTGCTGTTGGTTGACATGGTTGTACTGGAGCTGTGACTGAACCTACAAAAACTGACAGTGATTAAGGCCCAGCCCCCAGGCTGTAGTAGTGTACATCTTGGAATTCTTAGGGGTTTGTCTTGAAGTCACATATATGGTTTTTCTATTTAATTTTTTTCCCATTTTTTTCCTTGTTTGTTGAATATCTGCAAAGCCCTTGACTGGGGGTAGATGAATTTTGCCTGGAGGAAACTTCAGCCATTCCAATTTCCTGTTGGAGCCAGGTGTGCCACCTCTGTAAATCGCTCTCACAGCTGAGGGAGTCATCCATACAGAGTGAAGTTTCCCACGGAGGAACAAAGGGTGCTGCCTGTTGAGCTCTCCTAGATCTGCTAATTACTATTGAAATTCTTTCAGCCTCTTTCTTGGCTGTAGAAATGCAGGGTCAAATATCAACACTGGGGGGAGAAATTCCCTTCTATTTGTTGAGTGGTTGAGAAATGCATTTCTTAACATTTTTTTCATCTAATGCAAATACATGCCTTGTTTTGCCATTTCTAACTTGCTGTTGGAAGTGCAAGAGTTCCCAGTTAGTAATAGTAAAATTACTAAAGTAAATAGTAAAATAAAAATAGTGATTTAAGAAAATCCTGTCTCACCCATACCGTGTGGAGTTGTTGGAACTGGGTCTTTGGTTGGAGTTACAACTCTTAATCTTGATGGCTGTGCAGTCAAAAAAGTTTCTTCACTTGAAATGCAGAACAGATTCTTTTCTTATTCACGTGAAAGGATAGTCTGGTGTTTTATTGGTATTTTCCAGACCATGCAAGTCCCAAAAATTATTTTTAAAACTGCTAATCCTCTTAGGACAAAGAAACTGCCAAATCAAATTTTGAGGATAGGAGAACTGCTGTGTTACTTGTCCATCTACTTTGGGGTTCTGGACTGCAAACCTTTGTGGCAAATGGTTATGGAACTGGCAGCAAGAGGTGGTTTTATTATTTATTTTCTTCCTCCTACTCTCAATTGTTTAAAAATTCCATTGTGTCTTAAAGCTGGAGGGTTCATTGACACACAGAATTCATGGCCTCCATGGAAATTGAAGTTCTCTTTTGGCTAGTAACAGAATTTCTAGTTGTTCAGAAACAGTATACAGAGTTGTGGTGCTGTTTTACTTGTATGTTTGAAGTGTTAAAATGTTGTATCATGAGCGTGGATGTTCCACCCCACTCCTCTGTGCAAAGTGTTGAATTTTGGGTTTGAGCTGATTCATTCAAAGCTGTAAAGGAACCTGCAGGTGAGTTGCCTCCAACTGCACAGTGTGCACTGTTTTATTGCTCCCTTTTCTCTACTCCCTCTTTGTTGGATTAGGTTTCATCATGGAGAATTGAGCAGGATCTTGCTGAATGGTTTTTCATGACAACAGAGCCTCTATAGGGTGGTGGCTTCCTCTCTCTTCCATGGAGGGTCGAAAACCCAGGAGTCATAGGAGCTGCCTTGTAATCTGGGAGAGGCTTGGTGAAATGCTGTTAAAAATCTTAAACCATGAGAATCCAGGTTTTAAATTTGGCTGTATGATTCCCCAACATCTGCTTTTGCACCTACATTGCTTGGGTCTCCTAGCCACAAAGGTATTGGCTGCTAAGACTATATTCCAAATTTGCCAAACACATTAGATTTTCCTGTCTCCTGTTTCCTGATCTGTTCATCAGCTTTATTGGATGAATATCAGACTCCTGTTGAGTCCTGGTCATCTGTTTGTCCCACTTCACAGTGCCTGAGGAATCCACAAGTACTATTGATGGGGCTCAGCATCAACCTGCCACTTTTTTTTTTTCCTCATTTCCAACAGTTCTTGATTCTTGATCTCTTCCCTCTGACATATTCAGTTCTGATTGACACAGTTCTGTGGAAGCTCCAGGATACTCCTGATGACATTTTTTCCCAAAATGTTTTTGCTGTGACATCTGCTTGGATGACTAATAAAAATTAATAAACTTTGAGTTACTGCAGTTTGAGCTGAACTTAGCCTTGACCTTCAGATCCTTCTGGAGACCAGATTTCAAAAATGCACATTTTTGTGCATTACTTTCAGCCCTCTAAAACTTTTAGTTTTATATCCAAAAGTTATTGAGGTTTGGATAGATTGTGTTTGTGGAGTTATGATAACTCTGTGCTGCTGTTTCCCTGATTTCTAATTTTATTTCATTTAATTCCCACCCCCCACTAAATTTATGTTCCTCTATCTTGTGATGGAAGAAGCCATTTTACGTATTAAACGAGACTTTGAGCATGTAATATCTTGGTGTAGCTTGAAGAATTCTGGGTATGGTGATATGATAAATAACAAAATCCATCATCGTTGTCATTCCTTAGCACCATGTATCCCATAGGGAATCCCTTCAGGCACCTACTGACAAGGTGCTTGGCACTAAAAGCTGATTTTTTTATTTCACTAGTGTTGTAAATGCAGGCAAACCCAATGGGAAGAGATGATGATGTCTGACTCAGTTCAGAAGGCTGAATGATTTCTTTAGTATAATTATGCTGAAATACATTAATATACTATATACAGGAAGATACTAAAAACTACAAACCTACTTGTTCTAACTATGTCTCTAACTAACACTTGTGACCCTCTCTCTCCGAGTCCAGACACAGGTGGATTGGATTGGATTGGATTGGATTGGATTGGATTGGATTGGATTGGATTGGATTGGATTGGATTGGATTGGATTGGATTGGATTGGATTGGATTTGCCACCAGGCTCAAACAATCCTCACCAGAATCCAATCAAGCACTCACTCCAGGTAAACAATTCTCCAAACACATTCCACATAGGAAAAACAAGGAGCAGAAGTAGAAATTGTTTTCTCTTTCTTTCTCTCTGTGCATCTTTATGAAAAATCCTGAGAGAGAGAGAAATGTGCTACCAAAACCAGGTAGTGGGGAAAATAAGATGAGATGTAATCTAATATACATTTGAGTAAATCAGTATATTTCTCTATGTTTTGAAACGCATTAAAGATGTTTAAATGGCATGTGCCTTAGTTTCTAAAAATACTGCAGAATCATAATTTGCAGTAAAGGCCTTAAAATATTTTTTATTAAATAAAATTGTTTTTTCTTTTTAAAATGTTAGTAAGAGTTTTCAAAGGGAGCACAGTTATAGAAGGAGGAGGAGTCAGAATGTGATTCTGTAACTTCCAGTTTGGTTTTGTTTTTTTTTAAACTTGAAAATCAGATGGTGGTTTAAGGATTTTTTAAGTTGGTGCTGGAGATTGCAGTGGAGTGCCCTTGCTGAGAAGGCTTGTGGCAGACCTTCAAATCCAAATCCTTATTTTTCAGTCTGGTGTAGTCAAGATTACTTTAATTTATTTCACTTAGAAGCAGAGTAGGCTTTTCAGAAACTTTGGTGTTAAAAGACACGACCCAAAGAAATTCTATAGTTTTCCCCTTGATGATTCTGCTGCCAGATAGATTTATTGGAGGGAGGTCACATTTCCAGGGATTAACACAGACCGGAGCAAGATAAAGACTTGTCTGAACAGAGTAGGCAGAGCTTTGCCTGGGCATTGCTGCTTAGATGTCTTCTAATGTCAGTGGGTAACCAGTACAGGACTAGAGCTGATCAGCCAGATTGCATGTCCAGAGTTTCCCAGAGAAAGGGAATCTTTTGGAAAAATGCTTATCCAAAAGGGAGCCTGAACTGGAAATATGGTGGTAATGTTCAACTTACTGATGGATGTATAATCAGAGTTCTGCTCAAAGTTATACGTCTTAATTATATGTATTTTTTAGGTTGTGTTACAGCTGGGTAATTGACTTGTGTAAATGTGTCTACTGAATGAATGTGTAATTAATGTCCAGAATAAAAGAAATGTAATGAACAAGATTTTTTCTTCATAAGGACCGCATTTATCAAATAGATTTGTCATTTCTATGTTAGCAACCTGGTCAAGTGGAAAGTGTCCCTGCCCGTGGCAGGGGGATTGGAATGTGGCTGTCTTTAAGGTCCCTTCCAATGCAAACCATATGTGATTCTATAATTCTATGAATGTGCAGAAACTGGATGTAGATTGTTACACTTCGTTGTTTTGGCTCTGACTTGTAGTGGATTTGGTTTTCAGTGATGAAAATATGTTGCTGCATCTTTAGCTGACTCTTCAGATGACTCTGAATTTATCTCCACACCCTGCACCCAGTTAGCCTATTCAAGATGTGGTGTAGAGTCTTCATTTCCACTTGCTGGTATTGATTAAACGGTAGTGTCCAATTTTTTTTTTTGCTCTTCCTTTTGGAATATGTTAAATGCATTTTTAAGAGATGGATGTCACAGTTGCAGGACTTGAACTAGTTTGTTTAAACAAAAAAAAAACCCGCAAAAACTGGAAGTCTGTATTTCTTCTACATCGTTATTTTTACGTTTATTTAATGACAGTCATGACAGAGGCTGATTTATGCAGGATTTAAAGTGTATCTCAGCTGTGGATTTCTACAGCAGTTTATAATAGCATAGAAATGTTTGTAGAGGCTAGATAGTAACAGTTCAGTTCTGTTGTTTGGCTGAAATGTGTAGCATACTCGTTAATGATATTGAAATCTCTGGTCCCTTACTTGGAGTTAACCTAGATAGGTCAGTGTTGCTGCTCTCTGTCAATCCCACCCATTATATCTTTTCTCTGTGTAGTCCTAATACAAAGGCTAAAAGGGAATTAAAGGCATTTTCTGGTTTTATTGATTACTGATACTAAATCTGATGTGGTTTTTAGCTAGGGTTTGTCTTGTAGAGTTGGGATTTTTTTAAACTAATTGCTTTTTGAGAGAAATCAGGATTAAGACTTCCTTCTTTCTATTTTTTTTTTTTTTTAGTGCTGACAATAGTCTCCTAAATGTTAGATCTGAGCTGGCAGATACACACTCCATCAGGCAGACCTGCTTTTGAATACATTCCCAGTGCATTCACATTAACTATTCCAGAAAATTAATGCAAACACCTCCAGTTTCTTCCTTCCCTCAGTTTCTGTCATGTGAAAAAAAGCTATTTATGTCTAGATTTGATTAGTTTCCCTGTGCTAGTCTCCAAATTTGGAACACTCTTTAAGCTCTCTTCTGCTAAAACAACTTGCAGGTAGTCAGCTCCTGCCTTTTTGGGGCTGTCCATGTAAACTCAGCTGGGGTCTGGCCAGGAGGGCTAAGGGTCTTCTGGCTGGGAAGATAGAGAAATCTTTGTTAAAAGTACTGTTTTGGGGGTGTTTTTCATGTTTTTGTTGGGGGATTTGTGGTTTGTTGGGGTTTTTTTTGTGTTTTAGTGGGGTTTTTTTGGTGAGTTTTTTTTGTTTGTTTGTTTTGGTGGGAGGAGGGATGTTTTAGTTGGTTTTGTTTGATTTTTTGTTTGTGATTTTTCCTTTTGTTTGTTCTGTTTGGTTTGGTTATTTTGTTTGGGGTTTTTTTGAGTGTGTTTGGTTTTTAAGAAGTCCTTCAAAAATAATATAATGTGTTGTATACATGCTGGAATGGCTTCATCCCAGTGAAGGCAAACAGCAGATCCTTGGCAGTATGAGTTCAGCTTTAGTTTCCATTATATGTTACTGGATCTTTGCATGGATCTTACACTAGAAAATAAGCATTATCTTCTGAGTTCAGGTAGGCTAACCCACTATTAAAAGTTGGCTTGCAGTGTTTGAAAATGTGGGCACACCATAGTTTTATATCGTGTAGCCAGGATTATTATAAACAGTGACATGTTTTCTGCTCTTTGTCAACATGCTTAGTTTCCTGGTGTCATGGTTTGGGAATGGTACTCCCCAGCTAAGTGCTTCCCCAAGGCTCCCCAAGCCATGCTCCTCTTGCTCTCTCCCAGTGGCAGCTGGATAGGAGAATTGGAGGCACAGCAGATAAAGATCATGAGTTGAGAGAAGATCAATTTACTGAAAACAGCGATGAGGTAAGAAAATTAACAGTAAAGGTAACAATAGTAATACAGAATGAACAGAAAAGAGGCCAACAATTCATGTGCTCATCACCATGCAGGACCCTTGACCACACCATGGTGTGCCACCTGGAAGGGACCCCGTCTCCTATCCTGGAAAATTATGTGAAGTGGGCTCTCTGGGCCACTTCGGTAAAAATTATAACCTCTGAGCTCTACAGTAAAAATTAACCTTGTCCTGGCTGGAACCCAGGACAAGTGTTCTTTTTGGGATGACAATTCAGAAGCAAGCACTGACATTTGAGGTTGTAGTGCTGTAGTCAGCCTGCAATACTAAGCAGACCCAGTACAGCAGAGGGAAAAAATATGTGTCTTGTTAGGGAAAAAAAATTTCTTCTGAGTTCATGGGGATTTGTAGAGTTGTGTTTGCACTGTATATCCTCTCATGGTTTGTCCCTCCATATTCCCTCTTTGTATCTGTTTGGTTCATCCCAGCTTTCCCATCAGTACCTGTATGTCCATCAAACCCCAACCATCCCCCTGTCTCCTCCCAGGTGATGTGTCCATCACCTGCTGACCATTCCCCTTTGTCCAGATCCTTCTCCCAGGGTCACCAGGTAACTGGACACTGGCTGGGACTCCTCCCTCACCCCCGCCTCAGTGGTCACTCTGAGGCCTTGCCCCCAGAGACCCACTCCCATGTCCTTCCCCCTTTGGCTGGTCAGGTTTTCCCCACCCCCCTATATCTGGCCGGTCTGGGCTGGGACACTCTCTCTCTGCTCTGGATTCCCTTCAAGGTCAGATGTGGCCTGGGATCTCTCCAGGCCCTCATTAAACTTTGGAACTAATCCTGAGGGAGAGCGCCCCTTTGCTTTGCTTGTGGGACCAGCTTGTCTTTGGACTCACGTGGGAGCTTCTCCAAGTCCCCTGGTGTAAGGCACCCTGGGATTCAAGGAGAAGTTCCTTCCCTCTGCCCACCTCACCCCAACTGCCCGGCTGGCCGGGCTCCACAGGGGACCTGACCTGTGGATTTGAGGGGGAGACACAGCAGGGATTCAGTATATTCCCTTGCAGATTCAGCTTTTTAAGGAAACGGGTATTTATTTTCCCCAGATTTAGGTCCCAAGTATGCTCAGAAATCTGAACCAAATATAGAGTTCCCTTACAAGTAATGAGTGTTCTTCATATTCAAAAATTGGGTAATCTTCTTAGATTATCCTTAAAAGTGTTTGAGGAGACAGATTGTAAAGTAATCTTAGTTTAAGATCTGGGGTGCTTAACAATTGAGGATTGTCTTCAGCATGTCAATATCATTAGGAACAAACCCAGGCTATTCTAAATACTTTTTCTATTATCTTTTCCACTCTCTATTTACAGGCTTGATAGGAGTTTTATTGTTTATTTGCTGTGAAAGACTTTGGTCCATAAGAGCAAGAAATGACAGGGAAAAAAAAAGTTTACTGCCTGTTACACCACTCTGTTCCAATGGGAAAATAAAAGTAGGAACAAAATTTTGCTTTTCCCTTCTTCATTTTCCTCTTAGCTGGAGGGGATGTATTTGTTACAGTGGAAATGGATTGAAGAAGTTCCTTTTGTAATTCAGCTTGTGAAGCACTTGGGTCCATCTGGAAACACTAGATTTCTTTCAGTTTGGGAGATTAGGAAAAATTGCAGCAATCAAAGAAAGTTATCTGTCATTCTTGAGGTAAATATAAGACATTTAGTGATCAGTGGCTCAGGTGGTTACATGAGGGCAAGGGAAAAATGTGATGCTGAAAAGTGGGAGAATTTGGGTTCTGCCAAAGAAAAGGGCTTTGTAATGTCTTATTCATTGGTAAGCAGTCTAAACTGTTGTCTTTGCAGAGTTCTGGGGTTCTGCAGTCACTGTGGTAACAGAGGTTGTCTTGGCTTCTTAAAATTGCTGATCAGGTCTGAGAGAAGAAAATTATTTTCTGCATTTCTGAGCTGTTCACCAGTCAGTGCTCTGCTGGTGTTACAGGAAACTCCTAATTGCTGATATTGTCAGGAATTCTCCCCTGCCCCCATCCCCAATTACAAACTTGAGTTGCTGCTGTACTGGCAGCCAGCAGTCTTGGCACCAACACCAAAGGCAAAACTAGAAAGATGAGTGTTTAAGGAATCTGCAAGATGTATGTCAGGAAAAGATTCCTTTAGCTAGAAGCTGGTGTCATGGTGGAGTTACATTTTTTTGTATTGGATGAAGTGGCATTTGATGGAGTCCTCAGAAGACCACAGATCTCCTTCACTGCAAAAAGTGGGTATTGTAGGAAATTCAAGATATGGTCCTGCTAATTCTTGTCAATCTCTCAGCTTCTTTCCATGCTCCTAAACACAGGGTTTGCAATCCCTAATTGGGCATGAGGACTCCTCACTGAAGTGGCTTTACTTGGCACTGTGGTAAGACATTCTGATGCCTTGAGCTGTAACACAACTTAATTTTGGCACCATTGCTGCCCTACAGTTTATGGAGGAGGACTTGTCTTATTATATATGCAGAGTTTTTTATTCTGCTAGGACTAATAGCGAGATAATATTTACATTGGAGCACCAGGGGTAAATGCATGGTATATTGCAGTAAACTGATTTAAAAAAATTAATAGCTGTATTAACCTCTTTAGCTACCTAAAGTATTTTTAGATTTCACCCAAAACAACTGGGCATGGAGCTAGGAGGTTACTGAGAGCTAAGGTGCTGCTCTAGTGTTCTAGCTTTCTCTGCAGTTAGGCAGACCATGTTTTGCACTTGATTTCTGAGGGTTTCTAATCAGGAGAATCAGAAACTTGTCCTGTTTCAAGTACTGACTTACACTGTATAATTGAAACAACTGACCTTTTAGGTGTTAGTCTACAGTGCTTATACTTTGAATCAGCTACTTCTGAATTGAGCTTTGAGGTAACGTCAGCTTTGTCTACTCAGCTGGACCTCTGACATCAGTTGAGAAAGTCAAAAAGAGGATTGGCTTTGTTTCCTTTGACCTCCTGAAGCTTTTTGCCTCTTCCATGCTTCAAGCTGAAGACTTTATTTGGAGTCTGTAAAAAAGAAGATTAGTTATTTGAGCTGTCTGGAAAACCCTGTTGGACTTGGATCAGCTTTAAGGCTACCCAAAAGCTTGGGCTGGATATCTAGACTAGTGTGTTGCTAGCGAGACAGAGTGCACAGATACACAGTTTCTCTTGCAGCTGGATGGATTCTCTCCATCTGTAGCATTGGCATTTTTTAGTGGCAACTGTGACCTGGGATGCAGAGACTAACAGTCTCTTACAAACCTTTTCTTAGTGGATCCTGCCTGTTAGAAATTCCTGCTGAGAAGTCCACTCTCACTTTCTCCTGGATAGACTGAACTTGGTGGTTGCCTTCTTTCTTGTGCCAGTTTTGGATGAAAACTGGATTTGGCTTGTAAGGGAGGAGTATAAATAATTCTTGGAGCATTCAGGAGTGGGAAACAGTTGTAGTTGACATTGTTCCGCTTAGGGTGTATTTCAGTTTTTGGTATTCAGTGGTAGATTTTGCTCAGGTAAGATGTTTACTTTGAGGTTAAAAATATCAAAGGAAGAATAACTTGTATTTGCTATGTCTACATCAGTAGTTACAGCAGCCTATGGAATTGGATCTGTGGAAGGAAGGTGGTGCTGAAGATCACCATCTGCCCTGAGTGTGAGTGGCATTTAGATCAGCTCAGGGTAGGCCCTGAAAGACCATGAGCCTGTCAGCTGCTGCTGTGTGCTTGACACACGCACTGAATTTCAGCCTGTCCTCTTGAGACAGAACAGGTCATACGCTCCCAGGCTGTGCTTGGCTGCAAACCAAAACACAGTAGTATGAAGTCAGGCGAGAGGTAGCTTCAAAGGAGCCCTCTGGCCAGCACTAAAATGGGGATGGTGACACATCCCTTGTCAGCCCCTGAACAACTTGCACAGTGGAGTTTGATAGCCAGCTTGTTGGGGCCATGAACTCAAGGCTCAAATTGAGCCTTGTTCACTGTTCTCTTTGATCCCACACAGGAAAGAAGTGTCATACAGCAGATTAATTCTGTGTCTGTAAGGTGTTCTTTGCTCATCAAATTGACTTTGGATAATGATCAAATTGATGGAGTCTGACTGCACAACATAGATCAACCCGGTCTAACACAGAACTTAGCCAATAGACCCAAAATCTAAATAAGGAGAACCTCAATCCATCCCATTCCTTCTGGTTTGATGGCAGTGACAGCAAGAGATGCCCAGAGCCTGGAGATGCATCACAGGTCAGCAGGAGAGCACCTAAAGGACACTGCAAAGCAATTCCAACTGCTCCATCCGGTAGATTAGTTACGATAGGACCCAGCTTAAATTTCCCTACGCACATTAGTACAGCATGGGAAATAAACAAGAGCAATTAAAAGCGTGCAGTCCTGTGATTGTATGAGCTGGGGCTGGAGCTATGCTGTGAGAGATGGGGGTGTTCAACCTGGAGAACAGAAGGCTTTTGGGAGATCTTAGATCTTAGAGCTCCTTTCGGTGCCTAAAGAATCTCTAAGAGGTTTAGAGTGGGACTTCGGAAAAGGGCCTGGAGTGAAAGGACCAGGGAGAATGGCTTCCCGCTGCGGAAGGCAGGGTTAGATTAGATTTCAGGAAGAAATTCTTGGCTGTGAAGTGGCGAGGCCCTGGCACTGGTTGCCTAGAGAAGCTGGGACTGCCCCTGGATCCTTGGAAGTGTCCAAGGCTGGGTTGGACAAGGCTTGGCGCATGTTCCTGCCCATAGCAGGAATATCTTGTTGAAATGAGACAATCTTTAAAATCCTATTGAGCCCAAATCATTCTATGACATTGACAAATAAAGCCATGCTGTGGAGGCTGGGCTGCCTTCTCAGGCTTTTGCTGTGATTTCAAAAATTGAAACTTGCTTTAGTGCCATCGGTAGCCATGACCATGACCTTCCACAATAAGCAATTAAATTGTTTGAAAGGTCAGGAAGATGTTGCTCTGTTTTCTGTTTCCTAAGTTGATCAACACTTGTCTTCTTCCAGCAAACTGGAGTGTTTCCTGGAGGTGTGTGCCCCATTGTTTGCTTATCAAGATTGCTAAATATGTTTCAAAGTCAATCTCTTTAAAGTAATATGTTAATTGGAGGGGGGATTACTTTTAAAATTGAAGCATTAAAACTGATAAAAAAAAAATTTGTGGTGATCCTGGCAATGGCTCCTTTTTGGGTTTTTTATTTGTTTTGTGGGGGTTTGTTTGGGTTTGTGGAGTTATTATTATTATTTATAATAATAAAAAATCTATTATTATTTGTCTTCAGGTGCTTCATTAGGAGGAGTTTCTTGTATCTTTTTCTTCTTGGCTCAGTCTCTTACTTTAGTGATAAAAAAGGAGATGTCTGGTTTTTCAAATCATTGTATCAGAGCTGATTAATGTTGGTTGAGAGAGAAGAACAGGATGTATGTTTCAAAGGCCCAGAAATAAATAGGACGTTTGATTTCTAGTTAAATATGTTCTTTTTTATTTAAAGGTTTCCAGCATCCCTGTTTGCCTGGATTAAGGCATTTGATTTTTTATTCCTTCTTTGATTTTTTTTTCTTCTTTAAAAAAAGCAGCTTGACATTTTACCCAAAGTGACATATTTCCTTTAAAGCTCCAGTTCTAGATTCATGTCATTATTTATGGAGCTCAGACTAGATTAAAAAAACAAATAAATATTTGACTGAGATTTTTCAATGTCTTTGTTGGAGGCATACGGCTTTTTAGACAGTAAGTTGTAAAAAAATTGCATTTCCCAAATTTCAGAGAGGTAAGTCCACCAAATTCCTGGGTGTGTTATAAGGATCTTATGGCTAATCTTCTAAATACCTGCACCTGGAAGAAGTTTGGACTTCTATTCTTTGCATCTCTGAAGCAATAGGTAAATATTGTCTCTGTTTAGTTCATTCATTTTTTTTTCCTCCCTGGCAACATTTTTTTTGTGCGAGGTTCTTTGGTGTAGTTCTGAGTCAATCCACCAGATGACACTTGATGCTTAAGGATGAAAACTTGAGTGGTCCTGCATGAAAAATTCTGTATTCCTATATTGATTTAGAAAAAAAAAAATCAGAACATCTTATTTCCAAAATGTTTTCATTTGGCGCTTGTAAAATTTGAGGGGTGTGTACAAATGATACTCCCCATCCATGGGAGTGTTCAAGGCCAGGCTGGATGGGGCTTGGAGCAACCTGGGATAGTGGAAGGTGTCCCTGCCCATGGCAGGGTATGGGATGAGGTGAACTTTGAGGGCCCTTCCATGATTCTATACTCTTGTTTAATGAGAGGTTACAGGTGGGAGTAAAGACCCTAAGAAGTGTGTTTTCTTACCCTGTTAAACTCATCAGAAGGTGAGTTGTTCTGTGTGGCAGAACCCTGGTGCCTTTGCAGGTTTTACCACAATATTGACAACAATTCCAAATCCTCCAAGCTGGGATTTTACAGGCCATAGTTTACAGGCCATGGTATGTGTTTGTTGTGTTCTTTGCTGCCCTCCCTCTTCCCTTACCATCTGTTCCTCAAATCTTTTATTTTTCACTTTCACTCCATTTTCACAACTTTTCTTAAAATGTTCATGGTTGACTCTTTTGTTCCCTTCCGTTTTGTCTGAAAACCCCATAAAAGAATTAGACCAAAACCATAAGGCAGTAACTGAGACAAATGGAGCTTTAAACTGTGTTTAAAAGAGATTTGAAATTGAACAAGGGGAGGTTTATGCATCCCTAATTAGAAGCAAAGCTAAGTGAGCAGGACAGATTTATTGATGATAAATCTCAGTCCTGTTTAAACATCTGTTGAAGCCCAACTTAGTAAGTAAGAGCAGATTATTTCTGCCTCAGATGCAGTTCGTGAGTGCCTGTGGGACTCTGAAGGAGCTGCGTTGTGGTGTGTTTGCAGGACCAGTCCCAACAATCTGGGGCTCTGTCTGCTGTGCAAGGTTTACTGCAAGTGTCGAGAAAATGGTCTTTCTTAAAATCAACTTGTTTCACTAAAAAAAAAAAAAACAAAACAACAAAACAAAACAAAAAAAACCCAAAAAACAATCCAGAGTATTCTCAAGGCATACTACTGAAGAGGGCAAAAGATGCATAAAAATTATTTTCTTTTGGATTAAAGAGGATCTGAACAGCTCTTAAAGGCAGGCAGAAGACTTTAGCAATATTTACCTTAAAATGAACATGAAATTACTTGTGTGGAAAATCATGTTTTACAGGTCAGGGAAGAGTTGAGTGGGGCACCAGTCACAGGGTGGTTCAGTGCATTTGGCATTCGTGTTTTAGTGCTGTTGGCATTAACTGAGGGCATGGGTGGTTTGTTTGACTCCATTTGCACACATTTTCTCACTGTGGGAAACTTGGGAATTTCTTAGAAGTGGTGTTCTGCCTTTTCTGTTTTCACTTGTGCCCTACTTTTCTTCCTGTAATTCAACAGGTCCAAGTTTCATAACCAGTACAGTAGTTCTCCACCTTTTTCATATAGAGATCCCCATTTTTCGTATTAATTTAACAGCTTGGAAGGATGTTTCCTTGAGAAAATGTGGGGTTTTTTTAGTCAAGAGTGTGTTGCCAAATGTTTGTCTAAAGGATGTCAATAGTATGGAGGGAACAAACAATAACCATCCCAAGTCCAAACCTCTTGGCAGCAAGCAACAACAAAGAGCTTTTTGGATTGTCTTGTGCCAAACATTTAAACCTGTGTGAGAGGCTGTGCTTAAAAGAACAACATTCAAACTAGAAGCCCTGGATACCATAAAATAGGCAACCAAGTGCATGATAAGTGCATTGTAACCTTTTTCCTCAAGCCAGGGTCCAGTTTCATGGCTATTTGAAAAATCAAAGACCTAAAGTAAATCCTTCTTCTTCACGTACTGAGCTAGTTCTGTCCCCAGAGCATCTCAGACCACGTTCTGGTCACAGAGCAGTACTCTCCAAAATGCCATGCTCAGTGCCCAAAATAGCAGCTGGCAAAATTCAAAACCAAGTCTCTTGATTTGTAGTTCTTTGTCTGGGTCCCTTCAGCAAAAGCTTGCAAAATCTCAGCTGGAAGGTGTTTGAGTGTCTGTAATTGATATATTGTTTCATGTGAATGGAAATGTTACTTTATGAAGTGCTGTGGGACTTTAGGGGGTTTTGAAAAACACCTTTTGTTTATTAAGAGTATTATTAACACTGATTAATTATGATTGAACACACTCCAAAATCCAAGATGATGACTCTAAAAACTACAGGCTTGAGTTGATTTGAATTTTGCAGATCTTTGTACAGGCACTGATTTTGGATTGATGCAATACTGAAATTAGTAGGATTTTTTTTTTCTTTTTATTTTTTCTTTTTTATTTTGTATCTATAAAGCTTAAACTTTTCCTTTGATGTGGAGTGAGATGCATGGCTTTGCCATGTCAAACAAGTATGCTGCTGCTGGTTCCTGGCAAGGAAACAAGGGCATTTGTACCTCTTAGGCCTGGTAGAGAAATGAACAATTGAGTGAATTGTAACCATTTTCTTTACAGCAAAGGATAAACTGAAAGGCAAAATTAAACAAAAAGTCTTTTGCTTTGTTTTTCATGAAAGCATGCATACGTACAACTAATTACAAAAGCTGCAGAATAAAGCTTTGAGTGTTAAAGCTTTGCTCATAAATCAGAAGTAGAGCAATAGTTCATGTGAAAATTGCTGATATAATCACAGACTCTTTTGTTACTGTGCAAATTTCTGCTGAGTGTTTTGTCTTAACACCATTTTTGTTGTTTCTGAATTAATTTGGAAACTAAGTTAGAGAAAGAAGACCACTGGAGGTCCAGTTGTATGTTTGCATAGAGGAAAACAGTGTAGCATTCTGCCTACTCCAGCAGGAGATGCTGCACTGAACCCAAAAGAAGCCCAGAGGAGACATCTCCTATTTTTCCCCTGTGCTGAGCACTGATGAGGCTGTGCTTCAAATTCTGGGTTCAGTTTTGGGCCCCACATGATAAGGAAGACCTTGAGAGTCTGGAGTGTGTCCAGGAAAGAGAACAGAGCTGGGGAAGGGTCTGGAGCACCAAGAGTGGCTGAGGAAGCTGGGAGCGCTCAGCCTGGAGTAAAGGAGGGCCAGGGGAGACCCTTTGTCTCTCTCCACAACTCCCTGGCAGGAAGAGGGCAGCCAGAGGGGGATCATGATCTTCTCCCAGAGAACAAGGGACAGGACAACAGGAAATGACCTCTTCCCCACCAGGGAAGATTTAGATTGACTATTAGGGAAAAGTTCCTTCACTGAAAGCGAAGCATTGGACAGGCAGCCCAGGGCAGTGGTGGAGTCACCATCCCTGGAAGTGTTAAAAAATGTTGCTGTGGCACTTGAGGACATAATGGTGAACGTGATCATGCTGGGTTGGCAGTTGGACTTCATGATCCCCAGGTCTTTTCCAGCCTTCATGACTCTATGATTGCAGGGTTCTGTCACCTTTAGTCATGGAAAAATAGATGCTAATTCAATGAGTTAACATAATTAACATCCACTGTTGTTTTTTTTTGTTTGTTTAAGGATGCTGTATTATGGAATTTGGATGGGAATTGACCCTTGTTTTGGACATCCCAAATTTACATTATAGATCATTACAGAAATATGGTTTCTGTTCTGGATAGTATTACTTTGATATAGATCCTTATATGAGCCCATCTGACTCTTTCCACGTGCTAGCAAGTGCTAATGTGCAATTTGCTAATTCTTTAAAAACAATTTTTAATGGGCTCGTGAAAATCAATCCAAGGCTCTTCTACTTGTGGAAGACAAAAATCTTTGATCTATTAAACCTTTTATGGCTCCTATTTCAGTGTGCCTTGAAGAGGATTTGCATTCTTTGAAAAAGTTGAGGTTTGGAAGAATCAGTCTTGGAAGAACTGATTTAAACCCAATTTCTTTCAAATACACTTATTGCTCAGTGCAACTGAATCCATATGGGATACTACTCTCTTCTTTTTACTGCTTCTTGCATGAAATTATACTAACTTCTCTGCGTGGTGTCAGTTTCTCTGTGCTTCTTCCTTTTTTTTTTTTTTTCCTGCAGAATTGCATATTCTGTCCATGTTTGCATTGGGCTGTTTTGCTTTCTGAGGTGTCAGTGATGTTCTGCCAGTGTTTTAGTAGGGGATTCCCACAAAAATTCCCCTGCCTCTCCCATGTGGAGAAGTTGTGTTCACCAAGAATACATATACTTCAGTTATTTACTTTGTTGGGTGCGAGAACAAAGGCTCCTATTTACTTGTTTTTGTTTGAAACAATACTACCAGTTGCTAACTGGTGCTGAAGGGAGTCAGCCCTGTCCCAGGAGCTGAGTAGGATGCTGGCCATGACTCCATGCTACAGCTCTGTTCCTGCTGTGAAACCTTGGCAACACTTTACTATTTTTTTTCTTTTCTTTCATTTTCAAGCATTCTTTGTTGGAACTGTGAACAAAGCCTGGTTTTAGTAAGTATTTGTACAGTGCCTATCTCAATGGGCTCTGCTTTCTTTTGGGATTGTTGGGTGCCTTTGTAGGAATAATAAAATTATAAATAGCCAATGGTCCAACAAACTGCCATCAAAGTGCTCTCACCAAGAGCAAGCTCTGGTGTTCCACATCCCTGAGCTTCCAAAAAACTGTGAAATCCCTGGAAATGTGGACAGCAAGTTGCCTACATTAAACATATCCACATATTCAGCTAATTGCAGAGATCCATTCTTCTCACTGATGACTTCAGAATGTCATGGGCCTGAGCTCAGTGTGCTGCTCTTGTGCACTGTCTGCTTTGGAAGCAGTGATAGGGATTTGGGGAAGAAAATTGTTCAGTGATGTTAATTGTGGATAGCTCTATATTCATATTTTTCTTAAAGAGATGAAAATTAATAACGAACAATTACTGTAACATTAGCAAACTATGTCTCCTTAAGTTTGAAGTTATTAAAGAGAGTAGTTGTCAAGGTGTAAATGTGTACATATGTATGTATAATGTATGGATGCATATATACATGTATCAAAAATTAAGATTTACATATAAAAAATATAAAATAATTGGCCTGGCTCATGCTTTTGGTAAAGCTGTGTGGTGTTATGCACCATTCAGAGCATACAACTGTTGTTCCCCTTGCACAAAGACTACATTTGTTTTTTGGGTGAAATCATAATCTATTTTAAACCTCATATTTTAATAATGAAGTTCACTGGAAACTAAAGGAAATGAGACAATGAGATTTTGTCCTGATAAAAACCAAAGTGGGACTTGCAAAGTCAACTCTGAATAAGTGTGCGTGTCATAGTTTATGGTGTCTGACTTCAAGTTTTGTTCCTCTTTTCTAAATGTTTTGGAAGAAATATACAGCTTCCATCAGTGACCTCATACAAATAAGTTCTATTTACTTTCAAAGCATTTTCTGACTATGAAAATAAAATGAAAGTGGAAAAAGGCACTTTATACCTCTCATATTTGTTTGACAGATTTCACTGAGTTGAACTTCCAGCTCCCCCTGTTCCCCACCTCATGCTGGCTCAGTTTTGGGTTTTCTCCGGGTGTCGTTCTAGAGCAGAACACTCTGGGGACATGCAGCCTGAGGATGAAACTCAGAAGTGTTTATGCTTAAAGGAATGGTCAGCACTGCCTGTCTGTTGTCAGTGATGATAATAGTAATTATAACCTATTATTAGTACAATGAAATTTAATGCACTTATTGAACATGTGTTATGAAATGGCTGGTCTCTGAAGACTCATTAATTTAGCTTTCTTGAGAAGTAATTTTTTTTGTTGTTTCGGTAGAAAAATTACCCAGTTTAAGTAGGTGAAGTTATTTGTTTGTTTAACCTTTTTCTGGCACCATTAAGACCATGCAAGTGATTTAAGCATCTCTCTTTATTTTTACTGCAGGTCTTAATGCAGAGTGTTTCTGAAATAAGTTTGAGAAATTTGTATGACCAGGGCAAAAAATTCTCTTTAGTTTGTTTAAGACTACAAGAGCAAAGATAGTGAGTGCTTAAAGGAATATATTTTGGCAGAAGAGATGATTGACAGAAGAACTACGTCCATTTTTTCAAAATTTATTTGGTTTTCAAAAGCTTCTCCTGCAACAGAACAGTGATAAAATCCTCTTGCTGTCTTAATACCTTTAAGGTAACTCCTAGTGGATTGGAATGATCAAGCTTTAAAGTTGCAGTGCCCCTGTTGTGATTGCACATGCAGGGGGAAATAATAATGAACACTGTTCCATATAGCTTTTCAAAATTTATTTTTGTAGCAGCCAGGGTCTGCAGGGTTGCATCTATATACCTTATTAGTGCATATGAGGAATTTTTCTGCTGCCATTCCAGAAGGAAATGCTGAGTGTTAGCAGAAATGGGGTTTAAGATGTTGAAAACTCCTGGAGAATTGTGAAAACTCATCTTTTAAACAAATCATTTCTGTTTCCCTTCAGGTGACTTAGACTAGGTTGAAATATATGGCAAACCTGTACAGCTCATAAAAGTACCCTGAGTGTTCTGCCTTCCTATCCAGTTAGCTCTGCACTGCAGAAAATTATAAAAATACATATTGCAAATTATGTATTACATATAACTGGGACCTCTATAAATCTCCATTTCCATGGGCTGGTGTATCATTTCACCTTTAGTGGTGTTATTTGGGAACCAGATAACATGATGCACTTGTGCAGCTCTCAGACAGATTAATAATTGTTGGTTATTTAAAAGCTATTATTCCATTAAAAAAAAAAAAAACAAAAAAACAAACAAGGCTCTTTTGCTTGCTCCACTGTGGCTTGAGTGATTCAGTGCATCTTCTTAGTTTGTTTTTTTCTGTTTCATTTTGGTGCACACAACTAGTGATAGTATGAATATACGGCAACACAAGTGTGTGCATCAGATGCAGTTAGGCAAGCTGACTTTTCCTTTGTTTCATTGGCAGATGAATGTAGTTGTCAGAACACAAAAAATAAGGTAAACAAATAATGGAGATCAACTTGTTCCCTGTTTTTCTGGGTACATGATTTGAAATGATAGTTTATCCTTAACAATGTCGTCCTTTTGGTTTTGGGGATTTTTTTGTAAGTTTATATCTGTTCTTCCAATAAGAGGTTATCAGTCATCTAGAAGCTACTACCAGCCATGAGATCAACTCTTCATTTCTTTGCACATGCAGTGTTCTGATAAAAAGCTTCAAGATTACAGGAGGATCATGTAATAATGAATACCCAGTCATTTGTCAGTTTTGTTCCATTTATATTTTTGCAATAAAAGATTAAAGTCTGTTTTCCCCCTCAGCTTTGCACATCTGATACCTTGCCTTGTTATTAGGAGATGAGGTATGATTTTTGTGATGTGTATGTTCCTTTCCTGGAGCACAGTGATTTTAGCCACATAATTTTAGCCACAGGAATGGTGGTTGGTCAGTCTGTTGCTATTTAGCTATTAGGAAGTCTAAAACAGTGATGCCTTTTTGTTTGTTAAGGGTAGCTTCAAAGAAATCTCCTGGCTGCCCTTTCCAAGACATACCTGGGTATGTACAATACATATAGCAATTAATATATTCTTGACTTTTAATAATCAATATAGGCTATCCCTGCAATTTCTTGGCCTTCTGCTCAGCCTCACTGTATACCTTTGTCTCTCCCTGGCAGGTACCTTTTAAAGAAAAGAATAATCAATCTGGCATGCTCCCTGGTCTTGTTGATCTTCCCTGGTAGTTGATGGTGTGGCTTTTAATCTGGTTTCCTGAGTAAGTGAGGCTTATGCATTGTGCTTTCTGTCCCTTCTTGCTCCTCAAGCTCATTTCAGCCTAGTCAATAAAAGGGGTAAGGAGCTATACAATATTTTTTTTTCTTTTTCCTTTCTGTTTTTCCATAAAATTTATTGGCCAGATAGACTGATTCCTAGAGAGGAGACAAGCGGGCAGAAACATCAGGATGACAGCTGCCAGCTGAACAGTGGACATGAGTTGCTCTGGACTAGCTCCATCCTGCACTGGTTGGTGCCTGCTGGAGCGGGGAGAGGGGCACAGTGGAAAGCTGGCATGGTGTGAGGAGATGTGGCTAGAAATATGTAAGCCCATGCAGGGTGTGTCCTGCAGAGCTGCTCTGTGGTTTTGGGTTGCTCTGGTTTCTGGCTGTTTGGATTTTTAAGCTGTTTCAGCCTTTCCCCATTGCTTATGTGTAGCAGCTAGTGCTTTATAGCTCTTTGCTGTGCTTGCGTTGGCAGATTTAATTCTGCTCTTCCTTGACTTTGCATATGAAGTGAGATTTTGCTGTGAGTGGAATTTTACTATTGGCAAATTAAATTGCTATTAAGACATGATGGCGAGGCCACCTGTAAGAACTTGGGAAAGCACGGAGAGTTGTACAGTGTGATCTGGATCAGGTGTGATCAGCAAAACTTTGTGATATCATAAAATCAGATTTGTGTTTTACTTGTATTAGGATTTTTGATTTCTGGCCTTGTAAAGAAATGTTGAACTCGTATTTGGCTGAGGAGGAACACAGGTGGAAATATATGAGTTGGACTATTTGCTCTCTGCTTCACAGGGAGATGGACCTTCCCTCAGGTCCAGAAGGGGTTTCTGCACTCCTGGGCTGGCAGTGTGTGTTCTAGGGATTTTATATGTGTAAATGTAATGTATTAGTTCATCTTACTGCTGTGACAGGTTGCAAAAACCATCTTTTCATTTTTTTTTTCTTTCTCTCAATTCAGATTGGGGCAGAAATTGTTTCAAGTGAGAGAGGAGTCAGAAAGTGACCTAGCCTAGGTTACTTCTCAAACCAGTTCTCCCTTGGTCCCACTTGGGTAGAAGATATCAGCCACTTCTCTTGAGGCATTGGGACCTCGGTGGTGTCTCCTTTTCTCTGACGTGGGACTGGAGAGATGAGTGAGCTCCAGGGAGAAGGCAGCTGCGTGGGGCCTGGCTGGAGCAGCTGCAGAGCAGCCAGCTCTGGTGTTTTCAGAAGAAACTCCAAAGCCTGACAGATTTTTTCCAGCCTTGTGCCCAGCTGGATTGTAATTGTTCTCACAGTGTCTCCACCTCAGCTTTATAAACTCTGTCCTTTTATATGGCCCACAACTTGCTTACCTCCTCTCTTTTTGGCTTATCTTTCTAAACAAGCCCATTGAAACTGATAAGTAAATGGTGGACTTTGAGTGGATCACCTTTAGGTGCTGTTTTTGCAAATCAAAGTTGTCTTTGTGTTGGTGCAGGCTTCTTGGTATCCTCTGCAGAGAGGCTGAGGAGGGGGGAGGTCTGGCTAGTGTGCCAAGGTGGAGCTCCCTGTTAATTAACTACTGTTAAAAAACTTTTTCTGTGTGTTCAGAGACAGTGTTTGGAGAAGTTTTTGATTTGCAAAATTAAATTACATTGGTAATAGTCAGTGGTAAACTGATGACTGTGGAAGTTGCTTTGTTTTCTGGCAAATATTGGACAGTCAGTATTGCACTTTGGTTGGAGCATTGTGTTAATGTCACTGTAGTGAGCAGCTCTTACCTCGTTCTGAGGTTGGAAAAAACCTCCAAGATCATCAAGTCCAACCTTTGACTGAATCCTATGATGGCTGCTAAACCATGTCACCGAACGTCATGTTTCCTTGTTTTTTGAATATTTCCAGGGACAATGACTCCACCACTGCTCTGGTTTGCCTGTTTTAATGTTTAGCCATTCTGTTTCAATGAAAGAATTTTTCTTAATATTTAAAAAATACTACTAATAATATCCTAAAAATGCTAACTTATATCCCAAAAATACTAATTAAATTTGTATAAAATATAATCAGTTTGATGAAATTTTATGGCATGTTCTCACTGGGATTTTGGTGCCAGGCTTCCACCTCCCATGGATTATTTTGGTTGACTTTCCATGGGGACCCTGACAAGACCCAAGAAGGGGAGGGTGGCGATGGTGTGAGTCAAGATCTCATGGAGGAGCACTGTGGAGTGGTGTGTCAGTGTCCACCCTGCTTTTGTTGATGAACTTTTCTCAGTTTCACAAGAGACAAGATCCTTGAGGTGATCTTGTTTCATACTATGTGTGAGAGTTTTTTGTAAGGGAAAGGCTACCTTGTGTTTTAATGATAAGGTGATGTTTCTTATCAAGCCTTCATGAAACTAGTCCTCCTTGCTACAGCCTCAGCTCTGCAACAGGTTCATCTTTGTCAATCAAGTTTTAATTGCAATTGAGCATTAATTTCCATCTGTGCAAATTCCAATATGTAAATAAAGTGTCTTCAGCTCCTCATTGGAGGGATCATACACCACACTTGTTTCAACCAGCATCCCCTCAGCATCTCAGGGAAGTTTCAATTTCAACTATGTGAAATTTGGTGCAAATGAAAGGAAGTGCAGATAAAATTGTAATAGTAATAGTAAAACACATTTTCTTCTCCTGGACTACACTCCCACACAGGCTGGCTTTAGAACATCTCCACCAAGCAGCAGCAATTGCCATCAGTGAAGCCCCCTCCCCTTCCCACATTTATTGCCATGGTAACCCAGAGAAGGCATTCTGCAGCCTCAAAACTACTTTTGCTCTTTCATCATGCAAACTGGCATTGTCAAGGGCTGAGTGTATTCCTACAGCTTTGAATGAATATAAAAAAAGGGAAAAAGCCTGAATTTGGCTGGGCAATTTTTATTGGGGAGGCCCTGCAGCAGGAAGGAACAGGCAACCTTCAAGTGGCTTAGTGTCCATACATTGCTTAGTAAGGAAAAACAGTCTTGCTTCATTAATTGATTAACAGGGAGGGTGGGGGTCATCAGGATGGTCTGTCTGTGAAGCGAATGTGGTGATTTCCTGAATGCTGGGAGGTGGTGGGCAACGGCAGATGGCTGGCCAGGCTGGGCTGGGGAGCTGCTGGTAAGTGTGCATGCTGTGATCTGTTCAAATAGCGCTTTCTTGTGGAGTCTGTAATGCTTTTTCAGGTATCATGTAGAAAATGGTGTCTCAGTAGATGCCTGCTTCTCAGCTGTGTTATGCACTAGCCTTTTCCCCGTGTAGAAGTAGGGGGGTTTGGCAGTGTTGGGCAGTGCTTGCTGAGTGTGAGCAATTTAGTGCTGGTAGTAAAACATTTGCTCTTTCTGTACAGCACTGCAATGAGCTGTATTGATTTTATGCTTTTTAAAATCCATATTTATGCAGTATTTGCATGTAAATTTGAGAGGATTTTATGCTTTTTGAGCCAACTAAGGCTGTTGGATTGCTCTGTATGATAACAGCAGCATGTGGAACACATAGTACTTGGTAAAAGAAAATCAAATGCTTGCAAACAGTGTCTGCAAATGGGGGATGAATGAAATGATGTTGTAAGTAATTATTTTTTTTAATAATCTGAAAGCAGAAACCTGTCTGATCCAAGTGCAATCAGAATCTTGAATGATAAAGGGATTGGATGGATTGTTAATTTGAATTTTCTGGTGATGTCTGTTTCCATGTTGTCTGAGTATCTGATTCACAGTGTAGGAAAAGTATTGGTTAAAATATTTCAGGGATGCTGTCTGATCAAAGGATTTTGTTGCCATTTGTTTGTCTTGGGACAAGCTGGCAGGATTTTTTTCCCTTTCTTACATTATTTGGTAGGAGGGGTAAAAATAGAGCTTTTTACTGAATGTGTCTGAAGTACATAAATGACTAGGAAGTCACCATGACAACAGGGAGACCTAGATCAGACTTCCCTCCTTGCTTTTGCTGTTTTGTTTTTTTTAAATATTTGTTATTAGGGCATTCCCTAAGGTGTTTTAGGGAGTATCTTACAGCTCCTGTTGCTACAGGACTTTTAATGATATCCGGCTCTTAAAGTAAATGATGTATGCAGGGCTTTTTTGGATTAAGCTCATTCTGATGTGCACAGTTTGCTATACAATTAAGGTGGGATCTAAACAAGGACATGAGCTCTTTCAGCAGGAGTTAAGGGTCTGCCTTTACGGCAATTTTGGTGTTGCAGATCTGAAAACTTCTGCTGAGCTCTTCCATGGTCCTGAGGATTCCTGCGTGCTTGTGATGTTCCCATGTAGGACCCAGAGCCTGGAGATTCCTGAAAGGTATGTGCAAGATAAGGTGTAAGAGAATCTTTGTTCAGGAGCGCCTGGAGTTAGGGTCAAGCTCGGGGACAACAAGAAAAAAAAACAGATCATGGTGTACTGGTTTCAAAGCAAAATCAGTGAGAGACTCCAAGTCAGAAATACAATTAATTAGGAAAAGGGGAAAAGAAAATAAAATACATGCAATAATACAAAAGAAAAACCACTGACAGAGTCAGAATACAACCTGACACTCTTTTGGTCAGGGTGTTGGTAGCAGTCCAAATTGGAATGGCTGCAGTCCTCCTGGAAAATCCAGTGGAAAAGCCTGAGTCTGGTGTCCCAAAAACCCAGATTATATCCAGTTAGGAATGCTTGCCTCCTCCTTCTGGGTGGAGCATCTCACAATGGGATGCTGTAACTTTTATCAGTCATGTGGTGACATTCAATAGCCCATTATCAGGAGATGTCTCCCTGGAGGCAGGATTGGTTGTGGAAGACATAAGGAAAAACTGCCCACTTAACAGAAGACAACTGCCATACAGATGGCAAATGGAATACATCTTGCGTTTCAATCTGGGACAGAAAGTTCCAACAGGAAACCAACACTGAGCCTTTTCACTTAAGCATGGGGTCAGCTGAAGTTTAATTTCCCCTATATATATGATATGGCAATGAAAAACCCTTGCCACAAAAAAATTGTAGATGTCTGGAAAACACACTTCACTGAAAAAGCTCAAGGTCTTGACCTCTTTGGTTATAAAAGGCCAACTGCTTTAACTTGGGTTAGGTGAATATATGAGTGCATAAGTAGTAAAAATTCCATGGTCTGAGAAGTTGGAAAGATTAAACTGGAGCTATTTTCCTTGTAAAGGTGACTTTGCTTTTAAGAGGAATTGTCGGAATCTGTGGGTATTGATGATTCCGAGATTGTAGAAAGTCTCTGTCTGTCAGCCCCGCTGCCAAAGCAGAAGCCATAATTGGTCTGTGCTGTTTCAAGGCTGTTTATTCTGTTTATCTCTAACATGTTCTGCTGCCCTGCCGCAGCTCTGTCCTGCAGGGCAGCGTGTGGGGCTCTGCCCTCAGTGGGATGTTACAAACATTAAATACCAGAAACTACCTGTGCTGGATTTACAATAACGTGCCAATATCTGTCACCTACGTTGGACAGTGTGTCCCCAGCCTGAACCAACAGAAAAATGCCAACACCACAGTGAAACATGGAGGGCATGAAGAAGGAGAAAAGGACAAGACACACCCAATTTCCTACATCTTGTCCCCTTTGGACCCCTAATCCAGAAACCTAAAATTTTACTTTTGCACCCGTGCCACACCTAATTATTACTCTTATCAAACACTCAGAGCTTGTAATTCATCCTGTAAGATTGAAAACTCCTCTCCATGGACAGAGATCACAGGCAGTGTCTCTGGGGGCTCTGTGCAGGGGGGTTCCTGACCCCTGCCAGGGTCCCAGACCTGCCAGGGCAGACAGAGGGAAGCCCTGGATTCCCACAAGGAATAAATGGTATCAGGTTTTGAATACTTCTTTCAATACTGCTGATTCCCCGTGAAAAAGTATGTAGTTGCACAACAAGAATTTTTGATATATTTTTTTCCATGCCATTAGGTAATAATAACTGAAATGAAGTGTTTCTGTTTGCTAGCCAATTGAGTTGCAGTGAACCATGTCATTCACAGGGTTCTGCAGAGTGTAGGACTTGTTATAACAGCAGCCCTGCTTGTGGTACCACTGTAGAAGATGCCTCCAAGCCCAATTCCTCTTTCTGCTGCCTGTGCTCTTACTGGCTTCCACCCTGAGCACAACTTTCACACCACTTTCCAATGCATGGGATCAGCTCAATCAATTCTGAGTTGGGTCAAAACCTTCTAAGTAACAATAATGTAATGCTTGTGGTCGAGGGAGCAGGGCAGGGAGACTCTTTCAGTAGGAGGATGTTAAGGGTAGTGGTTACATCATTAGTCCCGCCACCTGTATCTTGCACCCGTGTAAAATTCTGTCCTTTAGCTCAGGATTTAGTATTTCATTCTGCAATTGGGTGTTTGGTCTGGTTTGTCAAAATGGGAAATACTGGCATGAGAAACAGAATGACAGTAGATACAAAACATGGAACGCTAGTGGTGCTCATGTGGCTGGTCTTACCAGGTGTTGAGTTTCCCTTCCAAAGGAGCTGCCCAGTGCTCTTGTGTTTCTTCTGACCAGCCAGGATGGAAAAATATGAAGGGCTTCAGGACTGGGCCCTCAAAGAGTTAAATATACAGAAGTACTAATCAGTGAACATTTAGGTTATGGAGGACTGAGACTGGAGAAAGACAGAACATTACTGACAGCCAGGTGGTTTATGTTGGCAATGGACTGGGGAATATATTCTGTCAAGTAGTAGCGCCAGACTTTGACTTTGTAATTATAGTTTCTGTTGTGTTTATGTTCTTAGTTGCATTACTGTTGCTTTGCAAGAGTTGAGGTGTTCAATAAGTCTCTAAATGGGTTTTCTAGAACCATTACTTGTGTCTTTCATCATGTCCTGCGGCACTAGTTGGGGCTGACTTCCTAATAATTGCAGACATTTTGAAGATTATCTTTAATCTTCAGGTAATTTGTGGTCTTTTCTGAGGAAATTGTTATAAAATTCAATGTCTTACTGACTTTTTGCAGGGCTCTGACCCATCGCTTCTCAGTGACATGGATAGTTCCAATTTGAAAAGTGTGGGATACAGGCTTTGCTCTGTCCTCGAAGGCTTTGGTTCCTAAGGGCAGGGCGTTTTAGTCTTATCTGTCTGTAAAATGTGACTGAACATCCATTATGTGATCTGCATAAGAATGGTAATGATGTGCTCACAGTGTGTGCATCCCTGGGGAGAGAGGCAACTCCTGCCTGCTGTCCCTGATGCCTAGATGGTAGTGACTCTTAAAAGGCTTGTTTGCATCCTCCTGTTTTGAACACCAAAACTGCTTGAAGCCTTTGCCACTTTCAGGTGATTAAACAATCAAATTTAACAATCGGTTTAAATTTTTTTTTCAAATGTCAAAACCCAGTAGTTTTAATTTAACATTATCATGTGCATTTCCAATAGATTGCTGAGTGGATTGGAATTTTATGCTGTTAAATATTATTACAATTTAGGTTCTTTAGTCAAAGAAGACAATATATTGTTATGGCTTTTATATAGTTTTTGTATTTTTAATTCTGAAAATGTTTTGAAATAAAGCATATCTTACTGTACAGAAAAAGGAGGAACCCTAGTGTATAATATAGTTCAGAATGTGTGATAAATTGAATTTTACTTTACATGAAGAAGTTTGTATAGTTTTCATGGCTAAAATTAATTCTTTCATGGAACTGTAATCTAACTTTGTAAATCCATCATCAGATGAGGTCACTAAACTGAAGTATTTAGGTAACATCCTTGGTTGGGCCACTTACTCTGAAAACTGCCTGTGACTTGTGTATGCTATGCACTCTAGCATTCAAATGTTATTTAATGTTTTTAAGTGACAGGTACATAATTGTAAGATTGCTACAACATGTATTGGGTAGCTGCTTGTATTAAATGCAAAAAGAACTGGAGGTTGATGCACTTAATGTTTGTTACACTAAGCTAGTCACACGTTCCTATTATCAAATGTATCTCCTTGTAGAAGATTAGTAGAAGATGAATGTAGTTGTCCTCAGTAGAGTCCATCTTGTGCTCTATGCCTTTCTGAACATATATCTGTAGCAGGGGATGTTGCCTTTTTGTCCATCTGAGATTTCCAAACTGGCTGCTCTGAGGAGAGGAAGAGGGATTTGTTCAGTCCAAGAAAGTTTTTTTAGATATTGGTTGGGAATGCTGTAGGAGTTACATTCAAGTATCTGGCCAGGAAGAGAAGGTGCACCATGATGAGAAAGAAGCACTCTTGGATCTGTGACCAGAAAATTGGAGAGATTACCCAGGATTTTCAACTTGCTTCTAGTTTTATTTTGGTTGTTTTTTCACAAGGCTAGATTGGATAGGGATCCGACCAACCTAGACTAGTGGAAGGTGTCCTTGCCCGTGGCAGATGTTGGAACAAGATAATCTTCAGCGTCCTGTCCAACCTAAACCATTCTGTGATTCTGTAGCTCTGCAGGGAGCAAAATACCTGATTCTTCCTGACCATTAATGCCAAATGGGCTTTTCAGTTAAAAACCATCTTGAAGCAATTATTATACTTGACAGGTCTGATTTTTCCTTTGCCACAGTACATCACAGAAACTGACCTGTTCCAGACTGAGAGCACAGCTTTAGCCAGTGGACGCTGGAGCTCAGAGCTGCTCCCTCTGAGTGTGTCTCTACGGAGTGTTTGCAGGAAGCTGAGAGAGGAGGCAGGAACTCAGAAGAGGGATGGTCCCACAGCACAGTGGTGTGGTGTGGTGTGGAGTGAGGGTGGGGGAACAACAGGGCTGTGTGCTGGTCTGTGCATGACAGGATGTGCACAACAGGCTGTGCACTTGGCCTAACTTAGAAATTGTCAGAGCTGCAGCCATCCTGTTTGGCTTCTCTGAGGAGAGCTGTCTTTCCTGAGCAGTGCAGGTGGAGAGACGCGGCTGATGCAGACTTTGTATACATTTATAAATGCCAGGTTTGGATATAGAGGGATGATACCTGTGCTCTAAGCATCTCTGAGTTAGCCTCAGTTTATTTGTGAACTAGGATAACATGGTTTAAGGTGCCTTTTGAGAAGTAACTTTATGTGGTGACAATCATCACGGTGTTTTGAGGGGTCTGCCCATCATATGCAGAAGCTGACCCAAGTGCCACGGGGGAGTGTGGCTAAGGACTGTGCAGCCAGTCAGTGTCATGATCAATGTCAATGATCTGATGTGTATCGATCATTCCCAGAATGGAGCAGGGTGGCCAGGGCATAATCAGACTTTATAGCAATTCGTGTATGCATGTGTTTGGTGGTTTTGTTTTTCTTTTTTAGAAGGGCTATGAGGGGATCAGTGGTGTTTGCTGAAACCAGCATGCTGTCAAATGAAGCAGGAAGTGTCCTAGGCAATTTGGAGATGTATTAATGTTACTGTTTTGTTCTTTATTGATGAGTGCCAACTTAGATCCTCACTTTACATGTAAAGATATAGCTCTGAAAGGTGTCTTGTTCCTCTCCTTGTGAAGTTGGCAGCTGTTAAAGCTCTCTGAAGCCAATATGCCATAATAGATCTGCAAAAACTCCAACCAAACAAAAATTATTTATCCACAACCCATTCTAAGCAACTGATAGGATTTTGATGTTATTACTAAATTACACTTTCACTGTCAATTATTATAAGAGCTCAAGATTGTAAATTCATTACAAGACTCATTTATTATCTGATGTAATATCTTTTATTTTGTAATGATCTTTTATTTTACTGTTTTCCTTCTACAGTGAAAATTCTGTGCATTTTTCTTAAAAGCATCTAAATTTCTGTAATGACTTTTATTTTTAAATCCCTCCGGTCATCCTTTCTTAATAATGCAGGTTTGTCTACAAGCATACATTGTATGCATGGAGATTGCTCCAAAAATTAAAGAATAATATGGAATAATGATGGAGAAATTATATAGAAACCAGTAATTATTGAAACAGTGACTGTCATGCAGTATGTGCTGTTTTATGCAATATAATTTTAAACACAAATATTCAGATATCCTATGCAAGTGGCATAGTTTATAATTATCCATGTTAGCTATACATATATATTGGAAAATGCTAGTTGCTTGTTATGTTTTATGTAATGATACCACACTCTAACTTCAGAATTGAAAGCTATCACCTAAGCAAGACAGAATGTGTACTATTTTCACAATAATAATTTGAATGCATATTTTGGGTTAATGATCTAATTCTGAGATTGTTGCATGTTTCTGTCCATCCTGAGCTTCCAATTTCTTAAAAGAAAATATTTTAAAATAATTTCTGGCAGAGTTGTAATTCAATTTTGAGATGATGTGTGTTGTTTTTTTCTTTCAGATAAAGATTTAGCAGTCATTCACTAGGATTTTATTTTTTGTGATTTATAACTGATGTCCCAAATGATAACTTGGGTTCTTGGAAAATGTCCTTGGTTTTCACATTGTAGTGGCTATAGATTGGATGAAAGTGCAATTATACATAACTGGAGAGATTAAATAGCTGCTATAGATATAATTAATTAACTAAAGTTTTGTTGGGAAAACTAATACTAATTCATTTTACTCCAGTTTTTCTCTGTAGTCTATAATATAGGTCTTTGATCTGGTGTTACTTTCTTTGGATCTTGTCAGGCTGAAATAAAGGCTGCTTTATCCTATGGTGTAAGTGGGATACAAAATACTGGAGCTGGTTCAGCGGTTTTCAGTCTCTTCCACTTTATTTACATCTGCATTGTTCCCATGGACACCTTTAAACTTTCCCAGGTTCTTTTTCTTGCTTTCACTTTGAATCTTAGAGACCGTGGATCGCAGAGTGAGGAAGCATTGATCTAAGCTAAGGAGATGGTCTTGCAAGTGAAAGATTGCTCTTTGCTCATTTCCTCCATCTGCAATGTACGGAATATGTTTGTGAGTCCCCCCAGAGCTGGAAGAGACATGGAGTTTGCCCTAAGGAGCGGCTCTGGGATAACCTGGGTGTGTAGGTCTCTGGAGGAGCAGGGTGCAGGGCCCGAGGCTGCAGAGAAGGGTAAAGATTGTTCGCTCCTCAGCTGAGAAACCAGTGCAGTGTAGTGTGGACCTTTGGTCAACATCATAGGCTACTTCAAGTCTCCAAAGAGTAGAGACTCACAGTGGTTAGAGCTCTCCAAGGCTTTTCTTGCGCTGGATTTGCAGTCAGTGTGTGGGATTGCTTTGTTGGAAGTATAGATATGAGACAGAGGCGCCGGGACTAGGGATGCTTTTGCTGTTAGACTCTCTGTGCTGTCCAGGCTCTTAAAGGCTCTTCTAAACTGCAACTGTACTTTTGTGAGTCCATGTGGCACTCAATCATCCAGTCTGCAGCAGAGGCACCACAGTGACCTGTTTGCTTCTCATTGCTGCCCATGGTCAGCTCATCAGTCAGAAATGTTTTTTTCTCTGTCCTTTTCTCAGTAAAGGACTTATTTTTTAAGAACAGTATTTATTGATAATTTACATTGTTATTTTGTTGCATTTTTTTTAAAAGGGACAAAAATATTATGACATCTATAATAATATGTATGATTGACCTAGTCAAGCCAGGTCCTGAGCAGCCTACTCTGTATGACCCTGCTTTGAGCAGAGGGGATGGACTGGGTGATCTCTGCAAGTCCCTTCTGGCCTCAAAGAATCTGTGGCTTGGCCATTTTCTATCAAAGCTTTCAACTTCAAGTAGGGTGTTACTGAGCCACACTGAGAGCTGAAATATATCTTCTTTCAATGATTATTGTGAAATTATTCCGGATTTTGAAATATGCAGCTCTTCTGTCAAAATAGTGTAAAAATGCTCCCTGTGCATTTCAATAATGAAGTTGTATTTTCTTAATTTCTGCACTGTGAAGTGACAACACTTTGTAATCACACAGAAAGGCTAGTCCTGCCCTGCAAAGCTCACTTCTGTACCAAAGAACTTGAGCTTAGTTTCAAGCTTCTTTTAATTTACCTACTTTTATTTAGTACCTAAATAGACTTTTAAACCAGCAAAGGCTAATTATTGGTTTACTAAAACTAATTTAAAAATTCAGGACTATAAAGAGAAAGCCATTTGGTTGGGACACTGTTGGAGACTAATTATATTGACAAATAATCTTAAGTGGAAGATAATTTTTACTCATCTTGCTGGTTAAATAAGATCTTACACATTGCAATGTGTAGCATTAAGAGGATGCACAGGCACATTAACTGAGCTGAGAGAGATCCTTGCATGCTTCTTTTGTCATTAGGAATAATAATTTAATAAGCTTTTAGTAAGAGAAGAAATGAAGCACATGAAACATTTTTTTACATGATTTTCAATGAAGGCTGAAATTTGCTCATAGGACTCGATTGGGCCGTTTCTCATTTTGTCTTTTAAATCACTGGAAGGTGGGCAGTGTAATGCTTTTCTCTGTTCAGAAAACAGAGAAATTCTTCCCACAGCTCACCAGTTCTGGAAATTTGAGATCTGCCATCTTTCTCTTTGTTCCTAGGAGAGAATCCCAAAGACAGTAAATCATGCAGCTGCAGGTAACCTGAAAGGAACAAACTGAGATGGCTTTAGCTGCAGCAATTTGTTTATAGAATAAATCTCTTTAGGTTTTCACAGTAATGGATTGCTCTGGTGTTGCAACTCCTGTGTTAAAGTAGTACAGATGTGAAGTTGCAGGTATATTATTAAGCTGAAATAGTTCATTGAGTTGCAAAATCAGTGTAATTATTAATTAGGACTCTTCAATCATAATGAAAAACCTTTTACTTGTCAGAGGAAAAAGAAAAAAGCAAACTCTGTGGTCATCTAAGAGGAAAGTCTCTGGAATGCTGAATAAAGATTCTCCCTGCATCCCTTCATCAGGATCTGGTATGTGCATCTTAGAGGAGGGTCATCCATTGTGGACATCTTAGAGGTGGTATAGACATCAATGAGGGCTGTGAGGCTGTCAGGCAAAATGACAGCTTTATCTTTGAAAATCCGTGGTGAAAATGCATTTAAAGTTGCAGCTACACACTGCACCTCATGCTCAGCTGCCTTTGGCTGATCTCCGAGGACACTGTAGAGAGATCAGTTTGGTATGGGGTGTTCCCTTCTGGGTGACCAGGAGTTGTCTGTGGGTAAGCATCCCTGTGTTGTGGAGGAAGCAGCCAGACTAAATCTGGAGACCAGAGCCAAACCAAGTTAATTACCAGAAACATGAGTTGCAAAGCGAGTTTGAATGGGGAAAAGGCAGGAGGAGGAAAAGATATGTTGAAATGCTGCTGCTGTGCTGAAAGACCCCACAGTGGTGGTGTGTGGGACTTTTCCTATAATTCAGAGAAACGCCCTTGCTTATGCTCACCTGGCTAGAATGAGAACAATAAGGGTAAAATTATTATGAGAAATACTTTGTTAGAACTTCCTTAGAGAGAGTTCTAGCCTGTTTCAAGTGCTTGCTTTATTTTTTTATTCTGTGTGTGTTATCTACCCAATACTCAGTCCTGAACTCAGGAAAAAATTAGGGAGAAAGGCCCATTATCTTCCATCTTCAATGAATCCTTTTGCTAAAGAGAAAATCAAAGCAAAACACCGTCTTAGGAATTAATGAATTCTGGGTTTCATGTTAGTTATAATGAAATACATGAATGAAAGCCAATTCCCCTTTCCTCTTCTAAATTAGGCACATGCAACAACTTAAGATGGCCTTTGATATCTGCACCTTGACCAATGCAGGAATTAAGTCTTGAAATCTACTGCCGAAGTTAAACAAGTTGCTTTGCATTTCATCACACAAAAGTAGGACAAGACTTGTATGCATCAAAGAAGTGAGTCTAGCTGCTCATCCCTTCTTGCCTCCATTTCTCTAGTAGAGGAATGGTCCCATGTGATGGCTGAATCTCCTGATGTGTGCAGCATTCTGGCAGGGCTTTTGTCTCCTTCAATGTCAGGCTGGCTGACGCCTACCCCAGGCTCCTTCTCCTTTTCTTTGTCACTCTTTATGCCTCAGCCTTTTTATGTCATCTATCCTACTTTTCTTACTAGATGGAAGAGTCTCAGGGGTTTTTCTCTTCTACCTTTGATCTTGTGTCACAGAAAATAACTGTGGTGATCATTTTAGCCTAATTAAACTATGCCATTTGAGGGGAAAAGTTAGCTAAATGCTTCCTCCAGAAGAATGGGATTTTCACAGCCTCTTTGTTATACTTTGTTAGATCATAAAAGTTTGTAACTGCCTTCCATTTATGGGGATTTGATGTTCAGGATCCCCTAACATCTGTTCTCTGTATGTCAATATGAAGAGCAGGCCAAATGTAAATATTGAGAAGACTATGGCTAAATGTAGAAATTTACTTAGCAATGAACAGTCTCCAGCCCTAGACAGAGGTATTAAAACATGGTTTTTTTCGGTTTTTTTTTTTTTTTTTTTTAATTTGAAATCTGTTTCCTGTGTGCCTTGTCTGTTTCCTGTGTGGGAATGCCACCGGAGGCTTGAAATCATAATGCCAAAGTTTCAGGGACCAGATCTGTAAAGATATGCCCAAATTCTGAGGTATGATAGAAATGCTAATGCAAAAGTTACTGATGGGCATCTGTGTCCAAGTCAACTGAGAGATGAAACCTAAGGCCAAACTGATACTCTCCAAAGAGATACAAGTATAAGCAAAATGTGAAAGAATAGCTTTGGTACAAGTTTGTCATAGAACATCGTGCAAGAACTTGAGAGTTGCCACTTAGGTGGGTGTCAAGTCTTTTCTCCCAGGTAGCAAGTGACACGACAAGATGAAACAGCCTCAAGTTGTGCCAGGGGAGGTTTAGGTTGGATATTAGGGAAAATTTCCTTACTGAAAAGGAGGTCAAGCCCAGCACAGGCTTCCCAGGACAGTGGTGGAGTGTTCAGAAATGTTCAAAAAAATATGTGGAGGTGTTAGTGGTAAACATGCAGGTGATGGGGGGATTGATGGCTCAACCTGGTGCTCTTAGAAATATTTTCCAATCTTAACCATTCTATGATCTTGTGATACTGAGGAGAAGCACACAACATTGATATTGGTTCAAGACATTTACTGTGTAGTTCATTATCACACTCAGCAGCACTGCAGACACAGATTTAGAAATTACAGTATTTGTGTTAAACGACATGAACAAATATGACTACTTAAAAAAAATCCCCCAAGCCCTCCAAAATCCATCAGTCCTCATCTACTCTCCAGCAGAGTTTAATTTATAACTTAGAAGTTTATTAGCAAAGAAATAATTACATGTGGACTTTTCCACTCTTGGGACTTGCATCTGTCTAGTGCTTTGATAACAGTGATGTACAGTGGAGAGCTGCTTCCCCACAGTCCCTCCTTCTCTGCAGGAGATGGTCAGGCTGGACTTGTCCCTGGAGTGCCAGCTGGATGAGGCAAGTGCCTTCTTACAGAGAGGTTTCAGTACAACCCTGTCAATTTGAGGCTGACTCCTGTGACTGAAGGGAGGCTGGGGCTGAGCAGCAGACTGCATATCCTCAGTGTTTGTGTGGATGTTAACAGAGGACTCAATTAAAACACCTTCAGTAAAAACACAAGACTTTTTTTAAAACTTTGTACCAATAACCCCAGGAGCTGAAGGTAAGTTCTTGCTAACTGCAGTACCACATCCTGTTTCACACAGGAAATAAATATATTTTTGTTTCAGGGCTTTATTGTTCCTGTTGTTAGTCCTGGAGAAGAATATATTCTGTGGTGCTTTTTCTTTCTTGTTTTCCTTTTGAGTGAATTTATTCTGTTTTCAGTATGGCTTTGCTGGTTGTTCCTTCCACTCCTCAGGCCCCCTTGGAATCCCTAGGGTTGGAAGATGGCCCTTCTTCCCATTCAGCTGATGTAACCCTTCATTCATTTTTTGGACAGAATTTTGCTTGGCAGCCTGCTACATAATAAAAATAAAATAAGAAATATCACTTTTCTTCTTTACTAGGGAAAGATGACCTTCTATACAGATAGCATTAGATTATGATTTTTTGTCCTGGAAAGGAGTTTAAATTTTCTCTCTTAGTGGCAAGTTGAGTTGATCCTGTATTGCATCTCAAGAGATGGTATCATTGCCACAATGGTAGAAATGATGGGGCATATTTGACTGGCCTTGGAAGGATCGTTGCTTTGTGCTGGCTCTTTGCTTTGTGCTGTCTCTGGGGGATGTAGTGGCCAGCTGCACTCAGAGCAACATAAAATGCCTAAAAGAAGTGAGTGCTTCTTGATTTTTTGTCCGTTTTTTTTCCTTGCCCCAGTGTAAAATTGTATGTAATGACTTTCTAGCAGCAGGATTTCTGAGATGTGCTTGTATTTTTGCCTTTTCTTTACCTTGTCATTGGGTAAGTATGAAGACTTTGTCAGGATTTTGGTTTACACATCTGTGTTAAGCAGTGCTGCAATACAGAATTAGATGTGGAAGCTCCTTATTTCTGTCACTCTGAAATCTTCTCCTGACCATTGTAATTATATAAATGTAAAGTAATCACTTAAGAATCACTTTCATAGCCAGTTTTCAATAGCAGTTTTCCAGCTAACCCATGTCTGAGGGAAAGGCCCTAGTGCCTCAGCTGCCCCTGTAATGGTGCAGGGACAGAGAGCCTGTACTGACACTGCATTCCTGCTTTGTGTAGAGCAGTGCCAGCAGTGTTTCCAGCTAGACAAATGTGGGTCTGGAGTGTGAAGTTTTTGAATTTACATGCAAGATGGAAAATGAGGACTATGCTGTAGTACCCTGTCTGGGGAGCATTGAATGGGACAAGGAGTGTGCTTTATTGTTGTGAGGAAAGGACTGATGTAGGTCTGTTGAAAAGCTAATTCTTCAAATGAAAGTATACCAGATTAAATGAGTAATGAAAATTCTGTAATAGTTTCTTTAAAGCAGTTGTGGAGAAATTCCTTGCTGCAGGATCAAGTGTGAAATGTCCCAGAAGCAGAGGACTGTTGGAAAAGCTTTGCACAGGTACCTGGGTTATGTGCTGTTCTGGATAGGGCAATAAAAACAAGATTGCAATGACAGATACAGAGACTGCACTGAAATGAGTGTGTAAAATAGTTTTTTGCTCATTGTATGTAAAAACCTGTTCAAGAAGAACAGAAGTCAGAGCTGAAAAGTCCACAGTAATATGCCTGTTGTGATTCAGATGATGAGAGATGTAAGGTGTGTGCTAGTGCTGGTAAAGCACAGCCTTTATTTGGATTAGCTTGCAAGAATGTACCATAGGAGAATCTAATGAGAATAAAGGTGAGTATTTTGATGCAGGTTTATGGATGATACAATGACAACGATGTTTAGTAGTGACACTTGAGATGCTATGAAACATCTGTTAGAGAAAGCATCCTCACCTAAGGCAGTTAAAATTAGTCAGAACAGGATAAAAGTACACCAAATCCCAAATTCCCAAATACTAGTGTTATAGGTCTAGGGAAACTATTGGTCCTTCTTCTGTTTTATATGCACAGATTTGTTAATTTCAGTAATGGGATTCTTTCACATAAAACTCTTTTTTTGTGTCTGTATTTCTGTGGTGGTGTGAGATGAACTGAATAGACCAAATTTCTGGCAGCCCTGCTCAGACTGAGCAATTTGTCAGGGTTCGTCAGGTTTGTGTTTTTTTATAAGAACTCAAAGTAGCAGCCCCTCTGTGGCTCCTCAGAGATGGAGTCTGCCCTGCAATGCAGCATTTGTTCAAAAATTTTAGATTTTGCTTCATCCCTTATCATTTCCCATGGAGATTCTGATGGGAGAGCAGAATAAGGGAAGAAGCAGCTTTGAACATTTTCAAGACATTTGATGTAAATCTTTTAGCAAGCTCCATCCCATGTTGGTAGAGTTGCATTTATTGTCACTTTTGTGGCCCCTCATTATTGTCACTTTTTGTGGTCCCTCATTTCCCTTCTCAGACTATGAAGCAAACTGAGAGTTTGCATGCAGAAAACTGTGATTTTGTTGGTTTTCATGACATGTTACTGCTGTTACTGATTGTTTTTGCATTAATATCAAACTATATTGAAGCAAAAAACTATAAAAATATGAAGGAGTCCTACAAGAGACCTGGAGAGGGACTTTTTACAAGGGTATATAGTGATAGAACAAGGGAGAGTGGGTTCAAACTAAAAGAGCTTAGGTTTAGGTTGGATGTTAGGAAGAAATTATCTGTGAGGTTGGTGAAGTCGTGGCACAGGTCGCCCAGAGAAGCGCTGACTGTTCCATCCCCAGAAGTGTCCAAGACCAGGTTGGATAGGACTCTGAGCAACTTGGTCTAGCGGAAGGGGATTGGAACAAGACGGTTTTTGTTTAAGGGACCTTCCACTCCAAACCATTCTGAGAATCTATGATTCCATGATCTAGCTTTCTCTTTTCTATTTCAGAAGATTCAGTCTTCTAAACCATCCACATCCTTTATATTGCCTTTCAGATGGTTTGAAACTCAAACCCAGCAGTAATCTCCTGTGACTTGTGCTTAGCACAGCTCCTCCATGGCCATTTACCACGTTCTTATGCTTTGACTCACCAACCACAGTGGTGGTCGGAAGTGAGTGGGGGAGGTCAGTTCCTGTGAACATGGCATTTAACCCATGAAATGAAAGCTGCAGCAGGAGCTGTTCTTCCTTCTTGTTAGTTGTCTTACAGCTTAAGCAAGTAAGAAAAAATGTGTGAGTCTCTGCTCAAGCACAAGTAAGTGATATGCCTCTCTTTGGTGGGGAATCGCAGTCCATGCCAGATTCTTGCTTGCTTTGGAACATAATATTTGTTTGATTACAGCTGTTTCTGAAAGCTTATGGTGGTAACTTTGCTATCACTCTTTTTGCTGAATTTGATGTTTTGGAATGCCTGAAAAATGTAAGCTAATTGTTGTCAGTGTCACTGAGCTGGGTTCTATAGCAGGGTTGTACAGCCCCAGCACAAACACTGCCTTAAACCCCTGCTGAGGTCTCAGCTTGGCCGTGGACAGGAGGAAGAGGCGAGCTTTAAGTAGATTTGAGGAAAATGCTGGAGCTAATAAAGCAGCATAAGAGGAAGAATTCATGTGTGAATTTATAAAATGAGGGTCAAAACACCCCACTTTGCAGTACTGTAAGTAGCTCATAAGAGGTTTTAACCTAGACAAAAAGGGTGTCTGGTGGTGCCACACATTTGAAACCAATGAAGGAACCACTAGCTTTTGTTTTCAGTATAGAAGGTAAGGTGGCTCACCTCACCTTATTCCAGGAGGAAAGAAACAGGAATTGGGATTTAATTACTTTTGAAACTTCACAAAATTATACCAACAGGATAGTCCTTTTTTTTTTAGTGGCATTGGTTAAAGAAGAATGGGGAATGCTTAAGGTAACTGGTACTTTATCCCAAGTCAGCATGGGGTAGCTGGGCTCAGCTTAGGGTGTCCAGTTGGGGATCTCCCAGGGATGTAGTGCCTGAGGACAGAAGAAGCTGCGGCTCTCCTTCGGTGGCTGTGAGGGACTGTGGAAGTGTCTGGCATCTACCAGGAATTCAGAGCTTCAACAGAGCTGAAACTGGTGCTGAGCTTGTGTCATCACACATCAGAGCACAGGCTAGAGAGGTCTTCTCATATTTTTAGAGCTGTGGTAGGTGCAGAGATTTGTCCACTGAGGAATTGGATCACTGAAGCAGTTTTTAAGAACATACAACATTGCTAGATTGCATTCCAGTCACATGCTGGTGAATACCTGCTGAAATATAGGGCTCTATTTTCTGCATGCTGCTCTTTTAATTTTCTTGAATTCAGGCTTTTTCTTTGTGCACTGTTTTAATTTCTGGCTATGTTGAGCTACTGTTCATAAGGAAGAAGTCCTGGAAATCTGGCCTGTGGCAGCACTGCTACTGTCACAGGGAGATGTTGGTACCCAGAGCCAAGGCATCAGCATAAATTCTGGCAGTGATTATATGTTTGCAGTAATCTATTAATCTGCTCTAATAATCTTCTCTGTTTTCACTGCATTTTTCTGTTAAATGAAATTATATTTGAATAGAACTTAATACTTATAATTTCCTGATTTTAGCTGGAAAGATGTTTTAATAGCTGGTCTCAAATCTGCTGAAAAGAAGATATTTGTGGTAGAAATGCTAATGAACCTTCAACCAGCAGCAAATGGCAGCCATACATGGGGAATTCAGGGATTGTGTATTTGGGTGGCAGAGATCAGTAAGTAGATTTGTGCCATCTGAATCTATTTTTGACAACAAAATCTGCAGTCTGCATGGCTCAGACTCCAGGGGCTTTATTCAAAAGATCACATCCATACCATTAATATAAGTTCAGGAAAATTTAGTTGATGTGACTGGGAGTGCTTTTCATTTCAGGTTTTTGATCTTAATAGGAATCTGGGTGAAAGTAGGTTGCATTTTTGAAGCTAAAGCCATGTTGTTGAAGACATCACAGAAAGGCAAAGACTAGTTTTTCACCTTTAGATGAGTCCTTTCTATGTGATGCTGGCCACTCTCCACTCTGGTGAGATTCTGGTAAATTCAGATAGTCCATTTCAAAACAGTAATAGGGAAAGAATGTTTGTCTTGTTTTCTTTGCCCTTTTTTAGAGCATTTATGTCAAATTTCTAAATTTGATGTGTTTTTCATTTCTGAGTACTGCCAGAACCTCATATACTCATATACTTATACTCATATACTCATATACTTATATGATCAACTTTAAACCACATTGCGTTTTAAATTATTTTTTTAAGCTTCTCATGACACACTAGAAAAGCTGATGTAAGGGTTTTATGTAGCCTTGCCACAATTCCAAAAAAACTCCAAATCAAATACTGCAGGGTCCATGATGGTTTGTTTTCTGAGTCTTTACAGAATTGAATCAAGAATGTAAAATGAAAGACTAACAATCATATTAATCACTTCTTTCCCTCTATTGCCACTGGACTGAATCTTAATGGCATCTTCTACACTGGAGCTTTTGCAGCCATGTTAATCTTTTATATAAGGAGGAGTAATAAATTGGGATAAGATGCAACTTGAGTGATTAAATTTGAAGAACTGTCACTTGTACCATTCCCACCACGTGGAACATATTTCTGAATCATCCTAATACAGTTATATTTTATCAAGTAACAGAACATTATATGCTATAACACTTGTATTTCTGTTTGGAGAAATAATTTTGAAATGCTTCTTAACTTTTAGATTTGCTCTTTTATTTTGGGCGTCTGTGGTAAAGAAGTAAACAATTAATTAAAGACAGGATTGAATAAATTCTGCCTGGCTTATCAGGCAGTTTAACAGGATAATTAATGCTGGTATATTGGTTGTAATAACTTGTGAGTGAATGGCTCAACCCTCTCCTTTCCCTCTTCCCTTCTTCAGGAACTTGGATGAGTGATATACTTCCAGAAGTAGCAAAAATTTTCTTCAGGATCAATAGAACAAAGACTAACTTCTTTCCCTCCTTCCTTTAGGTTGCCCTTGCTCTCCTTTTCAAATCAAGTGTCACATTGACTCCAATCCTGTGTTGGAAGCATGTGGGGAACTGCAGCACATCAGCTCAGGGCAATGTCTCCATCAGGCTGGAAGGAAGCCGAAAACCAAAACTGCACTGGCCAAAATGCATCCTCTACAGAAACCCCAAGGTAAGTGGCTTTGTCCTTCTTGAAATTGTGCACATTTCTATTGTACAGGAAGTATAATATTTTAAAATTGTTTCAATTTGAGTCACAGCAAAATAGTTATTTTTACATTGTAATGTATAGCTGGTATGGTTTTATTATCTTCATTTTCCAATGTTAGATAACCACTTAGAGAAGCCTTCAAGAAGAAATTGATTCAGCAATAACCAATTACTTAACTTGTCACTTTATATTTCTTGTCCTGCAGCTGTGAAGTGTAAGTTGAATTTAACAACATTGTTTATATTTTGGATAATTTTTTTAGACTTATTTTAGGTAATAATATCTTATTGTTAAAACCTGGTCTGTTTTCCATTTATTGCAACTACATATGGCAACAGGAAATGCCTAAATGGAACAAATGTATTTTGAAAATATGAAGTAGAAGCTAAACCAATCACCTGTGGGTTATGGTACTTCCACAGAACTGCCAGCTAATAGTCCAATAGGTGGAAAACCAAAAGTATGATGGAAGATACTGAGCCAGGAAGTAGCATGTTCCAGCTGGTCTCTAGCTGTTCTTGTCTCCCCGGGCTTCTGAATTCTGCAAAAAAGATTGCAGGAAATTTCTTGAAAAAGTAGAAATTGTTTCATGTTTCTTCATCAGTGAAATGACATGTGGTCTGTCTTTTTAATGCTAGTTTGCCAAGAGTCCTACTCTCACCACCCCGTGCTTTGTAGAATTGATTACACTTATGTTTGTAATGGGTGCTTGCCTCAAGGGAATAGGGGATGCAAAAAGCATGGAGCTTGAGAGCTGTTTGGAACAAAGGAAGCTAAGCCTCAAGAAGATATTAAGTTCATAAACCAAAATGTTTAGAAGATATGGGTCCATGTGATAGATGGTCATTGTCATCTGAAAAAGATTTTTTTGTGTTGTACACACTGAGCCATTACATTACCACCCCCTCCCAATTAAAATATCTATACAAAAGCAATTCAGCCTTAAACAACAACAAAGAAAGCATTGTATTTTCTGCTTCTGGAAGTAAACCTTAAACATTAAATTAATATACTACTTCATGCTTGGCACATCTCACATGGTCTGTGTCTTTATCGAGCTTTCACCTAGAGGTCTTGGTAGCCCAAGTTTAGTTAGTAGTTGTTCCATGACTGTTGTTATTACTGGCAAGAAAAAGGAATAGTGAAAGTGTCTGTTCAGTAAGAACTGGAATTAATTGATCTGGTGCAAATGCTTTGCTGTTGTGTTCGTGGGCACTGATTTCCAATCACTGAAGATGTAAACTGGTTTTTCTATGTGTGTATTTCAGAAAGTTGGAGGGGCCCTAGTTAGCTTGATTTGAAGCCATGAGCTGCTGTGTAAAACCTTCAGGAGAAGGAGGAATGAGGAAATAGCTTTCCAGCATGTGGCTTCAGCCTTCAGGCAACAGCTGAAAGTGCTTTGTAATGTTGGTATCTTCCATGTAGCAAACTTCTACTTTAATTAGAGCCACAGAATCACAGTTTGGGTGGAAAGAAAACTTAGAGGTTATCTTGTTCCATCCCCTGCTATAGGCAGGGATGCATTCCACTAGACCAGGTTGTTCCAAGCCATGTCCAACTTGACTTGGACACTTCCAGGGACAGAGAAATCACAGCTCTTCCAGGCAACCTGTGCCAGGGCCTCACCACCCTCGTGGGGAAGAATTAATTCCTAATATGCCATCTAACCCTGCTGTCAGTCAGGAAGCCATTCTGTCTTGTCCTGGTGCCCCAGGCTCTTGTCCAAAGTCCCTCTCCAGTTTTCTTGGAGCCCCTTTATGCACTGGGAAGGGCTCTAAGCTTTTCCTGGAGTCTTCTCTTCACCAGACTGAACACCCTGCCAGTTCGTTCAGCCCATCTCCAGAGCAGAGAGGCTGCAGCCCTTGCAGCACCTCTGGACTGATTTCAACAGGTCAACGTCGTTCTTGTTTTGGGGGCCCAAGAGCTGTAGGTCGGGGTCTCATCAGAATGGAGCAGAGGCAGAGAATCTGCTGCTCATGCTGCAAGTGGGGATGCAGTCCAGGACACGGCGAGGTTCTGGGCTGTCAGTGCACGTGCTCAGGTCATGTCGAACATCTTGACAACCACACCCCAAAGTGCTTTGCCGCGGGGCTAATCTTGATCCATTCTCCACCCAGTCTGCATCTGGCATTGTCCTGACCCAGGTGCACTTGGCCTTGAACCAAGGTGGCCTTGAACATCTGGTGTGGCTGAAATTTTGCTTGCCAAGTAGTCCTCAGTAGTGGCTTTGCCTCCATGCTGAATTCTCCATTTCTCAACATTACTTCAGTAGGTAAAAATTCAGAATTAACAAAAATGTTTTCCTTCTTCCTTTTGGTCCAGTGCAGAGTGTGTTGTCTGAGGTGATTCAGATGAATCCACTAACAAGAAAGACATCAAATGTTTACATGGACAGCAGTGAGACCTAGTGTAAATGCTTTGATATTATTGTAAAACCTTTGGGTGTATGGATCAGGGCCAGTTTTGAAGGCCTGATGGGGTATGTGGGGTAGGTTCTGACATGTCTGCCTGCTGCACTCTCTGTGGGGATTGCAGAGCTTGTCTTTGGTAGATGGGCCAGAAGGCTGTATGGATACTTGTTTTTTGGTTGTTTTTTTATTTTTACATGGAGAAAGATGGCTAGATGCTCACTGGTCACATGGTGTGCACTTGATAACCTGTTGAACAAAACACATCTTCACCATCCCATTTATTTGCAAGAAGATTTTCTTTTCCTGTTTCCCTGTTATTCCTGTGTAAGATAGGGCTTGTACAGGTCTTTTCAGAATTGGACTTTAGCACCTTTATTTTAGGATAGGTATTTCAGATGGTTTTGGAGACTGGGCAAATCAGTCCTCTGATAGGAAGTGTCCTCTTAAAGCTCAAATCCTTAGAAAGTTTGATTTTATTATTTCATGCTGAAATAAACTCAGTAATGTAGGAAGTTTAAAGTCTGACCTATACTCAGAACGCCAAAATGGTTTAACACTTCTTCATCACTGACCTCACACACTGTCTGGCTATGGACTACTATGACAGCTGCTCATCCACTGGAGCAAGGAAGACATCTGAGCTGATAGGGATCTCAGAACAGATGCAGAGCCTTCTGCAAGGAAGAGACAATTGAAATTGACTTCTTGGGTGCATATGCCTCTATTTATCCTCCTAAAACAAGTAACCCTGGCATTACATTCAGAGCAATTGTTAACTCAAGCCCCATTACAATGCTGGTCACATGTCCCAGCTGAATAATCAGAGTCAGAAATGGTTGAAAGAAACTGTTTTCGAAAATGTTTTTTAATACAACATGAAGTTAGAATTTCCTCATTTAATATGTCAACTCATTGGATAGTCTAGATTGGAGGGCACACTTGGCAGTCCTACTCCATGCAGTGTGTGCTTTGGGAACAATCCCACAGCCAGTTTTCCTGTCTTCCAATGTCAGTTCTTCCTATGGGAGTTGTTTTCCCTATATGAAACCATGACAACATGGGAGCCTGTTGCCATGAGTTACTGCCTGTGTATGCTAAATCATTTACTCTGCAACCAGTGGAAGAGATGAATAATTTTTTCAGAATGACATTACATTTTAATGCCGATTTTAAAAAATACTGTATTAAACTTTGTACTTTGGCCTCCTTGTGAGTCCTGAAGCAGAATGTGAGTGTTCTTACAATACTTGTTTTATTTATACCATATGCAACTCAACACAGAACCAAAAGAGGAAGGAAATTTGTGAACACTACTATACCACAGAAGAGAGGGGGGAGGGAGAATGACAGGAAGAAAAGCCATTATGTTCAGCCTGTGGCATTTTGGACCAAGCAAACGCAAGGCACTGAAATCCATGCTGGGGTTGGGTTTCGAGAGTTTATTTTGGGATGTGGTTCATCCTTCTACCTTTTTTTCCCCAATATAAGACATTCAGTGGGGTGCCAGAGAAGTCATGGAAGGGGAAGCTCGTTAGTGTGATTGAGATGGCAAGCAAACTTGCAAACTGAAGCGTAAGCTGTGCATCCTGTTTGGTAATGAGGAAGCAGTGCAGTGCTGCAAGCCACTTGATTTGTTAGCACGGCGAAGCCAGCTGTAGAAACACAAAATAGAAGCCTGTCATTTTTCTTTAGCTGCTATTGCTTTGGAAGCAATACTTCACGACTGCACTTGTGCCACTCATAAAAAATGAGGAAAGAATACATACCTCTTGGTCTGGATTTTGTTCCCAGTTTAGGATAAAGAAGATGGAGATTTATCCTCCTGTTTTTTCCCTTCTCTTTCATTAGTACCTCCTAAGCCTGTCCATCTCAAACCTGGGCAGGAAAGAATTCCTCCTGCACCATCTCGGCCTTTGCCAGCTGATCCCAAGTCATCAAGGAGCTTAGCACCTGGAGAGGAAGAAATACCAATATCAGCAGGAGTCAACACGCTCATTGAGAAATTTGAAAGTATTAGGTAAATATGGCTTTGCCAGATCCACTCTCCTCTCTCTTTTCTGCATTTTAAACTTAGAATATAATAGTAGAAAACATTAATTGTAATGATCCCATGGAAAGTCCTCTTGGGATGTTTTCTACTGGAAAAGTTTCACTGAGGACAAAGTATATTTTTAATAAAAGCTGCAAATTTCAGTTTGTAACATTCAGTCATGCTTAAGGAGCTTAAGACCTGCTGAATTTGGTCTAACACAGGCTAGTAGCCCACAGTCTGCTTTCGATAAGTTGGCTCAATGTGGGAATTATGTAATAGAAACTTAATCGTTTTGATATTAAATAATTGAGTTTTCTGTCCAAGATACAATAAACATCAGCTCTTGCTTCTTGGAGGCAGGGAAGGGTAGAGGGTACTGTGAAACAATGTCATGCAGAACAGCAGCTGTTCTAAACCTTTGTAATGAAAGACACTAAATCGGATAAAATATATGTATTTTGCTGTAAAACCAGCTCATTTTACAAGCATATGAGAACTTTTCCTGAAGAACAAATCTGCCTAATGGAGCTAAGCGATGGGTTTTTTTCCACAAAGGGGGAGATGGAGGCAGGCATCGTATTGTGCCTCGGAGTGTTATCACCTGGGTGAACCTAGTGTCTTTCAGAAAGGAAAAGTAGTGCCTTCTCATGCTTCAACACATCCTCTCTGGTAGAAAACACTTTGTCAAAGCGGCTTGGTTCTGTTGAAGAATGAGAGTTTCTATTTAAATAAGCCCAGACCCAATTGCTTCTTTTTAAAGGCAATTTCTTCTTCTCCAAAGCCTCAAACCAGACCGTTCTTCAAAGTGACATGAAAAGCACTAAAGGCTAGGATTCTGGTGGTGCCATTTCAGTAGAATGTAGGGGTGAATTTTTTTCGTTGGGTGTTGTTGGGTGATCATTATTATTGCAATGTGCATGCTCTTGCCTTCTGGGATTGTCAGTGGGGTGCAAGAAATACAACTTGAATAAAATGGCAATCAGACCCTCTCTTTCAGGCTACTTGTGAAACCTGAGTGTTTATATGACTGCAGTGCTTTCTCTTCACCCACAGGCAACCTGTACATATTCTTCAAAGAAACCAGCTAAATTTAGCTCTTAAGATGGAACCTGGCCTGGACTCATCCAAGCAGACGAGCTTGTGTGACTGTGACACAGTGGTTTCCAGTGACTCTTCCACAAATGACAAAACTGAATTGGATGAAGCTGAGCCCAACATACTGTGCAGCACAGATCTAACTAACTCAGATATAATGAAAATTAAAGAGCTGAGCATAGGTGATAACAAAAGCCATGAAGATTGTACTGTTGTGACTGTGAGCAAAGAGTCCCAAGTAGAGCTTGGCACTAAGGACTCAACTGCAGAACTGAATGGGAATGGTAAAATTCCCAACAGAGACAGTGGCATTGACAGTCCTTCCTGTAGTGTAGCTGGGGAAACATTCCCCAGTGAAGAAGGAGCAGAGCAGAAGAAGCCCAGCATGGCTGGGAATCCAGGAGAGATGGAACCTGACAGAAAGGGCACCAAACCTTCCTCTGTGGAGCAGAAGAGAGATTCCATGCAGGATGACGACAGTGATATTGATGAAGGAAGCAGTGAGGAGCAAGAGATAGCAGAAGTGCCAAAGTTAGAGTACTTGGATGTAAACAAGGTAAGGGAATTTGTTTGTTGCTATTGAGTCCTCAGAAACCAGTTCCTGACACTTGCATCGCTTTCATACATTGTTTGGATAATTTGTTTGGTTGGTTTTTCATCAAAGGATGATGATAAGTCAGTATTGTTTCCTGCTTTATGCAGGTCCTAACTTGTTCCTGACCTAGATAGTTTTTTAGAAAGGTTGCCAGCTTGCTTCAAAAGGTTTTATCTAAGAGAATCCATCACAGCCAGGGGTTAGCTGTTAAACTTCAAATACTTTTGTAGGTGAAGACTCCTACCTTGTGTTTGTTGCTTGGCTTTGTCTAGGTTCATCTTCCTAGAGCATGTTCTTTTCCATGGAACTTTGTGTTATTCAGAGAGTTAATTGGGTAGTGCATCTTGCAGGGTCAGGACCTTGTGTCCAAGTAGAATGGGCAGGATCAGAATCTTGTCTCACCCAAAATTTAGAGGGTTTTTTTTACAGAAACCTGTGCTTTTGTTGGTGTGACCACTTCTTGAGTGCAAAGAAGTTGTTTTAATGGTAGTTATGTCAAATTACTCTTTGGGAAACTGTAGCTGGATGTCGTGGTTTGACACAGAAAAAAGAATTTTCTCGGAAGGAAGAGGTCAATTTGGATATTGACAAATTGAAGGTGGACATGCCTCTGAGAACACAAAGGGGTTAAAAGCAGAATTCCCAGGAGAACTCGCTCTCTTTGGTTCTGGTCAGGGTGCAGTGCAGGACTCTCCCCTGCCCATCCGTGGCTGGGTGCGGGAGGGGAAGGCCCATGGCCTGACTGAGGTAGGCTGAAGGGTGGAGGGGGCTGGAACCCCCTGCAGATGGAAGGGTGGAGAAATCCGGGATGTCTCCGTTCCCCCCAGAGTCTCTCTCTCTAGAGAGAGAGAAAGAGACAGCGGCGGTTTGTCAGCAGTTCACCGCGGGGAAGGAGAAGAGCGGGGGGCCGCAAGGTGCCCAGCCGGGCTGTGGGAGCTGGAGCCTGGGCAGCGAGCCATCTCTGGGAGTCGGGACTTTTAACCCTTCCTGAGAAATGGAAGCTTTGTGAAATTTTTCTCCTCCTTAGTTTGAAAGAGAGGAAGAGAGACAGCTTGGACCCTGGGATGTTGGAAGGAGAAATTCTAGGTGGGAGGAGATGATGGAGTGGTTTTTTGGCTGGACTTTTTCTTGGTAGCCACAGACTGAACTGATTTTCTCCTCCAAGAGAGACTGTATTTTAGGAGGGTGCCGGTGAGCCAAAGAGACCTGCTTCAGCTGGGAAAAGACAGAAGTGGAGCAAACAGAGAAAAGTTAGGGAGGCTTGTGGTGGTGCCCCATGTCTTCAGAGAAGAAGAAGAGAAGAATATCTTTGTTCTTGGATCCTCGGCCCCAGGGGAAAATGGGGGAGACTGCGGTCCCAAAAATGAAAAAAACTGAACTGTTGTTTTTTCCCCTCTTGGCAGGGCATCCTTGAAAGGAAAAATCCTAAAAGCAGTCTGTCCATCCATGCATTGGTGGTGAGAGCACTGTGCATGGAAAGGAGAGGGTCACCATTGACAAACTTTTTTTTTTCTCCGGGCGGTGCCATGTGGTGACATGGAAGCACAGGATGTGGCAGCTGTGTTTCTTGGGGGGTCTGTGGCACAGGAGGGGCTCCTCTCTCCCTCAATGGACTGAGTATCGATTGTCTGGAGGGTGGAAACCTGATTGGGGTCCAGATTGTGTCTCACTGTGGTTTGTTGGAGTTGGTGGTGGGAGGAGGAATGCTTTGGAAGGTTTTAATTTTCAGTTTTGTGTGTGTTTTTTCTTTCTTTTTCCTTTTATAGTAGTATAGTAGTAGTGGCTTAATAAAGTTTTTTTTTCTCTTGTTATTAAGCTTGGGCCTGCTTTGCTCTGTTCTCGATCCCATTTCACAGCATTCAATTGAGAGGTTGAATTTTCATGGGGGCACTGGCATTGTGCCAGTGTCAAACCATGACACTGGAAAAGACATTTTTCCTTGATTCCAGACTAATGTAGTGCAGGCTGTTGTGTGTTTGCAGCATCTATGTATGATTAAAGACAGATTCCTTTGATTATCTGCTTATCAAGGCAATTATTTTTAGAAATAGTGCTGTTAAAAGGGATTAGATTTTTCCAGAAAAACAGAACAGAATATTGCAAATTATCTGCAAAATATTCCACTTTTTGCACTTTTTGTTTGGTGGATCTTTTTGTTTGTATTTGTGGGTGTTTGAGTTTGTTACGGTTTTTTTCCCCCCCCAAGCTATGATGACAGTAAAGTTAATATGTGGGATTTTTGTGTTTTGAAGAATATAATGAGCAGCCGCAGCTAATGATCTGTAGGTGCAGTGAAGTGCAGTGTCCACACCTCAGTTTTTACAGCTTGGGTGGCTGTGTTGAAATCACCAAGTATACAATGATTTGTGTCTGTCAAGGGCTTGTCCCTTGGGAAATATGGACATTAGAATGCATTTCTTAGTTTCTACGTCAATCATCTGGTGACTAGAAAAGAATGATGAAAATGGCATTCAAGTTCTGTACCTCAGAGCTTGACAAGTGTGTTTATGCCTACATACAGACACTGTGACATACTTTAATTATTTTATATTCATAATGTGCATGTATGTGCATGTGTGCCACTGAAATAGTATTTAAAAGATATGTTATTAGTTGCAACAGGCTAGCAAGAAAGCCTAGAATTGTAGAATTTCCTGAGTTGGTAGGAACCAATAACAATCATCACAGTCCAACTCCTGTAAAATAATATATTACATTAAAAAATCTTTATTCTGGTAATGAAATTTACAGTTTGGACTAGGAATGCTATGAAACCAATTGTGTCAACCCCAAGCTGACACTTACCATATGATTAAGACATGCTTTGTTGACAAATACCACTGTTCTGGATGGCATCAATGGTTTGATGGGTATTTTTGAGTCTTGTTCCTTAGGCTATGTGTCCATACAGGAGGAAATAAGGATGACAAAACCCAAAGTTATAAGGCTGTAATTCTCTGGAGCTCACCTGATGAATTTATGAGATGTATCTCCAGAAGAAAACTAATTTGTTTTGGGTTTTTTGTATTACCCTTTCTCCTGTGGTGCATTTATGTGATGCACTGCAAGTTTTCCCATGCAGTTTGAATTTATTTCCCCTTCCAAAAGGCAGTTTTGAGGCTCACCAAGCTGCACTAAGTCACCTTGTTTTTGCAGTCACATAGAGGAGGAAGGCTGAGAGAGCAGCTGCCTCTTCTTCAGTGTAAAGATTGTGCCCTCTTATGGGGACACATTGGGTGAAGCCAATTTCTGTGTCAAGTGTCCACATAAAATCACAGAATCGTTACTGCTGGAAAAGACTTCCAAGATCATTGAGTCCAGCCACTACTCAAACACTGACAGGTCCACCACTACACTGTGTCTCTAAGAACCACATTTACCTGTTTTTTGAACACTTACATGGGTGGTGACTCCGCCACTTCCCTGGGTAGCCTCTTCCAATGCCTGACCCCTCAGTGAAGAAACTTTTTCCTAATATCCAGTCTAAACCTCCTCTGTCATAACTTGAGGTCATTTCCTGCTCCCTGCTTGGATTCTGTTGCAGATTTGGGGCACTATGGACTCAGGATTAGAGTGAAGGGCCATAGCTTTCCACAAGGAGAGCTAATGTGATTCAAAGTTGAATTGTTCCATGGTTATTCTTAGGCTGGAATTTCACATCACCCTTGACAAAACGGATAATTTTCCTGCTGGAAAGAAGAGAGAATGTTGGCTTGGGAGCTGGGGAGACCTCATCTCCTTCAAAAAGCCTTAAGTTGGGAAAGTCTTTTTCCTGCATTCTGCCTCCTACCCCTAATACGAGTCTTTGCAGCTGCAACATGAAGGTAACCAGTGGTCTCATTAAATATGAAAGCTGTTATAGTTGGAGGAGGAGCATAAGTACAACTGCAGAGTAATTTAATGATGGCTCAGTAACTCCTAGGATATCAGTGTAAGTGAAGTTCATGAATAACTATTCTTTTCTACTTGAGTTATCTCTCTGTCTTCCACCCAAGCTTGCACACAGCTCATGGCTGGGGAAGGTAACCTTGTCTGATATGTGAGTGGTATTGTTTTATGTAGTCTAGGCTTAGTTATGCAGTCATCTGCAGCAGTCTAACAGGGCTCTCTGTTAGTACAAATACGTTTTAAAATCTCAGGAGTGACTTACTGGGATTTCCAGTTATCTTTTATCAAAATAAAAATCAAAGAAATTACATGAAGGTAAGACTGAGGGACTGTCCTCCAAAGTCCCAAGACTTGTGCTGACTGCCTGAGAGCCTGAGTAATGCTTCTGGGAGGGGTATCAGTGCTTCATAGGTTTTGTTTAGGCATTTTTTCACTAAGAGTAATATATGCTCATTTGTAATCACCAAAGAGTGCTTTTGTCCCTCTGTCCTGCTTCCTGCTGTGTTAATAGTAACAGTGGAGCCCCACTTGGGTTTCATGCATTCATGAACAAATGCTTCCATTCTGCCTGTATGTGGCTGGAGTTTCACATCTGATTTCATTGTTGAGTGTGTGTTGTAAAATTTGGCTTACAGTCCTGCTACTATCACCTTTGTGTGAGATTATCTCCATGTATATTCTTACAAAAAAGTCCGTATGTCAATGTTTTAGTCATAATGTTTGTTGAGAAAATTCAGATATGCCATCGTCATCATATTTGGTTTAAATATCTTTAGGGAAATGTGATTTCAGTGCAACAAAGACAACCAAGCATAGGATAAGTTTCCGTATTGTTTTCAGCATTGTTGAGTAGGAAGTAGTCTATAATCTTTCTGGGACTTTTTGTGCTCTTTGCAGGGCTGACTGGTGGGGTTTTGAAACATAACCATTTATGATTTTAACCTAAGCTCCATCCCAGCAGCTCTCTTGCAAGATTTGCAGAAAGCCCTGTGTGAGACAGATGCTGACTGAATGTTGTTGTTTATACCCATTGTATGAAAAATGGTTGCTGCAAGATTTGAGGTGCAAATGCATTCCAAGTGTGAATCTGACCTTCATGAGAAACTGGTTATGTTTGATTTCAGGCTGTTGTTTATTTTTATTTAAAATGTTTTATGGACAGTTGCAGCTGAAAATGAATTTTTGAATCTTTCACAAAGAAGTGAAAATGCATCATGCTGCTTTGAGCACTGGAGGGAACTTTCTGTGTTGTGAAGTCAACACCTCCCTCTTCAGTTTTCTCATCTTTCTTATCACACCACCAGCCACACTGTTCCATCCAGGTTTTGCAGCAGATGTAAGGTTCTAGTGAATGACTGCACAGGAGATGCTGTGGCTGTGGTGAGCAGTCACCCAGCAAGGGCACTGCACAAAACAGAGTATAATCTCAGTTTGCAGATTTGTTTTACTTTTCCTTTAGAAACACGGACCATGAATTATCTTGTTCCTAGCAAACTGAATGATGGCTCAGGCTTTGTTAAAGCTATCCCACCATGGCACAAAATGAAGTTAGAAGAATGGAACTGCCTCACATTTAATTAATCTACAATTTCTTTCAAAATGTTATGCCCATAGGCAAATATGTTATAAATTTGTCTGAAAAATGTGCCTGTCTCTGCCTAGCAGAGAGCTCAAGCTGAGCCTGTTCAGCCGTTGTTTGGTATTCAAGCAGATGTCAGCAAGTTTTCTTGAAATATAAACTGAATTGCAGATGGTGAATGTCAGGAGGTTAAAAAGTGCCTGTGCTATGTAAAGATTTACTTCTGAGTACAAATGTATATGGTTGGAAATAAATATTTTTCCAATTCTGAATTCAAACAATTCAAAGGATGCTCTTGGTGGCTGGCATGTCAGCTGGTTACATCAGTGCCTTTCACTTGAGCGCTCCTTTGTGCCCAGCAATACCAGCAGATAAATTTGTTCTCAGTGAGAGATCCATGTAGTTACTTGGTTTGACTGGGCAGCAGTGCACGTCAGTGTAAACTGTAATAAGATGTATTTGCTTGGAACAATTTCAAAACTTATTGTGCTGCGAGTTTTTTTGGGTTTTTTGGGTTTTTTGTTTTTTGGTTTTCTTGTTTTTTTGTTTTTTTTTTTCTTCCCTGAATATTAATACATAGTGAACAGAGCAGGATGGTGTGTAACATGTTGAAAGAGCTTAAAATAGTATTTGAATTGACTTAGAAAAATTTGAGAGGCAGGGCAGAGAGAGTCCATGTCAAAACTTCACTCATGGCATGTTTGCCTATCTTCAGATTTGTGCCTGGAAATAGAGGGATTGCTTCAAAGGAAGTCTGATGTTGCTTCAAATAAACACTTGCATCATGGAGCTATGGGTACTTCATGCCAAGTGGCGCCTCATTCCACGTATGATAATTGTGGGTCTGATTTCTTGGAGTTCATGTCTTTCTTTGAAAAGCCTTTGATGTTTTCAGTTGTATTGCGCTTTGTTGGAATGTGTGTGGAGGGTGGGTCTTTAAATTTATCTCATCAACTTTATTTGGAAACAAAATAAGGTAATGTTGAAGAAGCTTAAAGAGAGACTTTATTTGATAATTCTCAACAATCTGACGGTGGCTCACAGGGTTATTAGCTACAGGACCTTGCCCCAAATGTGAACATCAGAGACAGGCACTTGGAATGGAGCACTGCTACTGGTGACAGACCCAGGTGCTTCCTGAACTGGAAATTGCCCATGTGT